>NC_140072.1:137457059-137880789 GCF_964194135.1 Talpa europaea | reverse complement strand
TGGTGGCGCATGCGCCCTGGCAGGGACGGGCGGGCCTGGCCCGCGCGGGGGGCCGCCCCTTCGGCCGCCGGACTACCACTCCCGGCAGCCTCGGCGGCTCGCGCCTGCGCTGTCCCCTCCGCCCGCGCTTTGTGTCGCCGGCCGGAGCTCGGCCCGAGCCTTGGGAGGACAATGGGCCCGGGAGGGAGGCGGCCCCGGGCGGGTGGCCGCGGCCTCATCCCGCCGGCCCCGGGGGCGCGCTCGGGCCGCCCCCCACCCGCAGGCCACCCAAACCGGGCGCGGCCGGCGCCGGGCCCGCTCCCCCGCCCGGCCCCCGCGCCGCCCCCCATTCCGGGATTGGGGCTTCCGGAGGCGCCGCCGCGCGGAGCCCCGCTGCCATGACGACGCGCGCCGAGGCCCCGCCCCCCCGCCATGACGACCCGCGCCGAAGCCCCGCCCCGCCGTGACGACGCGCGCCGAGGCCCCGCCCCCGCCGCGCCGCGCCCCCGGGCGGCCCCCCCCGCGGGCCGGCCCCTGTGGTCTCGTCCGCGGCTGCGGGGCCGCGCGGGCCGGGGCCGTCCCTGAGGAACCCGCCTCGGGGAGCCCGTCCCGCCGGGGGGAAGGCGGCCGCGGGGCGCCCTGGGCGGGTCGGGGGCGCCGTCTCCGGCCCGGCCGCCGCCCGAGACCCCGCGGCGCTGCTGCCGGGGCGCGGCGGGACCCCAGGCCCCGGCTCGGGTCCTTCACCCCGGCGCAGGGGCGGCGTGGGGGGCGCAGGGGCGGCGTGGGGGGCGCAGGGCCGGCGTGGGGGGCGCAGACGCGCCTCAGCCCGCGTGGAGCCCGCGGCGGCGCCGGCTGCACCGTGTCGGGGCGCGGACCTGCCGCGCGTGCCGGGTGTTGGGGCGCGGGCGCGGCCGGCGCAGTACGGGGCCCCGCCCCCCGCGCCCCCCCCCTCGCCGCCGCCTCTCCCGGGCGGGGCCGGGCCTTCCGGGGCGGGGCGGGGCGGGGCGGGGCTCCGGGGCGGGCCTCGGGGCTCCGGGCTCCGGGGCGGGCGCGCGGGGGGCGCCGGGACGGCACCGGCCATGCTGCGGGCGCGCGGGCTGGCGCGGGTGCGGGCGGCGCCGGGCGCGGGGCGGCGCGGGGCGCGGGGCTGGCTGCGGCCCGCGGGCCACGACACGGGCGCGCGCGTGCACAACAGCCGCTCGCGGAGGAAGGAGCCGCTGGTCGTGGGCAGCGCGGACGCCGCGTCCTGGTAGCCCCGGCGGGCGCGGCGGCGGGGGGCGGGGGGCGGGGGGCCCCCGCGGGGGGACCCGCCCACGAGCCTCTCGCCCCCAGGTACAGCTGCGGCCCCACCGTCTACGACCACGCGCACCTGGGCCACGCGTGGTGAGTGTCCCGGGCCCGGGGGCGCCGATCTCCCCCGCGGCCCCGCCGCCCACCCGGCTCCCCCGCGGCAGGGCCCGGCCGGGCGCGGGGCGCTGAGGCCCCCGAGGGCGGCGGGGGGGCCGGGTCCTGCCCCCCCCTACCCCCCCCGCGCTGGCGGCCGCCCCTGGGCCGGGCCCCCGGAGCGCCTCCACAGGCGCTGCCCGCGCGGGGCCGGGTCAGAGGCCGCCCCCGGGCCCCACGGCACCCCCGCAGCCCCCGGGCCGACGCGCTGCACCCCCGGGGGTGCCGGCCCCCCCCCCGCCCCCGGGGGCTCGCCAGCTCGCCGGCCGCGAGCGCCCTCAGCCTCCGCGCGGGGCGCTGGGGACACGGACACCGGCCCGGGCCGGGCGGCCGCCTCCCTGCTGGGCCCGCCGACTGCAGTGCAGAGGGGGCGCCCGCAGCGGGGAGCCTACACAGGGGGAGCCCGCAGAGGGGCGCCCGCGCGGGGGCCGCTTCAGAGACGCGGGTGATCCCATTAATTCAGCCGCCCGGCGCGGGCTACGGGGCTGCCAGGCTCGGCCTCTCCCCGACATCGTGGGGCACGGGGGGAGGAAAGCCCCCTCAGCCCCCTCAGCCCCTTCAGCCCCCTCAGCTGCGGACGCCCCCAGGCCCCCGCGTCCCGGGCGGGGTCAGCCCTCAGGACCCTCAGCCCCGCCACGTCAGTGAGCGCTGGGGGGGGGGGCGCGGGCAGACGGGGTTCGGGGCTCAGCAGCGCCCACCTCACCTGCTCCTGGGCCCCGGGGGCTCTCAGGAGGTGCCTGTGCCCTTCATTTGCTATTTGCTTGCTTTGCCTCAGTGAGACACTAACATTTCCAGAACTTACTTGAGCAAGGAGGGGGCGACTGTCCCCCACTAAGCCGCTGGAGCCTCCGGGGCCGCATGGCGGTCACTGCCAGGCCCGGCCTCTCCTCGCTGCGCTCGGCAGCGCCCACCCCCTACTCGGACCCGCGGGGGACTCGCGACCGGCCCCCCAGACCCCGGGTGACTGGGTCTGCACACCCTCACCCGTGTCTCCTCCTAGCTCCTACGTCCGGTTTGACATCATCCGAAGGATCCTCACCAGGGTGTTTGGGTGCAGCGTCGTCATGGTGATGGGCATCACCGACGTGGACGACAAGATCATCCAGAGAGCCGGCGAGGTGAGCGTCTGCGGTGCACCTGCGCTCGGTGCTCGGACCCCCGGGAGCCGCTCCTCCCCGTGGGGCCTCGGGCTTGCCGTCCACACGGGCCGCTCCGAGGGCTGGCGCGGCATTTGTCCTGGCGGGGGACAGGCAGGCGCGTCCACTTGTGGACCCCGGGGCCTTCCGTGTCTCCTGTGCCCCAGCTGCGCCTGAGCTCCAGCCCCAGAGGGGCGGCCGGGGTCCTGAGAGGAAGGGCCAGAGTGCAGCGTCCGGGCGGGCAGCCCCAGGAGGCCCGGGGGGTGTTGGGAGGAGGGCAGCAGCCAGAAGCTGGGAAGGGGGAGCTGTTCAGGGCTTCACGGTGCCGCCAGGACTAATGGTTTCGCTTTGAGCATTTCTCCACCCTCTTAAAGATTCATTTATGCGCACAAGAGCCGGGGTGCAGGCCAGAGGTGCGGGGGCGAGAGGAGTCCCCAGACAGCTGGGAGCAGAACAGGCGGATCCACCGACACACACCGCTGAGGAGGCAGCGGGGAGACAGGAGAGGGCTGCGCGCCCTGGGGGTAGCTCCCTGGCTGGGGATTGAACTTGTGCCGCATCGGTGACAGCCCGAGACTCAGGGAGGCCCCACTTTGAGCATTTCTATGATGCCTAGACTGTGACAGGTCGGTAGAGTTGGCGCAACGATCCTAAATGTAGCCTTTAGCGCGTGACACCTGGAAATTTCCGTACTCGGTGCCCAGCGAGACGCTTTCACGGCGTCGAGCGGGTTTTGTTCTCAAAGCCGTGTCCCGCTGCAGCGTCGTGAAGCGCGCATCGGGGTCGCAGCCGTGAAAACACCTGTTTGTTTCTCGGTGCCCAGCAGGAGGACTTTTCTTTTGTCCAAGGCGGGCTTTCTCAGGGTGGCGAGGCCCTTCCCGCCAGCTGTGCCCGCGCTCGCCCCGGATGTCCTGAGTTGTCACCCCCGGGTGCCGTGGTTCAGCCTGTCACAGGGAGGACAACCAGGGCAGGGCTCCCGGGGTACAGTGGGGAGGCCGCGGTGGCGTTTGTGCGATGGCGACGGCCTCAGGGTGACTCGGGCGGAGTCGCGGGCTCCACTCTCTGCCGAGAAGGGGGCGCCGGCAGAAGGCCGTGCTCAGGACCGACGGCGGGGCTGGGGCCTGCCGGGCAGCAGCCAGCGCGGGGGACGGGGAGAGCTAGAAGACCCCCGAAATAGCAGGGGGAGGACCCCCTTGTGACTGCCCCCGGCGGCATGTCCCACGGGGGGCGTGTCACCCCGACAGGTGGTGAGGGTCCTACAGGACGGGCAGCACGGGTGGACTGGGTGCTGTGGGGCGGGGCCGGTGTGGACCCGCACCCCTAAATCACATGCAGCCTTGCCAGCCAGTGTCACCTCGATAAGGAATGTGCAGTCAAAGGAATGTGCAGTCAAACAAGCTCCGCTGATGCAGGAAGCCAGAGGAGGGCGCGGCCCGGAGAGCCTGAGGGCGCGGGCGGACGGCCTGCAGGGCGCACAGCTGGGCCAGCCCCGGGCACGAGCTTCTCCACCCGCCCCCAGGACTCCCGCCTCACCCGCCCACCCGAGGCGTGTCTGCGGGGGGCCAGAAGGACAGGTGGCGGGGCGCGCCCGACCAGAACAGGCCTCGAGAGGGTGTGCTCTGCGCTGAGAGTGGACAGGGCGCTGCCGGCCAGCCGGGCGCCTTACTCCGCGCAAAGTGCTGCCGGCGGCGCCACCGTCTGGGGGAACAGCCCGAGCTGCGCGCTCAGGGCCTGCTTGAGCTGCCAGGGCTGGGGGGCGGCGTGGACTCCCCCAGAGCTTGGGTGCCTCCCGGGAAATGGGGAGGCTTTTCCCACGCCGGTCTCCAAATCCAGAAGCCAGCCGGGACGAGGTGGGGCGCTAGGAGAGGTCGCTGCCCGGGAAGGCGAGGCCTCTGGGAGCCACGGGACAGCCGTGAGGGGGCGAGCTGGCTTCCTGCGGGTAACACGTACTGGAGACAGGACAGGCCGCGTGTCGGCAGCGGGGCCAGCTCCGGGGCCGGGCGAGCCCCGTCACGCAGCAGCCCATGTCCACGGCTGGAGGCCCCAGGGGTCCTGCCCGCGGTGTCTCCACCGGGTCTGTGGCTCGGGGACCAACTGGAGCCTGGTGGCAGGAGCAGGGCCGAGGTCGTTGCCGCCCCCGCTGTGGGGTGCGGGCAGCCTGGAGAGGTGGCGGCAGCTCCGGGAATCCCATGAAGGGCTGGGCCCCCAGGCTGCGTACAGGGCGGGAGTGGGATGTACGTGGACCCCAAGGCGGGGGACACAGCCTGGTCCCCATATGCTCCCCAGCTGCCTCGGGCCCCTCCCCGCGCACACTGACCTCTGGGCGGGGGTGGGGGGGGGTGCTCTGAGTTGCCAAGAAAGCCGAGGCCCAAGGCCACACAGCCAGGCCCCACTCCAGCTGTTTCTACGTCCGTGGCCCTTGGTGGAAGCTTCTAGGACGGCCTCTGCTGGGTGCCAGCTGGGGGGGCGACGGCGCCTGGTTCACCCCACTGCACGATGGGCTGGGGAGGCCCAGAGGTGCCCTCGGCCACGCAGCTGGCAAGGTGCTAGTGGGCCTGGTTTGGCGAGCTGCCCCCCTGTGGATTGGGGAGCTGGGGTGCATCCCCAGATGGTCCTGTCCCCACCAGCCCGGCCACAGCCCCGGGACTGAGCTCCCCCACCCCGCATTCAGGGCTGCAGAGCCCCCGCGCACTCCTTGGGCTTGCTTGTGATTTTGATGTGCCTCCTGCCCTGGGCAGAGGCGCGGTAGGCGGGTGGGCTCCTGGCGACCAGTGGGCTGTGCTGGGGCTGGCTTGTGCCGGGGCTCAGGCAGCGGCTCACTGTTTGCCCCTCCCCCCCAGGCCCTCAGATGCCCCAAGGGAGCAGGAGGCCCGGGCGGTGGCAGGCCCTGGGGGAAGGGCCGGTGGATTTGAGGGGGGTGTGCATCCATGCCAGCCCGCCCGGTGCACAGCCTCAGCTCTCCCTGTCACCCCATCTTCTGGCGGCTCCTCTCCTGTGCTCAGCTCGCGTCACCTCCAGGGAGTCCCTGAATGCACTATGGGGTCAGGCCCGGTACAGTTCTCACCCCTAGGACAACCCTCCGGTGAGCTCGGAGCTTAGGGGCCTCCGGGGCAGCGCAGGGGTTAAGCACGGCACTATGAAGCTACCTGCAGCCTCTGCAGCACGAGTTCCATCCCCGGGCAGGGAGCTCCCCACAGGGCGCGCAGACCCCTCCTGCCGCCCGCTGCTCCCCTCAGCAGTGTGCTTCGGTCCTTCTGCCTGCTCTGCTCCCCACTCTGGCTCTGGTGGATTCTCTCACCCTCCCGTGCTTCTGACTGTGCCCAGTGCTTGTGTGAATAAATAAATAAATCTTTAAAAAAAAAAAAGGGGGGGCTGATTTAAAAAAAACAAATAAGTAAATAAACTTGACACCTAAAAGCAAGCCCCCGGCAGGGCCCTGTGGGGGTGGGGGGTGCTTGCTGACGCCGCCCCGTCTCCGCAGATGCAGGTCTCGCCTGCATCCCTCGCCCGCCTGTACGAGGAGGAGTTCAAGCAGGACATGGCGGCCTTGAAGGTGGGCGGCCTGGGTGCACCTGCGGGCGGCGAGGGCTGGGCCTGGGGCGCCGGGGCCGAGCACTGAGCGTCCCCCCGCAGGTCCTCCCACCCACGGCGTACATGAGGGTGACGGACAACATCCCTCAGATCATCGCCTTCATCGAGGGCCTCGTGGCGCGGGGGCACGCGTACCCCACGGTGAGAGGTAGGCAGGGCGGGGCGGTGCTGGGCGCCAACGGGCAGCCAGCAGGGTGCGGGCTGTGGGTCGTGGATGCTCCCGGCTCCCGCGGCTGCCAGGGCAGGTGTCTGGGCTGGGGCAGGCGCCAGAGGGGCCCGCCGGCTTCTCAGCGTCACTTCAAGTCTTGTCACGAGCTCGTCTCAGACCAGCCCAGAGTGTTCGCGGGGAGGGAGGGCTTGGGGGGAACCAGGACCCCAGCACGGCGCGTGCGGCTCTGGGCAGTGGGCACCGACCAATGCACCCCGTGTGCCCAGCAGCCCGGACGCAGGTCCCCAGGCGCGAGGGCCGCGGCGTCCAGCCCCTCCCTGGGACTGCCCCACACGGCCCTCTGGCAATGCGCCCCGCCGGCCGCTGCTTCTCAGTGGAGGTGACCCGCGTGTCCCCTGGCCAAGGCCACCCCACGCCCTCAGGTGAAGGGACACCACCCCTGCCCTCCCCGGGCACGTCCTCTTGACCCCCCAGGGCTGCTCACCGCATCCCTCGCGCCTCAGGACGCTCATGGGGTGTCCACAGCGGCTGCCCTTCCAGCCACAAGCTCCAGAGCCGGGCGGAGGGTGGCACCGGCCGTGGTGCAGGCGCTGCCTGGGGCGGCCGGACCAGCATGACGCGCCCTCCCTTGCCCACCAGGCAACGTCTACTTTGACCTGCAGTCGAGAGGGGACAAGTACGGCCAGCTGGGCACCCCGGGCCCTGGGCCGGCCGGAGAGCCAGGTGGGTGCCGCTCCCCTCCCGCAGGCCTGGGGCGCCCGTGGTGTGGTCTGCTTCCGGGCGGGGGAGGGTGCCCGGGGAGAGGATGGCCGGCTGCCCCCAGCCCCCCCCCCCCGTGGACACGTGCACCTGACGCCCCCAGGCGCCGCCTCCGCTCAGCCCTGTGCCCGTCACGGCCGCGCTGTGGTCAGTACGTGTCGGCGCAGGGCCATTCTCTGTGGCGCCTGATAGCCATGTGAGCTCCGCTGGGAACCACCTCGAGCAGGCGTTAGTCAGGGAGCCCCGAAGACCGGCCTGCCTCCCGCCGTGCCCTTCACCTGCTCGCCGGGGTGGCCGGCGGAGCCCGGCCGCGCCCTGACCCGCCCCCCACAAGGCAGGACACCCCGCGGCACTCGGGGAGCACATGGGGGGCCGCCCCCCCACGACGTTCCGCGCCAGCCACGTCTCCTGCTGAATGGCCTTTTAGAGCTTTCAGCCCTCGGCGCGTGGCGCAGGAGCCGCGGAGTCTCCCCGAGTGCCCGCGCAGCCCCGCGCGGAGCTCTGGCCGGGAGGAGCTCCCACCAGGGTGGCCCGAGCGCCGCTCGTCCTGCGGCCGGACATGGAGCTGGGCTCGCGCACCGGCGTGTCCTGCCCGCTGGGCCCTCCCTCTGCAGAGCCCCGATCCCGCCCTGCCCCCCGTTTAGCCTTTTCCAAGGCCCGCGGTGGGTGTCAGGCAGCTCGGGGCGCTGTCCCACAGCGAGGGCCACGGCAGGTCCCGGCCTCACGCGGCTGGACCAGACTCGCTTGTCGCTGCTGGTGGCGGATGGAGCGGCGTGGGGGGGGCAACCTGCCGAAGGGCCCTGTGCAGCTTGTGTGGCCCGCCCGGCCCCTCCGGCGGGCTCTGGGGACTCGAGGCCAGACGTGGTGGCGAGGGCGGGGCCTGTCACGGGAGCCGCGGAGCGCGTTCCCGCCACCCCAGCGATACGTTTAAACGCGAGGAAAACGTCAGCCAAGAAACAGTCCGAGGCGCGTGTGCGGGGGGCCCAGGAGCCCCTGCTGTGACCCCCGGGGGCAGCTCAGAAACAGGTTTTCTGACTCGGGGGGCCCCCCCGAGCTGGCCTCCCAGGGGCCGGCCCCTCAAGCCTGCGGGCGCCCACTTCGGGAGCGCACCCGGGAGCCGGCGCAGAGGGGTCGCGTCCCGGGGCACGGGCCCCGGGGGGCCTCCTGCGGCCGCTGCCCGCGCTCACCGACAGCCGTCCCCGGCAGCGGACTCCGACAAGCGGCACGCTGGCGACTTCGCCCTGTGGAAGGCGGCGAAGCCCCGGGAGGTGTGGTGGGCCTCGCCCTGGGGCCCCGGCAGACCGGGCTGGCACATCGAGTGCTCGGCCATGTGCAGGTGAGCGGCCTGGGCGGAGGGCCGGGGCGTGGGGGGGACCGCCAGGCCGGCCGCTGCTCCGGGGAAGCGGGGCCCGCGGGCCCGGGGGTGGGCGCCGGCCCAGCATCCCTTCTTGGCACACAGGCCGGGTGACCACCCGGGGTCTCCGTGAACCCTCGTGCTGGTCGGCTGGCGTCGGGTCTCTCTCCCGCGGACCGGCCGCCCGTGCCGCAGCTTGCCCGGGGGCCGCTGTCTCCTGGCCGACGCCCCCCGCCCGCCGGTGGCAGGGCCCCTGCTCTCCCCTGGAAGCTGCTCCGCTTCCTCTTACCTCGCGGTGGGCCTGGCCCGGGGCCAGCTGGGCGCGCCCTGACCACGGCGTCCCGGGACGGTTTCCGCACGCGGCCTGAGCCGAGGCTCCGGTCCGCCCAGAGGAGCCGCTGAGTGGGGCTCGGGGAACCGGGAGCAGTTCCCGTCTGCGGTGCCGGCTGAGCGCCAGGTCAGCGCGGAGCTGCGCCGGGGGACCCCTGGTGACCCCCGTCCTGTCTTGCAGCTCGGTGTTTGGGAGTCGGCTGGACATCCACTCCGGGGGCGTGGACTTGGCGTTCCCGCACCACGAGAACGAGATCGCGCAGTGCGAGGCCTTCCACCAGTGCGAGCAGTGGGGGAACTACTTCCTGCACGCGGGTGAGCGGGGCAGGCGCGGCCCCGGGGAGGCCTCCGCTGGCTGCCCGGGCCAGCAGGCTGGGCGGCCTTGGCTGGGATGACGAGTGTCCCTGACCCAGGCGCTGGCGAGAACCCGGGACGCGGTCGCAGCCCGTGCACGCTCCTTTCAGGCCAAGCTCCCGAGGAACCCCCGGCCGCGCGGGGTGTCGGCGCTGCGGGGGCGCCTTCAGCAGCCAGCCTGCGACCCCCTCCCGCTCACACCCTGCTGCTGCTGGACGGGGCGGGCGTGCGGGGGCCGTCCAGGCCCGTCTGAAGACCAGCTGCGGGGCCACACGCCGGCGCCCGCTGGCCTGCCCGCGGCCGGGCATCCGCTGGGGAAGCGCCCACCAGGGGCGGGCGCCCCTTGCTCCCAGCTTGAGAACGAGGGGCTCTGCTTTTTCTTCAGGACATTTGCACGTGAAAGGCAAAGAAAAAATGTCCAAATCTCTGAAAAACTACGTCACCATCAAGGTAACCGTCTCCGCGCGGCCCCTGGCTCCAAGGCTGAGGTCACCGGGACCCCTGGTCTCCCTGTGTCCTCAGCCCGCCCTGGGCCTGACCTGCACGTCTGCACTGTGACCCCGTGACCCCTGCCGAGGCACAGCCAGGGTCACGCGGGGCAGAGGGCGCCTCCGGGAGGCCCCGGGCCACCCCGTCCTCTGCTGGGGTCGGGCCCGGTCCCTCCCTGTCCCCCCAGGGAGGGTTGGCCTTGGCATGTCGGCTGTTGCCACTTCAGCCCAGTGAGCCCAGTGGGGTCAGGTTCCGGGGGCTGGGCCCTCGCCCGCGCGCCCAGGGCTCCAGGCAGACGAGCTTCCCAGACAGCCGCCCGGGAGACAGCGGGGGCGTGAGGGTGGCGCTGGGCGTGAGCCTCAGACGACGACGTGCTCCGAGAGGCCCGCGAAGGCCCGTCCAGCCCAGGCCACGGCCACGTCAGCTGGGCATGTCCCCCGCAGGACTTCCTCAGGACCTCCTCCCCCGACGCCTTCCGGCTCTTCTGCCTGCGCAGCAGCTACCGGTCAGGTGAGCACGGGCGCCGCCGGCACGGAAACGCCGCAAGCCAGGCTGAGCGAGGCAGCCGCCTCCCGCCTCCAGTCTGGGTTCTGGAGGGGCCCGAGGGTGCAGTTAGGGAGCGGCTGCGGCCCAGAAGCCATGGGCCCTGGTCAGCCCTCTGCCCCACCCCCTCGTGGCGTCTGGAAGCGTCCAGGAGCCTGCAGCATCTCGGCTTCCCGCCGGTGACCTGGGGACCACAGGACTGCCTGGCTCCCGGCGCCTGGGCCCAGAGTCCCCCAGCCGAGTCCCTGCTGGGGGACCGTGCGGTGGGCAGGCTGCGGGGCCCCGGCCAGAGGCGGGGTCGTGGTCATGCAGGGAGGGGCCCTGGCCTGAGGGCCCCCAGAGGGGGAGAGGCAGGAAGGACCCAGGTCTGCGCTCACCGCCCTCTGACCCGTGGACAGCGAGCTGCTGTCGTGAGCCTGCCCAGCCCGAGTCGGGTGGCACAGGACGCCTGCCTGGCCCCTGCTGCCCCAGGGCCTCAGGCTGGAGGGATCCTGCCACCGGCCGTCACCTGGTTCGCCCGCCTCAGCCAGGTGCAGCGAGGCTGTCCTGCCCCGACCACCAGACCCAGGGCAGCAGGCGGCAGGTGGCTTGCGCGGCCACCGGGCCCCTGGAGAGAAGCAGGGCCGGGAGTGGGCAGCCCGAAGCCCATCCCGCCCGTCCCCGCAGGCATCGACTACAGCGATGGCAGCTTGCTGGACGCCGAGCGCCTCCTGCGGGCCCTGGCCGCCTTCGTAGAGGACGCCCGGGCCTACGTGCGGGGCCAGCTGGCCTGCGGCTCCATCAGCGAGGACGTGCTGTGGGAGAGGTGGGTGCCAGCCGGCTGTGTGGGCGTGGGTGCTGGGCGCGGGGGAGGCTGGGACGCAGGGTCCTGCGCAGGGGTGTGGACGTGGTGCCGACCCACTGAGCCCTCACAAGGCACCACGGGAGCAGCCGATGACTGTGAGGGTGAGAAGGCCCTGCGCGCGCCCCAGCGCCCAGGCCACGGGCACCCCAAGGCAGGCATCTGGCCGCTCCTCCCCCCGGCCCCCAGGTGATTGCTCCCCTCTCCCCAGGCTCAGCCACACCAAGGGGGTCGTGCGGGCTGCCTTGGCCGACGATTTCGACACCCCCAGAGCAGTGGACGCCATCATGGACCTCGTTCACCACGGGAACCGGCAGCTGAGGGCGGCCACCGAGGAGGTCTCCGGGGCGGGGGCTGGGGGCGGGCGCTTGTGGTGTGTGGTTTTCCCGCCAAAGGAGCAGATGCCACCGTGCCAAGCTCCTGGTGGGGGACCTCATGTCCCGCTGCTGGTGGCAGCCAGGCAGAGGGAGGGGCAGGTGGGCAGCCTGCCCACTCGGAGGGACTCGGCAGATTTGGTTTGCTGCTGAGACAAGACAGGCGGCTCGTGGCTGGGACCTCCTCCCGCCCCAGCCTGGCCCCTCAGGTGGCCTCCCACCGGGTGAGGTGCCAGCGGGTGGCTCTGGGGTCCCCCAGGTCAAAGCTTGGCTGCAGGGCTGCAGGGCGGGTCTCCCGCCAGAGCTGGGCCCTGGCCGGGTGGGGAGCTGACCTTGCCAGTGTCTGCTGGTGAAGAGCCTCTGGGCCTTGTTCCAGGAGCCCGGAGGCCCCAGGAGTCCCATTGTCTTCGGCTCGGTCATCTCGTATGTGGAGCAGTTTTTTGACACGGTCGGCGTCTCCCTGGCCGGCCAGCAGGTGCGCCCTTCCTGCCCAGCCCGCCGCTGTGGGGGCAGCTACGGGCCAGCGCCGCCACCGGCTTTCCCTTCAGAAGCCTCTGCCTCGGCGCGTAACTGTCACGCCGGCGCGTGGGCTGACGGGGTGTCAAAGGGAACACAGCGACCCACCTGCAGCCGGCAGGCCCGTGGCTCGCCACCCCCTGGCCGCGAGGGTACTGCGCCAGGCCCGTCCAGGCGCCCTCGGCTGCCCCCTCCACCTCGATCTTCTTGCCTTGACGCTGACACCTACCAGCGGGCCCCGTCCCGGGAAGCGGGCAGGACACCGTGTCCCCGCACAGCCTCTCAGGCACCCAGGGCCGTGTCCCTGCGGGTGACACCCACTGTCCAGGTGGTGGGACTGAGGCTGCCCTCCCAGCTGCCCCCTTCGCTCTGGACTTGGGCATCAGAGCGGACGCGAGGCTGCATCCCATGCCAGTGCCGTTCACGCCGCCCGCCCGGCAGTCTGTTGCAGGGGACGGCAGCCTGGCCACGCTGCGCAGCGTCCTGGAGGAGCTGGTCCGCTTCCGGCTCAGAGTCCGGCAGTTCGCCCTGGCCCCGGGGGAGCCCCTGGGGGAGGCGCGGCGGCGGCAGCTGCAGGAGAGGCGGCCCCTGTTGGAGGCGTGTGATGCCCTGCGCCAGGACCTGGCCGCCCATGGCGTCAGCATCAAGGTAGCTGCTGCCGCAGGCTGGAGGGCAGACTGCCACGCGGGGGCCTGGCGCAGACCCCAGGCCAGTGCTGCTTGCGGACAGAGCAAGCTCGTGAGGGGTGGGGGGCTGGCTGGGTCGTGGCTCCCCCCACCCCGCCCACACGGGCAGACGGGCTGGGGGACCTGCGCTGCTTCTCTGAACCCGCCCCCCACACTAGGACAGAGCCAGCACCTCCACATGGGAACTGCGGGGTCCGAAGCCAGAAGACCAGACACCAGGCCACTGAGAACACGCGGGCGCAGGCAGGACGAGCCCTGTCCCGCTGTGTCACCATGAAGCCTCGCATTAGTGCGCCTGAGCTGCTGGTGAGCGAGCGGGCGCCGCACCCGCTGTCCTGGCCTCCGTCACTGCGCCTGCGCACGGGTCCTTCCCGCCCAGGCCCTGAGCTGTCAGGCCTCAGGGGCAGGGGCCCCCCATGAAGGGGGTCAGGAAGAGGGTCACAAGGCAGCTTCCGGGCTGCCTTACCCAGGGCCAGGGTGGAGAGCCCCCCACTGGCCAAGCGACCGCCACACGGCACGGAGAGCACGAGGCGGCGGCTGCAGCGCCCTGGGTGCTGCCCATCATGCGCCTCTGCACGCCGAAGACCTGAGCAGACCAGGAGGAGACAGACGACCGAGCTGCAGGCCTGTCCTCGAGCCCCTCGTGCTACCAGCGCACTGAGATGCGCCACGGAGAGGCAGGCGGCTCGGGTGTCCCCCTGGCTGTTTAAGGAAATAAACACACCGGGCCTCCCCGGTGGCGCAGCAGGTTGAGCGCCGCACTGGGAGCTGCCCGCAGCCTCTGCAGCGTGGGTTCAATCCTGGCCGGCCGGCGAGGGTCCCACAGGGCGCAGCAGACCTCTCCTGCCGCCCGCGGCTCCCCTCAGCAGTGTATTTCGTCCGTCTGCCTGCTCTGCTCCCCGCTCTGGCTCCGGCGCATCCTCCCACCCCCGCGTATCTTGCCTGTATCCTGGTTCTTGTATAAATAAATCTTTAAAATAATAATGAAAAAGAAAATAAGCACAAAACTACAGGAAAATAAACCACATCTGCCTTTTAATAGTTGTGGGGACAGACGTGAAGACCCGGGGGAGCAATGCCCCGCCGCGCTGGGGGGAGGCCCAGCAACCGCCTCCAGTCGGCCGGAAACAGCAGAGGCGATTTTTTTAAAAACCTGTACAAACGGATTCACGGGAGGAAGGGCCTGGCCCGCTGGGCGCGGGTCGGGACCACAGTGTCATGGGGCAGGGGCGGGGGGGCACATGCCACCCTGTGCTGGGCTCTCTGGACACGAGCCACACCCGCGTCACCAGGCCCCCGCGGGTTTCCCCGCGGTGCCTCCTGACTGACAGCGGCGCCCACGGGCCTTCGTGACTGGGCACTTCCGACCTCTTCCTCATAGGGCAAGGGTGAGCCGCCTCTGCCTCAGTTCGGGCAAACCCGGCCTTGGACAACCCCCCGAGGGGTCTCCTGGACTTGGGGGGAGGGGAGGGGGTGACGCGCTGCCCTCGGGGCTGCCTCAAGCCAGGAGACCCCGCCTCCTCACCGCTGAGGCGCTGCGCAAACACCAGGCCCAGGGTCGCCGGGACACCCCACCACATGCGTTTGGCCCGAGTGGTCGTGTCCTGCGTGCTGGCGGCGCAGCGGGCTCAGAGACTCAGACACGTGGGGAAGGGACTCCGGCAGGCCCCTGCCCGGCGGGCACCGCCGCCCGGCTCAGCTCTCAAAGAGCGTGTGGAAGGCAGCGCCGATCTCGGCCACCATGTCGGTGGTGGTGCTGGAGCGGCCGTGCTTCTGGAAGGCCTGGCGGTTGCACTGGCGGGTGAGGGTGCAGGCGCCGAGGGCAGCAACGAGCAGGGGGCTGGAGCTGCAGGGGAGGGTTGTCAGCAGGCACCTGGCTGGGCTCCTCCCATGGCCACCCGAACCCCCAACTGGCCGCTCCAGCCTGACAGGACGAGCCTCCAAGGCAGAGCATGGCTCTGCTATCACAGACGGCACAAGGATCCCCACCCCCGGCGAGGGGTGTGCTCCTCGCGCCCTCTACCCCCACACGGAGTGTCCCTGGTCTCCCGGGGTGAGGAACACCCAAGCCTGTGCCCACAGGCCGGGCCCGTCAGAGCGGAGACAGCAGCACGCCTGGGCCTCCTCCCCGCAGGTGCACCCCAGCACTGCCTCGCGGGCCAGGCTCCGCCGTCACCATCATGGGGCGAGTGCAGAAGGGGAGGCTCACAGGGCCCTGCCCACCCCACGCCCGCCAGGTTCCCGTCACCTCACTGGGAAAACCCCCATCTGGCGCCCGGGAGCCCTGCTAGGACCATCCCCTCGACGTGGCTGCAGCTTCCCAAGCCCCACACCCAAGCCCACGGGCATCTACTGAGGCAGAGGCCTGGCAGTCTGGCCCAGCTGCACCCACGTGGTGCCAGGGTTTCTCTGGAACGTTTCCAGCCACTGTCCGTTCCGCGTGCTCGTGCTAAAGGAGCGCCAGAGCGCCGAGTCCCTGCGGGAGGAAGGGGTGCGGCCATACCCTGGTGTCTTCTCGGGTCCAGCGAGGAGAGCCCAGTGCACCAGGACGCCCAGGGAGCCCGACAGGAGGTCGCCCTGCCCACCGCACCTGCGGCCGCTGCCCTCCTGGTCACACGTGAGCACTGTGCAGAGCGGACGGCGCCTTAGGCTGGCCGTAGGCACACCCGCGCCAGCCAGCGCTCCGCCCTACCGGGGCCCCTTGCCGGGAGAGCCGCGAGCGTGCAGGCTGGCCTGAGCCCAGGGGTGTGCAGACCTGTGACTCACAGACACACACAGGGGTTCCCAGGGAACACCCCTTGTCTCTGTCTGGGGGTGTGAGGTGTGAGTGTGGTGTGTGCAATATGCCCAAGCGGGCCTGACCGCCTCGGGGACCCTGATCCCCAAGTGCTGGTGGGCAACACACCCCCAGGGGATGCCCGCACTGACTGCCACACACGGAGAAGCCCCGCCACACTGGGGGCTGTGGCCTCCAGGCGCGACCCCCATGCACCCGCCTTGCCCTCCGGCCATGGCCCGAGAAGGTGGGACTGGAACGTGCCCCCCATGGTGCCGGGCACTCAGCCCACGAGTGCTGACCCGGGAACTGGGCAGTACGTGCGGCACCATCACCAAGCCCCGGGGCCGCGGCAGAGCCCCGCGCCCCTCACAGCCAGGCCCAGGCCCAGCACGGCCGCCAAGGAGAAATGCAACGGGCGGGGCGAGGGAGGACGTGAGCCCTGAGCTGCGACGGGGCGTGTGCCCTGCGTCAGGGTCCCGCCCACACCCCGGGAGCCCCCACTGTCCGCGCCACGAGCCGGCACTCACCCTGCTGGCCGTCAGAGATCAGGTCCTGCTCCCCTTTCTGCACCACGGTCACGTTCCCCAGGGCCTGGCTGAGTCTCAGCACAGCCTCGTGGCGACTGCTGCCGTCCGCCCGCGCGCCCAGCTGTGCCCGGGACACACACGCCGGCGCATGAGGTGCCTGTGGGGCTGCCCGCCAGCCAGTGCCCCCGGGCCTCGTGTCCAGGGACCTGGGCCAGCCGCCCTGAGCTCCAGCCCCGCGCAGACCGGCTCGCCCAGCAGGGAAGGAGGCCCGGGAAGGCGCCCGCGGCGTGAACGCGACAGCAGGCTCGGCAGAGACCCCCCCCCCCGCCCCCACCGCCGGGCCCAGGGAGAGGCGCTGCCCTCGCAGCCCCGGGCAGGCCACGCGGGGCGGGGTGCGGCCTGTCTGGAGCCTGCCACCCCACTTTCACCCGTGGAGGGCGCACCGACAGGTAGAGGCGCCACCGAGAAGGGACCTGCTCACGCGCGAACGGCCACGGTGGAAAGACGGGTCTGCTGCCCTGTGCCCCTCACCCTCAGCGGGGCGGGGCAGGCGCCGGGCGCTCGCCCCACTCACCACGGCCTCGCAGAGCCTGCCGAACTCCACGTGGTTGGGCGTGAGGACAGCCTTCGGGTAGCCCTGGACGAGGGCCGGCCGCTGAGCCACCAGCCACAGCCCGTCCTGCAGGGAAGGACGGAGGCGGCGTCACCAAACGGCCCTGGGGAACCAGCCTGGGGGGGGGGTGGGGGGGGCCCACACTCCACACTCACCGCATCCACGACAACGGGGATGCCCCGGGCCCTCGATGCTTCCAGGATGCCCTGCGGGGAGGGAGCAGCCCTGAGCCCAAGCCCCCACCCCACGGGCGAGGCACCAGCAGCGACTTCATGACTGGGCGGGAGACGCGGAGACACAAAGCAAGCAGGAGACCCGGATCCGACAGCCCGATGCCGAGAGGGGGAGACACGGGGAGCGCTGGGAACGCCCCGCCGGCGACTTCCCGTGCCCCCAGGGCGCTGCTGGCGCCACAGCTGGGGCTCTCCGCTTTAAAAACAATCCACATTCGTTTCCTTCACGGGAACCACGAGCTGCACTTTCCTTCACGCGCGTCGCGGCACACGGAACCTGCCCCCGCAAGCAGGCGCTGCACAACGCACAGCACAAAAACAACCGAAACAAAAAGCGCGCTAGGCGGAAGCGACAGCCGACAGCCAGGGAGAAACGCGCAGCCCCGACGGCCCCTCCTTCAGGCCGCCGCGCGGGGCTTACTGTTAACATCAAACAGCTCTTGGGGCTCGCAGTTCCTGAGCCTCCGCAGAGCCGCGGCTCCCACACGGCTCCCTCGCTGCGCTCGCCCCCCAGGCTCTGACAGTGCCGCCCGAGCGAGGCCGCGGACAGGGTCTGAACTGGGCCCCCGACGTGTGAGCCCAGCAGCTGACAGCGCGCCAAGGGCTGGCTCGCTCGGGCCGGGGGGTGGGAGGGCTGTGCCCGACGCCCGGCCGCCCGCCCCGGGCTCACTGGCTGGCGGGGGACGTCAGGGCCACCAGCTCCGTGAGGGTCGAGAGCCCCGATGAGACCGGCTGGCCACTGACCACGCTCCCCGGAACACATTTCCCGAGCCGGGCGCTCGGCGGCTCTGCGTCACCCACGCGAGGCCCGGAGACTACTCCGGCGGGCAGATGTCTCCCGCCCCATCTCGGGGGGCCCAGACCCGCTCCAGTGGAGGACACGGAGGGGTCTAGGTCAGGCCGAGGGCCCGCGCCACCCGCCTCCTGGCCGCGCTGGTCTCATCCGGGGACAGCGGAGAACAAAGCGGAGGACAAGGCCACACACCCACTGCCCAGCGAGGCCCCAAGGAGGGAGAAGCAGCAGCCGCGGGGGCAGGCGGGGGCTCTGCGAACCAGTGCCACCGGCCAGGAAGGCCACCTGGGTTTAGCCCAGCGCGCGGCCAGCAGGATGGTCAGAGTCCCTCCCAGAAACGACCCCCAGGAGGGTTGCCTGCGGCAGATGCAACATAGGGCCGGAGGGTCCCGCCTGATGGGGGCTGAGCCTCCCAGGCACTCTTTAAAGTGGGGTTCAGGAACCGAAGACGCCATCACCCCTGACAGCGAAGACCAAGGCTGAGGGGTTGAGCCAGCGGCCAGGGCCCCGGCAGGAGAGGGTCATGCCTCGAGATGAACCCCAGCCAGACCCCAAGCCCTGTCCACGGACCGGGGGGGATCCTTTCCGGCGCGCGGAGCCCCACGTGTAGACGCCACAGCACCCGAGCGACCCACAGCGCCCGAGCGACCCAGCTGCCGCGCCCGCTCCGGAGAAGCCACGCCTCAGCTGACAGCCCCTCCGCCCGCCTCGGTCACGGCCGTCCGGGGGCGGCGCGCGGACACTGAGCGGGAGGCCGCGGCTGCCCCGACGAGCGGCGCCCGCGACCCATGTTACCTGCACGTTTTTGAGCAGGGCCTCGTCTCTCCCCAAGCCAGGCCCCACGACCAGGGCGTGCAGGCGGGGCAGCCACTCCTCCACGGCTCGCACGGCTCCGGGGCTGTCTCTGGGCGGGGAGAAGGCAGGTGGTGAGGCCGCCCCGCGCCCCTCGCTCTTTCCCGCAGACCCGCTCCTTGCGCAGCGAGCGGACGGGGTGCCTTTGGGGTCAGTCAGCGCCCCCCAGAGCCAGCCGACAGGCCCGCCGCCCACACGCAGCGGCCCGACCCTCGCCGGCCGGCACGTCGTGGCGAGGCGCGGCGGGACACGAGCCTCCGCCCCCAGCTCGCTGCTCCAGGCCCAGCTCCGCTGTGTTCCCGCGTCCGCACTACCCGTCCGCGGGGCTACGGCCCTTCCAGAGCCGTCGGCAAAGCTCTGCTCTGCACCCCGGGACGCGCTCCCAGCCTCGCCCGCCGCCCCTGCCCACAGGCACGCCCGGGCTCACGTCCTGGTCCACGTGCCAGCACACGGTGGCCGCCGCGCCTGTGCCCCCGACAGCCGCTCCCCGAGGCCCATCTGCCGCGTCTGCCCGGATGCTAAGCAGCACCCAAGCCCCCGAGCCGCACCCGCCGGAGCACGCGCTACACGCCTGCGCTGGGGCCCCCAGAATCCGCGCCATCCCTGACCCGCCACCTGGTCCACACGAGGCCTCCTGGAGGGACCCCGCTTCTACCCCGGGCCCGGGGCCCGTCCTCGACACAGGAGCCGGGTGACCCTCCAAACCGAAGCTGGGCCCCGCCCTCCCCTGCAGCCCTCGCCCAGCGACATGCCCAACGGACCCCGGGGCCCACTGCCCGCGGGGCTTGGCCTGAGCACAGGTCACCCCATCCCAGCACCCCAGCTCTTCCGGGTGTGGGGGCCCCCCAGGCCCGTGGTGCTCATGCCCTCGCCGCATCAGGCCTCTCTCGCGTGCCAACGCAGGCGTCTCTCTCGCACACGCACGCCACATCCAGTGCGTGCTGCGCGTGCACATGCACACACCACACGCGCGCACACGGCATGGGTGACCCGCAGCGCTCGCGACACGCGCCCCACAGGCCACGCCGGCATGCCCGTGCCCCCTCCCCCAGTGCGAGGCGGCGGCCACGCGGCCCGGCAGCAGACACCACCCCAGCGCCAGTCAGCTGACGGCCTCGCCACGGGGGACACGCTCGGCAGCCACGAGCCTTCCCGCCACCCTCGTGGTGCCCAGACCTGGACCGAGGCCCCCAGATCGCCGGGCCACGAGGGGCAGCGCCCCACCGCGGCGCTTGGGGTGTCTGCCGCCCACCCACCAGGGTGCCGTCCTTCCCCCCCGCGACAGCCCTGCCGCGGGCCGCAGCTCCCCCGGGGGCGCCCAGGACCCCACTCACAGAACCGGGTGCACGATCAGCTCGGGGCTGTACGCCTTGATGACGGGGGCGGCCTCCCGGGTGCAGAACACGTGGGACAAGTCGGCGCCCTGAGGAAGGAGCAGGGGGCTGAGGCGGCCTCGCCGGCGGACACCACGGGGGCTCGCGAAGCCGCCGCCCTGGGCTTGGGTCTGCGGCCGGCTGCCCACCCCGCCCGGCGGAGAAAGGGCCCTGCCGCAGTGGCTACTGACCGCGGGGGGGGGGGGGCCTTTGTGGGCCCAGGGAGGCCTGGGGGCGGCCGCCCGGTGCAGCCAGCCGGGAGGCGGGAAGCTCCTGAAGAGCGGAGGGTGACGCTGCCGGCCGCTGGGCAGGACAGGAAGGGCACCGGGGCCATGTTCGCAGGCGCCGTGGACTCCAGCGTCCGACGCCCAGTGGGGCTGCGCGGGCCCTGCCGCCGCGGGCTGGAGAGGCCGCCTCGTCGCCCCACAGACCCGGCAGCCGCGCCCAGTCACGTACCACTTTGAGGGCGGAGATGGCCGCGAAGTAGGGGGCGCCGGTGTACCTGGAAGGAGGCACCGCCGCTCAGGACCCCGCAGCCCTGACCCCACCGCCGGCCTGGGGGCGGCGACCGCCGTCTCCCCCCACCCCGGAGCCCACAGAGCCAGGGAGGGGCGGGGTGCAGGCGGCACACGGGACGGAGGCCCACGCGGAGCCGGGGCAGGGGCGGCAGGGCCCACAGCCCGAGCGCGCGAGCCCCACGGAGGACGGCCCGGCCCAGCCCCTCCCTCCAGGGCACCCTGGGCCGCAGAGCGCCCCGGCTCACGCACTCGCGGCAGCCGCCCACGACGCCGATGCGGCCGTCCTGGCCTTTGTACTTCCTGGCGCCCAGAGGCGGCACGATGCTCCTCACCAGCGCCGCGGCCTGCTCCATGCTCCTCGGCGGGCGGGCTTCCTGCAGCGACAGCGCTCCTCCCAGAACTAGCAGGCGGGAGAGGAAGGTGTTCGGAGGCGCCCAAATCCGCCCGTTCCCGCACAGAACAGAGACCCGGGCAGAGCGGACCTGACGGGAAGGCCGAGTCTCGCCCGCGGCCTCGCCGCCCACCAGAGCAGGGCTAAGGGGCGGCGCGAAGCCTGCTCTGCTCTGGGGGGGGCGTCCCGCAGCGCGTTGAGAGCCAGCAGTGCGCTGTCACCCAGTGAAGCACCTCGGGGTGCCATCTGCCAGCTCGAAGGGTCCCAGAGCCCCTTCCCAGCGCCTCCCCCCATCACACACTCTGCGAGAGAACTAGGACGGCCTCCCGAGCACAGGACCCACTTACACTGGGCGCAGAGGCATTTCACGAATCATTCCATCCCTTTGACTGCCTCAAGGCTGAGACAACCAGCTGAGAGACACTGTCTTTTTTTTTTTGTTTTTTGAAGATTTCTTTACGTATGCATAGAAGAGCTGGGGTGCAGGCCAGAGGTGGGGGAGTGAGAGGATCCACCAGAGACAGAGCGGGGAGCAGAACAGGTGGATCCACTGAAACACACTGCTGAGGGGAGCAGCGGGGAGACAGGAGAGGTCTGCTGCGCCCTGTGGGTTTCTTCCTGCCCGGGGATCGAACTTGTGCTGCAGAGGCTGCAGGTAACTTCACAGTGCCATGCTTAACCCCGTGCGCCCCCAGGGCGGCCTGGGATGCTGTGTTCTGCCCCGATGGACGGGGTGCGCAAAGCTTTATTTTCTCCAGAATTACAGGACCTGTGCAGACACAGGCCACCCCGCTTACACAGGCCCCAGCCAGCTCATTCCTCCATCACCTCAGCACAGAGAAAGCTGGACTCACGCCTGGAGTCCCAGGAGGGTGGAGAGCCGCCTGGTCCACGCAGTCAGCCAGCCTCCACCTTGCTGGCACCCCCTCCACCTCTGGTTCAACAAGACCAGGCCATTTCTTTAACAGATTGACATAAGGCCTCCAGAGCTGCCACATCAGACGCCTGGACCCATGCCGGAAGGAGACCCCGTGACAGCCACCCCCCCCACCTGCCCCCTTGGCAAGCCAGGCCGTCACATGACACCGGCAACAAGTGGCACCATTGGGCTTGGCACCCACCAGCCCCCTGCCTAGTTTTTCCTCGCGCGCCTGCCTGTTCTGCTCCGGGAACATCCACGGAAACCGCACCCCGATGAGGACCAGGCGCTGCGCTAAGAAGGGCACGCTCTCTCCCCGCTCACTCGGCATCCCAAGGCCCAGCTCTGCCCGGCTTCTCGCCAGGCGCATTTACAGCTCAGGGCTCTGCCCAGCCCAGCGCCGACAAGCCTTCCTCCCAGCGCTGTGACTTCCTGCACCGATGCGCACCACAGCTCTGTCGGGGCCCCAGGGGGCCCCCCAGCCCAAGAACCACCTTCGACTCTAGACACTGCCACCGGAACCCAGCCTCCGCAGTCACTCCGGTCGTCCTGGGCTCCTGGCAGCACTGTGGGGTTGTCAAGTTGCCGCACCGAGCCACACCCAGTGTCGCCCACGACCCACTCCCCTCTGCCTGCACAGAATGGGCCGCAGCTCGCGTGCCTCCAGGTTGCACCCCCGCCCTCAATCACCTCACAAATGGTCAGTACAGGACAAGACCCTTGAATATCTGGTGAGTGAAAGGCATCTTGACTCTCAGCAGACAGGGAGCAGCAGACGTTGCTAACAGGGAGACCAAGGCCAGAGAGACAGAGCAGAAGACCCCTCGGGCCGAGGAGAGGAGGCCATTCCGCTTTCGCAGCGACTGCGCTCTGGCGGCTACTGAGCGCTGCCTCCGCAGAACCACACACGACATCGTTCTGAGGGACAGAAGGGCCTTCCCAAGGGGCAGCGTGAATGGCTCCTACTAAGTGCCTCTGCCTTCAGGACAATTCTGAGCAGGAAAGAACAGGTGGAACCGGTCTGGTTTTCCTTTTAACCATGTGTGGCTGAAGAGAACTGCAGCGATGCCTTAAGGCTGCGCTCCTTTCCGGAATTCCTCGTCACTCTCCGCTTTCTGTGATGCCAGAGCTTCTTTGTGCCAAGCTCGCCTACGGTTCACGTGACTCATAACTAATCCGGAGCACATGATGGTGTCCTTGTTCCCGGAACACCCCCTAAAACTAGGATGGGGACCCCAGACCTGGCATCCACTGTTTACTATTGGCACCGCGAGCCCAGCTGACTCACCGGGCAGAGAAGGCGCCACCCCCCAAAACCCAGGCAACAGTCTCTGAACAAACTGGCTCCAGAGCCCCTGGCTGTGTGACGCGCAGTGCCAAGGGGCCCCGCAGCGTCCAGAAGCACAAAGCCCAAACCCCCTGGGCGTCCACGGGGGCCACCTTCCTGCGGACCTCGGCGCCGGCCTCACTCACTTTCTGGGAGCCTCCAGGGTCGCCCGGGAAAGGTGGACGCAGCGGCCCCGCCACCTGTGGGACGTGAGATCGCAGGACACAGCCGCGGCGCCCCACGGGGCTCAGGGAGCGGGGAGGGCAGACGAGCGGGGGCGCCTGCTCCCCCGCCCTTAACAACCCAGGCCCGGGGGCCTCGGGCGAGCCCCTCCCGGGTGACCCCGCGCCCGCTCCCAGCCCCGGCCGCGGACGCCGCAGCGCTCGGACCCCGGCGCCCCGCCGCGCCTCCCGCCCGAGCAGCGGCCCGCGGCCGGGTACCTGCGTCCAGCGGCGGCCCGTAGAGCACCAGCGCGGCCGCCAGAAGCACGAAGGCGGCCGCCACCGCGCCGGCCCCCGCGGGGCCCGCCATGCCGCCGGCCGGGAGCGCGCTTACCTCGCCGGAAGAACCCGACGGCCGCCCAGCCGGGACCCACAGCCATGGGCCGGCTTCCGGGCTCCCGGCCGCCCCCGCGGCGCCCCGGAACCACAACTGTCGGGCCGCTTCCGGCGTCCCGACAGCCCCCGCGCTACCACCGGAAGCTGACTTGCGCTCGGCCGGGGATAGCCCCACCCCCAGGTCAGTCTCCACCAGTCATGTACGGGGCTGGATGATGGACAGGGGCAAAACCCAATAGACCTGGCTCTCAGCCGGGCGTTGTGCCGGAAGTCCAGTCTAAGCCGTCAAGATGTGTCCCTCTGGCTGGGGGCCGCCGCGCCTGCTCTGCAGAGGCGGACGCGGGCGCGGCCCAGCCTGTGAGCAGCCGGGGCTCCTGCGCGCTGGCGTTCGGAGGCTCGGGCTCCGGCCGCACGCCGCTGCCTAGTAGGGGCCTGAGGCTCGGGACTGTCCTTGCCGCTCGGGGGTCCCGCGCGACGCGGAGGCCGTAGTCGGGGAGACGCCTGCCGGCGGCCCGCGGGGCGCTGTCTCCGGGGCCGGCCTTGCTCCCTCCCTGGCTCCAGCTGAGGAGCGAACCGTGCGGAGGAGCCGCGGCGTCCCTGGCGGGGTCGGTGCCAGCCCCGGAGTCCCGGGTGCCCCGAGAGCTGCTGAGGTCGGCAGAGACGGCGGCCCCCGGCACCCCACTATGTCCCCACAGGCGCTTGGCCTGTCAAGCTAATTTTTTACAAAGATTTGTTTATGCATACAGGAGCTGGGGTACAGGCCAGAAGTGTGGGGGGTGAGAGGACTCACCAGAGACAGAGCGGGGAGCAGAACAGGCGGATCCACTGAGATCCACTGCTGAGGGGAGCAGCGGGGAGACAGGAGAGGTCTGCCGCGCCATGTGGGCTGCTCCCTGGCCGGCCGGGGATCGAACCTGTGCTGCAGAGGTTGAGGACGGCTTCATAGTGCAGTGCTTCACCCCTTGCACCCCGGGGGGGGCCTGCCTTTAAAGTTTGCATGCCCCTTCCGGCCCCGCGCCCGCGGTGACCAAGTCCTGAGAACCAACTTCGGAACCAGCTCAAACCACACGCAGCTGTGTCCAGAGCAGGCTTTCAGAGCTGGACTTGCAGCCGGGACTCAGCTGCCCACGCGGTGACTCCGACTCACTCACAATGTGCAAACCCTTCCTAAGGACCTAATGTTCTGTCCAGATTCACCTTCAGATTCTAAATCGCGCAGCATTTGGGGGAAACCCTTTGAAGACACGTTGACATCTTCCTCATGTTAAAAATGAGATGCGGGTTTGGCGGGCGATGACATAGCTCCTGTTGTCTGGAGCCAGATCCTACCCAGGCTCCGCTCCCGCTCCCTTCCCACCTTTCCTTTTCACATAGATCTGCCCGGATCCATGCGTGTGCACAACAGAGCTCACCTTTTGTTACTTGGAATTGGTTTTCAAAAGTATAACGAGTTTATTCTTAAGTTACACTCTACAGCTTGACAAGTGTATATTGTGATTAAATTTGCACAGGGCTAATAAAGTATGTGTGACATGGTTGTTATTCTGCACCCATAATTGGGCATTGGAGTAATTGTTTCGTAAACTCAAAAAAAATCAAGGCCCTCACCGGTGGCACAGCGGTTGAGCGCTGGGTTGCGAAGCTGCCCGCAGCCTCTGCAGCGCCGGTTCGATCCCCGGCTGCTCCCCGGCCACCGGGCGAGGGTCCCACACGGCGCACAGACCTCTCCTGCTGCCCGCTGCTCCCCTCAGCAGTGTCCTTCGGTCCTTCTGCCTGCTCTGCTCCCCGCTCTGGCTCTGGTGAATTCTCTCACCCTCCCGTGTTTCTGACTGTACCCAGTGCTTGTATAAATAAACAAACAAACAAATAAATAAATAAATAAAAATAAAACTTTGTCTCCCACTTTTAAAAAAAAAAATCTACACCATTATTTAATGACCAGTTTAAGCAGCCGCATTCTCGGTAGTGTGAGCCAAAGCATCACAAAGTACATGATGCCAGAGCCTGTCACCAAGACTCCAAAAATGAAGATTCTTTTAAAAAAAAAAAATTTATGCATACAAGAACTGGGGTACAGGCCAGAGGTGCAGGAGGTGAGGGGATTCACCAGAGACAGAGTGGGGAGCAGAACAGGCAGATGTACTGAAACACACTGCTGAGGGGAGCAGCAGGGAGACAGGAGAGGGCTGCTGTGCCACGTGGGCGGGTAAGTTCCCTGGCCAGCCAGGGAATCGAACTCATGCTGCAGAGGCTGCGCATAGCTTCATAGGTTGCGTCTTAACTCCTTGAGCCACCAGGGGGCCCCCAAAAATAAAGATTCTTGAGCCACTCAGTGCCGCTTCTTGCCCATCACGCTTCCCCTAGGCGCCATCGCTGTGTGCCCGTCCTGTCCCGGCCCGGCTGTCAGGCGCGCGCTCGGCAGGACAGCAGAACTCAAGGCTGTGGTCAGGAGACGCAGGTTTTCATTCTCTTCGATTCCCACGGTTCTTAACTTTGTCTCATCTTCCAAATACTCTTTATGTGTCTTCATTTTTCTAATGATCTAAGGGGTTCCACATGAAACTTTTCTCTGCTTATCTTAGCACCGCCGCTGTCTCCTAGTGGCACTGAATAACGTTCTTTCCCTGCTGTTGTCACGTCCACTGCCTCTTCTGTTTCCACACACCTTGTCCCGGTGTGTTCCTGCCTTCCGCTTGACTCCGGCTGGTGGTGGGAGGTGTCGCTCTCTGTGACCGACTGACGGGCATCAGGCATCGTGGGGGCACCGCCGTGTCTTCACAGGTCTGGCGGTGCTGACGGCACTTGCGCTCCACCAGCACCCTTAGCTATGTTTTCACCTTTCCGGAGGGGACTCCGTGGCTTCTAGGCTCACTCTCCCTTTTTACACTGGGAACCACTACAGTGGGGTGAGCCAATGACACTCTCCCTTCAGTGCCTGTGTTCCGGCTTCACGGTCCCCACGCACCGGCGCCGTCGGGCGTGTGGCTCTGGTGAATTCTCTCACCCTCCCGCGCTTCTGACTGTACCCAGTGCTTGTATAAACAAACAAACAAACAAATAAATAAAATATATGCCTCTAATAAAAAAAAAATGACTTAAAAAAAAAAAAGAGCCCTCTTACCTGCACCAGTCGACAGTCTGCACGCAGAGAAACAGCTTTGATGTCTTTTTTTAGTATGTCATGACTTTTAGCATGTTCTCCTTGTGGCGTTCCCCGGCCCTTTGCTTCCACCCGCAGTTGCTTCCGTTACGCGCCGCGTCCTGCTTCGCCTGCTGTGCTGCGCGCCATCGCTGGTGACAGAGCTGCCATAACGCGGTGTTGAAGTGCGATGGTTGGCTGCAGGGCCTTTAAACCTACTGTGATCTGACCAGTTGGGAACTGAGGAGAAGCTGCTGCTGCTGCCCCTCAGCCTGCCCTGCGTCCACAAGGACCTTCGCATGGCCTTCCTCTCGGCTCCGCTGGCGGGGGTGGCAGGTGAAGATGGATGAACCGGGCCCAGGCTGGCTCTGTCTGGCGTGAAAGTCTCCGGGTTAATCTTCAAGGGAGAGACTGTGCTGTGGGCTCCAGCAGCCCCGGGGCAGGTTTGTCAGCAAAGGTTCTTGTAGCCTGGGGCGTGACCACAGCCTCAAGCCTGAGCTGTGCCTCCAGGGGTGACGCTGCACTAGCCGTTTCCTCCTGGCTCAGGCTACCTCGCGTCCAGTGGCTGTAAGTCACCACGCGCACTGTCCACCCAGGTCCACGCTGTGAGGGGCCTGCAGGGGGGGTGGGCGGCCAGGCGTCCCTGCCTCTGGATAGGAGAGTACCGCGCCCCACCCGCAGGGGGCGCAAGAAGCTGCAGTGGGCACCACATTCCTGGAGTTGGGCAAACATTGGTGGCTCCTCCAGCAGGCCCCTTAGTCATCAGGGACCTTTAAAAGCTGCCGCCAGCCACTGTGGAATGAGTTCGATCCCTGGCCAGGGAGCTAACCCAGAGGGCGCAGCAGACCCTCCCTCCTGTCTCCCTGCTGCTCCCCTTGGTTGTGGACCTCAGTGGATCCTCCTGTTCCACTCCACACTCTGTCTCTGGTGAATCCTCTCACCCGCCCCACCTCTGGCCTGTACCCCAGCTCTTGTGTGCGTAAATAAATCTTAAAATAAATAAATAAATAAATAAAAGTGCTGCTTCTTGTGCGAAGATAATGACCCTTCATCAAAGAGGATTCCGGATGGCAAATAGGCATCTGAAAAGTTTTTAAAGAAATGCAAAGCAAAACCAGGGTGAGACACTACTGTAAACCTGCTAGAATGGGTAAAGGTAAGAAGATCCACGTCCTGGGCCTCCCTGGTAGTCCAGGGGTTGAGTCTCAGGTTGTCACTGCTGCAGCCTGAGTGTGACCCCTGCCAGGGAGCGACCCACAGGGCGCAGCTGACCTCTCCTGCCTCTCCGCTGCACCCCTCATTAGTGTATTTCAGTGGATCCGCCTGTTCTGCTCCCCACTCTGTCTCTGGTGAGTCCTCTCACCCCCTGCACCTCTGGCCTGCACCCTAGTCCTTCTACACAGAAAAAAAAAAAGACCCACACCCCAAAAGTCGGCAGGGATGTGGAGCCATCACGGGCACGGTACATAGCGGCAGCCACGTCTCAGGAACGGGCACTCTGAACAGCAGCCGAGTTTCCTTAAAAGCTAAATACCACGCTGCGACCGGCCTTCCCGCTCCTCGGCACACAGGGACATGAACGCGCATGCCCAGCGCAGCCTTGCCCGCGGGAGGTCGTGGCCGTGCTGACTTGTGGTCACCAAACCAGGAGTCACAGTGGCTGCACGAACCAGCGTGGCAGGTCCTGGCAACGGCGAGCTCTTCGGCCTGGAGGAAACCCAGGACTCAGGGGGGCCGTGCAGCCACCCCAGCTGACCGACAGCAGCGCACAGTCCTGTGCCAGGCATGCGTGCACGTGGGGGAGCGGCCTCCCCTGGGGTGACAGGAGATCCGTGGTGGCTGCAGGGTCAGGAGATCCGGGGGGGCAGCAGGCAGGTGATAAGTGGCACAGGAGGCTTTTGGGGTGACAGACACGTTCATCTTGCGGGTTGTGGGATGTCCCCACACGTGAGCGCGTGGGCAGACGCCACTGAGTGTGTGGAAGTGCACAGCGCAGCTCGTCAGTCACAGCTCCAGGAAGGTGCTTGGGAGAGACCTGCTGCCCGGCCGGGGGGCCCAGCTCTGATGTCATTGGTCCGGATGGGACAGCGGGAGTAAGATTCTGAATAAACTGCTGGGGAGGCTGTTTTCAAGGGGGTGGGAGGGTGGGGTGGGGCAATAGACAAGGCGGTGGATGGACATAGAAGAACACAAGGAAAAAACATCTGAAATAAGAAGAGAGGAGCCGCCCCGAGAGTGCGGCGGTGGGCATCCCCGGCCCGGTGGGCATCTGCGGCCCGGCGGCCCCGCCGGCATGTGGGGGACAGAGAGCCGGCCAGGCCAAGCACCGGCTCTTAGTTTCCTTGTTGGAGAAAACAATCCACGGACGCCAACCAGCAGACGTCATCGAGGAAGCATTTGTGTTCACCAAGTTTTAGGTGGAACCCCATCGAGTCCCCATTTTTAGGTCATAAAAGCTCAAATATGGGCAGTTTTGTATTGCTCAACCCATGTTTTCATTTTCACCCGTATTGACCACTAGCTGCTCAGCAGTGTCAGTAAGCGGCCCGCTGTCCCTTGTGCGCGCTGCAGCTGGGATGCGGTGACCGCAGCGCCCCAGGACCCCGCTCTTCTCCCCTCCCCCCAGCCCGGGAGCCTTCTGAGTGGTGCCAGGAAATAGAATTTCAATGAAAAATTACACGACACCTGTAATTTAAGCTTCTCACGTGATCTTTTTTTAAAATTTTTTTTAAAGATTTATTTATTTATACATACAAGAGCCGGGGTACAGGCCAGAGATGTGTGGCGATGAGAGAATCCACCAGAGACAGAGCGGGGAGCAGAACAGGCAGACTGACTGAGATCCACTGCTGAGGGGAGCAGTGGGTGAGACAGGACAGGTCTGCCGCGCCATGCGGGTTGCTCCCTGGCCGGATGGGATCGAACTCATGCTGCAGAGGCTTCGGATTGCCTCATAGTGCGCTGCTTAACCCCTTGCGCCCCCAGGGAGGCCCTCATGTGCTCTTTCCTGTAAACTTCCATCACAATTTCCAAGTTCAAATTTAATTTTAGACCTGCCTTTTCTCTTTCTAGAAATAATGTGTATTCATTATAGAAAATGTGAAAAATACAGAGAAACACAAAACAATCAAAATTAAGCATAACCCTGGGCCTTCCTGTTGGCATAGGGGTTAAAGACACAGCGCTATCAAGTTATCTCCAGCCACTGCAGCCTGAGTGCGATCCCCCGCCAGGGAGCAGCCCACAGGGTGCAGCAGACTCTCCTGCCTCCCCGCTGCTCCCCTCAGCAGTGGATTTCAGTAGATCCACCTGCTCTGCTCCCCACTCTGTCTCTGGTGGGTCCTCTTGTTAGGGGGAAAAGGATGTCCCAAAGCAAATTCCATATAGGCTTTGTGGACTCCACCCCCACCCTCAGGTCCCAGCCCCCTTCCCTTGGGTGGGGATGGGATTTGGAGTTCCCAGTGTCTTTGGCTTTGACCTGGGGTGGGGGTGGAGTCCACAAAGCCTATATGGAATTTGCTTTGGGACATCCTTTTCCCCCTAACACTCTCACCTCCTGCACCTCTGGCCTACACCCCAGAAATAAATTTTTTTTCAATAAATAAATCTTAAAAAAAAATTAAGCCTAACCCCACTGTGGTGACCAACTTCTTCTGCAAACCTAGGATTCAGCCCAGTGACTGGCAAGTTTTGAAAATTCAGGTGATAAACAGTTCCAAGTTTCCCAAAATCATTTGGGACTCTGGCTCCACCATTTACTCGAGCACCTTGAGTTTCTTTCTGAATCTCCAGGACTGGGTCTCCCCTCCAAGCTGGCCCTGGGTGTGACGGAAGCCCCGGGGCCCAGAGGATGGCAAGGGGCTTGAAGGCGCAAGGGAGTGTGTCTGCGGCTCCTGCTGTGGCGGGCGGCACTGGGGGACTGCCCTGTTTCTGTTCTCCTGACGCAGCGGGGCTCTGGAAGCAGCCATGGCGTCCAATGAGAGGCAGGTGCTGGGGCAGGCGGGCAGCCCAGGGGGACCCAAGTCTGATGAGCTGATTCTGGAAATCTCCTGAAACCAGGCAGGGAGGAACCCACGCACATGGAGGATGAAAACCCTACACAGGCATCAGTGGCACGGTGCCTGCCTTGAAAGACAGGCCGGTCTCGGTGGCAGCGACGGCCCCCCAGGCGCCTCCCTGACTGTGGTTACTCAGGGACCCCAGCCCTGCCTTCAAGCTCCATCTGTTCACGCTGACTCAAAGGTGACAGCCTTCCAGCCCCTCCCCCAGCTTCCTGCCCTGGAAGGACACTGTGGAGAAACCGTATCATCACACGGTCACACCCTCCACTTGTTCCCCTGAAAGGTCCTTGCTCTCCCCCAGAGGCCCTTCCCAGCCTCCCTTCCCCTGGGAGGTCGGGCACAGTCAGCGGGGCCCTCGGCTGGGACTGGCTGACTCCTTCCTTCTCGCACACTGTAGAGTCCCGGCGCCAGCCAGACTCCCCCGCCCCGGCCAAGTGTCCAGGTGGGGGCCCTGCGCCTGGCGCACACCCCACGTGGCGCGAGAAGCTGTCTGCTGCCCTCTGCCCACCCATATGTGGGCGTCCGATAGTCTCTTCCCCACAAGGCCCCCAAATCTCACAGTGATGCAATTTGTGAAATTTCCCGTCGGGCTGACAGCTCGAGCCCGGGCGGGAAGTCCCGGTGCGTGCTCGATGGAGCGCGCCGAACAGCGGGCTATTGTTTCTCGTTTATTTCCTAGAGTCTTCCAGGAGTCTGCAGGCAGGATTTAGGTTTCCCTCTGACGGGTTCAAGAGCATCCAGCCACGCTCTACGGGGTGCAAGTGTCTACGCGCAGCGGGAGAATCTCAGCGGCCCCGGGAGGCAGGGGCTGGGCAGGAAGCCAGGGCCGGGGAGGCCGCGGGGCTAGAGCTCCCACGAAGGAAGTGGGTTTCCAAGGCCCGTGTGCAGGCGGGTCAGGGCCCGGGCGCCGGCTGGCCGGGCAGCAGGCTCCAGGAGGAGTGACCTGCGGGGCAGAGGACTCCAGGAGCATCTTGGAGAGAGCTGACAGCTGTCCATGGGCGAGCATCCCCCACGCCTAAGCCTGAGGCACCCCCATGCCACCTGGCCCCATTGGCCCCCTCGTGAGCCCTTGCTTCTGGGGGACCTTCTCATGAAACTGGAGAAGCGAGTCTGCTCCGGACTCGCCGAGCTCTGACCCCGGCCCTGGTCACTCTGCAGCTCCATGGCGGCCTCTCCAGAGGCTCTCACCTCTCCAGGGTCAACGCCTTTCCACGCCTCCCGCCTGGCCTGCAGGCCGCAGGCACATGCTGTGGGGAGGGGAGCAGGAGCAGGAGGGGAGGCCCCTCCCCGGGTGGGTGCTGCGGACCCTGGCCCGGCGGGGGGTGCAGGCCTCGGGTTCATGGAAAGGACCACACACGAGGCTGTCTAGAACCTCCAGATCTGCTGTCACCGAAAACCCGAAAGCGCTGACTCGGAGTTCGTTCCCATCTCCTGCGGGGAGGACCAATGCCTCACAAGAGGATGTCACGCTGCTTAGAGCAATGCCAAAAGGGTCTCCCTGGTGGCGCAGGGGGTTAAGCACCGCACTATGAAGCAATCCACAGCCTCTGCAGCACAAATGCTATTCCTGGCCAGGGAGCAACCCGCAGGGCGCGGCAGACCCCTCCTGACTCCCCGCTGCTCCCCTCAGCAGTGGATTTCAGTCAGTCTGCCTGTTCTGCTCCCAGCTCTGTCTCTGGTGGATCCTCTCACCCTCCCCGCATCTCTGGCCTGCACCCCAGCTCTTGGGTGCATAATAAATAAATCTTAAAAAAAAAAAAAATGCCAAAGCCCAGATTGTGGGCTCCAGGGAGGAGTGGAGGAGAATGGCCTGCATTGGGGGGAGGTGAAGGATCCCATTAAAAAAGCAAAAGAGTTTAAAAGGGGAGAAACAAGGTTAGCAACATTCTCAGGCTGGTTCCTGTGACTCTTTCAGATGAAGCTTCACACAAAGAAAAGCAGAGGACAGGCCCCGGGTCTGGGGGGTGTCTCAGGTGGCCCTGTCCTGCCTGGGTATGGGAGGGGTGGCCTTCCCTAGCCGTGATGGGCTTGGCGCCCATGGTGATGAGGACATGGGGAGGCGTCTGGAAGGGCTGCGGAGGCCCCGAGCCGCTCGGGTTGGTGGTGGTGGCAGCAGGAACGTGCCTGGATGCCCTGGGGTGTCTCACCCACCACCCAGGGAGCAAGTGGGGCTGAGGCAGAGGGAGCTCGGGTTTTTGAACCAAGGGGGAGGATTCCCTCTCCCTCTTCTCATAGAGAATTTTTATTTTGGTATGTGATGACCCAGTCTAAAGACCACATTGCCCAGCCCTCCGTGCAGTTGAGTCTAGCCATGCGATTAACCTCTGGCCAATGGGATATGAGTAAACATATCACCTGACAGTTATTTTGGCCCTGCCTCCCTTACTCGGATGCTTGGATAGTGGGTGTGATGGCTGGTGCACTGTCCAGCACCAGGAGGGTGAGAGTTACTTCTGTTTGCACAGCTGTGAGTTAGAAGGAGTCCTGGGTATTTCCTAGAACAGACTGCAGGCCTTTCTCAGAAGATTTTTGTGAGAGACATACTATCCTTGACCCAGTAATTTTGCCAGAAGGTTAAAGAAATGACCAGACAAGTGTGCAAAAACTCTCATCCCCGGGCTACAGTGCTCAGCCTGATCCATCTAAGGACAGCAGCTGACACAGGGGTCGTTTTTGCTCTTAAATAGATGTGGGTCCTGTTGATGTGAACCAAAGAAGAATCAATATTTTGTGGATGTAAACGTGGGGTCTCTGTTCAGATTGGGGGGAATGTGACTCAGCTCTGAGACTAGACACCTCCTGCCACAAGCACACGTGATTCCCTCCCTCCCCTGCTCCATTTTCCTTCACCCGACATGTAATCAGCATCCAGGACACCATGTTTTTGGCATGTTCATGTTGCTGGCTGTCTTTCTCACTGATCACCTGCCCTGATCACCTGCCCTCGGCTACTCCCTCTCTCTTGACCTACCCATTCTTTTATTATCACACCCAATCCTGTAAAATATGCCCTGAATATAAATAGCTCTGAACACTCATGCTGGGCTCCGAGCCCCCATCCTTTTCCCCTGATGACCCTGTGTTAGCCTGGTCACCTCAACACAGCGGGCAGGTGACCTCTGATCAGAATCCTCCAGCACCTCCTGTCTGCAGAGTATAAGCCAGAGCCCCTAGTGTGCAAACAGGCCCTAATGACCTTCTCCGCCCTGTCTAGCCCCCTTTTCAGGACCAGAACCTGACTTCTCTCCCCCACTCAGACCTTCACCCTCTGTGATCTCCTGCAACCCTGAGTCTCAGGCAGGCTTCCACCGCAGGGTGGAACCGTGCCCAGCTAGAACTGTGCTCCTTCCAGATACTGTTAGGGGGAAAAGGATGTCCTAAAGCTAATTCCATACAGGCTTTGTGGACTCCGCAACCCGTTCAATATGGGGGCTGTCCTATTGTTATAGGGCAGGGAGAGGGGCAGCCCAAACCCCGCAAACCTGCCTATTCTAAATGGGTTCTGCCATCCGCCGCATCAACACAAAACATATGAGACTTTAATGGGAAGGAACTTTAATAAAACTAGGAAACCATACAGGAAAGGCAAAGAGTCTGGTTTCTAAATGAAGCACCCAAAGTGACCCGCCAATTTGTGTTTTACATCAGTTGAACCATTTTAAGATTTTTTTTTCCTGTAATTTTTACATATCTGCTGTCTTGTTTTGGCTAATGCCTCCAGATGTTTTTTTTTTTTTGGCTTAAACTGATGAACTATTTTTCCTGGAGTGGAGGACTCTTGCTTTCCACAACGGACAAATACCTGGAGAGACTGGTTTTCTTTCACACTGGAACCTGACAAAATGTTCATCTGAGACTGCATCCCAACCTCCATATATTCGATCTTCATCACCATGGAAATGGTGGCAAAAAGTGAAAGGGGGGACTTGTTAGGGGAAAAGGCTGTCCCAAAGCTAATTCCATACAGGCTTCGTGGACTCCACCCCCACCCCAGGCCAAAGCCAAGGACACTGGGAACTACACATCCCATCCCCACCCAAGGGAAGGTGGCTGGGACCTGAGGGTGGGGTTCAGCAGCCAGGTGGATAGAAAAGGCAGACACGTGGGCTTTGGGGGACCACCCTGTTACACTCTAACAATACCAGCATGTCAAATCCTCACTCACTTTACGCTTTCCTGGACGCGGCACTCGTGTGGATGGACGTCCTATTTCAAGTCAAACCCCCTTCGCTCGGTGTCAGGCCTTGTTCTCTCCCTCCCTCCCCTGCTCCGTTTTCCTTCACCCGACATGTAATCAGCAACCAGGACACTATGTTTTTGGCATGTTCGTGTTGCTGGCTGTCTTCCTCACCGCTGTAGCCCTGAGTCAGGGCTCAGTGATTTAATTCTAGTTGCTTAATGAATACATGATAGATGTTTGGATTGTTACGGGGCAGCCTCGATATAAAACGGGTTGCCCCCTAACAGGATTGTTTTTTAAGAAAGGGGAAACTAGTTTAAAATGTGGAATTGTTCCATGACAAAGCACCTAGAAACACTCCCAAACCACTTTGCAAAAGGCAACAGAAGCCAACACAGCGTCTTACTTCTACCGTAACTGCAGGCAGTCTCAGGCTTGCTCGGTGTGTGTCTCTTTAAAGAGGGGACTGCCTCATTTCCTTGGCCTCAGGCACACTTCCTCTAAGCAAGGGAGAAAGGATGACCCTGTTAGGCCATTGGTTTAAATCCAGGCCGAGCTAAAAAGAAACTTCTCTGAAGAGGAAATGCAAAACTATGAGAAAGTGAAAATCAAAATCAATAAATCCAGGCCGAATAAACACAGGACCGGGCCTGCAGGTTAGCAAGTTTAAACAGAGCTTAACCCCATCCCCCCTGGGGCCCTGCCACTTCCTGAATATGAACGAGCCGATTGGCAGTCTGCAAGGAATTTTTCTAGGAGAGGCTGAAATTTGATACACAGACATTCTTCTGGTTAAATTTAGTCTTTCAAAGTGCTGGGCAATTTTAACTTTCTATTTATTTATTTATTTTTTGAATAAATCTCTCTTTTTTTTTTTTTTTAGAGGCATGTTTTATTTATTTGTTTATTTGTTTTTGTTTATACAAGCACTGGGTACAGTGAGAAGCGCGGGAGGGTGAGAGAATTCACCAGAGCCAGAGCCGGGAGCAGAGCAAAATCTCTCTTTTTTTAAAGATTTATTTATTTTTATACAAGAGCTGGGGGACGGGGCAGAAGTGCAGGAGGGTGAGAGGATTCACCAGAGACAGAGCGGGGAGCAGAACAGGCAGAAGTGTTGCAGGGCCTGGCTGTGGGTCCTCACCCGGGGAGAGGTCACCTTGTCTGAGGAGGTGCACGTGCGGACAGATGGGGGTAGCGCACTGTGGCCCAGAACTGCCGATCAAGCGATCCTCTGTGCCTCAGCCTCCCAAGCAGCTGGGATTACAGGCGCGAGCAACCTTCCCTTCGGTGGTGGTGATGGGATCTGTCTTTCCCAGTGTCCTGATGGCTTTGGTCTGGCGTGGGGGTGGAGTCCACAAAGCCTGTATGGGATTAGCTCAGGACATCCTTTTTCCCCTAACAGAAGGATCAAAAACACTGCTGAGGGGAGCAGCCCGGAGACAGGAGAGGGCTGCCGCGGCATGTGGGAATCTCCCTGGCTGGCCCGATATCGACCTGCGCTGCAGAGGCTGTGGGCAGCTTCACAGTGCTGCGCTCAACCCGCTGCGCCTCCGGGGGAGGCCCCAATTTTAACTTTTTAAATAAGCTTGCTAATGGGCCTCCCCGGTGGCGCAGCGGTTGAGCGCTGGGTTGCGAAGCTGCCCGCGGCCTCTGCAGCGCCGATTCCATCCCCGGCCACTGGCGAGGGTCCCCCATGGCGCGCAGACCTCTCCTGCCGCCCGCTGCTCCCCTCAGCAGTGTACTTCGGTCCTTCTGCCTGCTCTGCTCCCCGCTCTGGCTCTGGTGGATTCTCTCACCCTCCCGCGCTTCTGACTGTCCCCAGTGCTTGTATAAATCAATAAATAAATCTTAAAAAAAAAAAAAAAAAGCTTGCTAAGTGAATTCTACATGCCTGGCACTGGGCTGGGGGCTGTGACAGTCCTTATGTTCCCCACCCCACAAACCTGCTTAACCCCAGGAGTTTTCAAATGGAAATGTTCAGTTAACCAATACATTTATCAAAATGTGCAGTGATTGAACATGGACTGTTCCATGTTACAGACACTTGGCAGGGACTAGAGAAATCGAAACAAGAAAGAAGATGGACGAGGCATTTATTTAGAAGGTCAGCCGACTGGGTTGGTGATTACGTGGACACGGTATAAAGAGCGTAGAGGAATGGATGACAGTACATTAGAGGAAGGGCAGACAAATGACACGGGTTGGGGAGAGAGCGCCCCCATCATGAGAGTCTGTGGATAAGGTTTAGGGGTGAGTAGAGAAAAGGGCAAATGAAAGACAGGGTTTGGAGGGTCATCAAGCATACTGCAGGAAGAGATGCATTTCCTCAGGGGAAGGGGAGAGAGAAGCGTGGCAATCCAGGTGCGCCTGGAACGCACAGTGAATAACGGAGAGGGGTACCGTGCTCTCGAACGGGAAACTTGAATGGAACGAACATATCAGTTCTCACCAAACTTAACCACGCATTTCACTGACGCATTGTGCAAGCTGATAAACATCCTGAAATTCCTACGGAACAGTGAGAGTCCAGGTGGCGCCAAGGCAGCCCTGCCCGAGAAGAAGGAGAGGGTCGTGTCCCACGGGAGCTAAGGCAGTGCAGGGGGCTCAGGTTACAGAAATCAGCGGGGGATTTAGAGAAGGTCCAGAAAGGGACCCGTGTGTGAGTAGGGTTTTGGTATTTGGTAGAGGCAGGATCGACCAGAAAGAGGGGCTATTGCTAACATGGTATTGGGGAAACTTGTTTTCTGTATGGAAAGTAAAGTTAGCTCACTCGCTCCCTTGACCTGTGTGCAGAGATGATGCTGAGTGATCTCAAAGACGCTATGTCTCCTCCACCTTCATCTCTCTGAACTGCTCTTGGGAGCCCTGCCCCTTCTTAGAACAGGACCTTGGAGTCCCACCTGGACCCTGTGGCTTGTTAAGCAAAATCCGGTGGTTCCCAGGTTGGCTGAACCTCTGGGGCGCTCATGCTTGTACCTCCCGATCTAGCGCTATAGCTGCACACAGAGGCAGTCTATAAATGCTGGTGACTGGGGCCTCCCTGGTGGCACAAGGGGTTAAGACGCAACCTGTGAAGATGTCCACAGCCACTGCAGCACGAGTTCGATCCCACAGGGCGCAGCAGACCTCTCCTGTCTCCCCGCTGCTCCCCTCAGCAGTGGATTTCAGTGGCTCCACCTGTTCTGCTCCCCACTCTGTCTCTGGTGAGTCCTCTCACCCCCTGCATCTCTGGCCTGCACCCCGTTCTTGTTCTTGTGTGCATAAATAAATAAATCTTAAATAAACAAATAAATAGGGCCTCCCTGGGGGTGCAGAGGGTTGAGCACTGCACTATGAAGCAATCCACAGCCTCTGCAATACGATTTTGATCCCTGGCGGCCAGGGAGCAACCCCCATGGCACAGCAGAGCCCTCCTGTCTCCCCGCTGCTCCCCTCAGCAGTGTATTGCGTCAATCTGCCTGTTCTGCTCCCCACTCTGTCTCTGGTGGATCCTCTCGCCCCCTGCACCCCTGCACCCCAACCCTTGTATGCATAAATAAATAAATCTTTAAAAAACTAAACAAATAAATAAATGTTGGAGACTGAAATTGTTCTGGAAGGGGCTGTGGCTGTGGAAAAGGGGCCCACAGCCCAGGGAAAATAACCCTCCATGCCCGGAATGCCCAGCTTCAAGGAGCCCGTGGGTGCTGGGGTGACCTTCCCCGTCTGAGCGGGTGAGCCTGAGCGCCCACGGCCCCTCCCTTGACGGGGAGCCCAGAGCACACGCGGCGACCTCAGCAATCTCCGCGGTGCGCTCCGGCCGCTGAGGCCCAGCGCCCGCGCCCAGCGGCCTCTACACCGCCGGCGGGCGCCGCCCCAGCCGATCCCGGGGCTGACGGCGAGGTCCCCGCTGCGTCCGCAGATGCCAAAGTGAAACTTTCACCCCGAAGCCTCACATCGCGACGGCGGCACAGACGGCCCAGAGCAGAGGTGCCCGCGGGAGTGGACGGGGCGCACGGCCCGCGCCCCCCACGCTGTGGCCCCCCGGGGGGCTCCGGGCGCCAAGTCCGAGCGGGGGGGGTGGCCCCCCGCCGGGCCCGCGTCTGCCCACGCGCCGTCCCGTCCCGCGGGCGCCCCGCGCGGAGCCGCGTCCGAGTGGGGGGGGGTCCGGGCCGGCTGGGGCGCCCGGGGCGGGGCCCACGGCAGCGGGGCGGGGCGGGGCCAGGGGCGCCCGCGGGGTGCGGGCGGCGGGGCGGGGCGGGGCCCGGAGGGGCGGGGCGGGGCGGGGCGGGCCGGGGGGAGGCGCGGGCGGCCGGGGCAGAGCCGGGGGCCGGAGGCGGGGCCGGGGCGAGGCGGGAGGCAGGTGGGCGGCGCGGGGCGGGCGGGGCGCCCTGGCGGGACGCGGACCCGGCGCCCCAGACTCCGCAGCCGGCGGCTCTCGGCCTGCGCGCGGCCCGCGTCGGGGGCGTCGGGGGCGTCGGGGGCGCGCGGGCGCGCGGGCAGGTGCGGGCAGGTGCGGGCGGCGCGGGCAGGTGCGGGCAGGTGCGGCGCGCGGGCGGCGCGGGCGCGGGGATGCGCAGGCCGGACGGCAAGATCGTGCTCCTGGGCGACGTGAGCGTGGGCAAGACGTCGCTGCTGCGGCGCTACATGGAGCGGCGCTTCGCGGACGCGGCCTCCACGGTGGGCGGCGCCTTCTACCTGAAGCAGTGGCGCTCGCACCACATCTCGCTCTGGGACACGGCAGGTGAGCCCGCCCCGCGGGGCCCCCGTCCACTGCCCCGCGGGCCCCCCCGCCCCCCTGCTGCGGACGCGCCCGGCCCGGGCTGCCCGGCTGGGACGTGCCCCCGAGCTCCCGCCCGTCGCGGCGCCTCCTGGGGGCGCGACTCGCGGCAGACCCGCCCCGGGGCCCTGTCCGTGGCGGCCGAGAGGACGAGGCCGGGACCCCCCGGCCCCCGCCCCCCCCCCGCCCGCGGGGCGCCCGCGCCCGCCGCTGCCGCCGTCCAGGCCCCTCTGCACCTGCCTGGCCGCGGGTCACGCGTTCGGGAGTTTGGGGCGTTTCAGGGTGGGTGACCGCGCGCCGCACCCCTGCGGGCCTTGGCCGGGAGGCCCAGCGCCCGGCGCCCCGGCCCGCGGCGTGCTGTCCTGCTGTCCTGCTGTCCTGCCGGCCGCCGGCCTCGCGGGCGCACCGGGCGGGCGCACAGGGCGGGACGCCACCTGCCCCGGCCCCGCAGCCCGGGCTCCAACCCTGGCTCTTGCGTGTGTGCGCCCCGAGGTCTAGGCCTGGAATTCTTAAAATCGCAACTTGGGGTGCTCGTCTGCAAAACAGCCAGACGGTCGCTGTCCCCTGCCTGGGCCACCGGCCTGCACTGGCCACCTCCCGCCAGCCCTGCTGCCTTGGGGCCGCGTTCTCCAGGCTGCCCCGCCAGCGCTTGCCCGGGTCGGGGAGAAAGAGCCTCCCGGGTGCAAAGGGCCCCTCCGCGCCCTCCCCCAGCCCAGGCTGCCCCCAGCTCTGAGAGTGCCCCTCCCCGCTCACCCCCAGGCAGGCACTTGGCGGGGGTGGAGCCCAGGCCCAGTAGGAGGTGGAGCCCAGTGGCCACACCTGCCTTGCCAGCCGGGCTGCCGGCCACCTGTGCTGGCGCTGGACTTCACCGTTGACCTTGGTGCAGAGAGCGTGTTGCAGGGGTGGCAGCGGGGCCCGGGGCGAGCCCTGCTGGGGCCAGCTGCCACCTCACGAGGTTTCTGGGGCTGGAGCTGACCCCCAGTTCGGGTGCAGGTGGCCCTGGCACTGAGCATGAAGCAGCACGTGCTGTTGACCGGCCCCGCTCCCCCTCGGGGCCGAGGTGGGATTGCGCCAGGCGGCTCATGGGATCGCGGTCATCTTGTGGCCTGTGGGGGCGGCTCACTTCCTGGCCGCCAGGCAGCACCTCCTTCCTGGAACCCTGAGTGTGGCCCAGCCACGCTTCCGGGCGGCCCTTCTCCATCTGCTGACCTCCCGGGTACAATGCAGGCCTGCGCCGGCTCCCGGGGCGGCGGGGTGCGTGCTGCTCCGAGGGGAGGTGTGCCAGGTGCCTTTTCTGGAATGTTAGCTGTGGGCCTCTCCTGCCTTAGCTTTCTGTTCACTGCAGGCAGTGCCTTCCAAGCTGTGCTCATTTCAGTGCCCATAACCTGCGGAAGGAGCAGGGCCCGCTGGGGGTCCTGACGGGGCTGGGGCTCGGGTGGGCGTGTGGGTGTGGCGCGCATGGGATGTTTAAGAGTCACTGGACAGCGGCAGGGGGTCAGGCTTCTGTCTTACTCTCGGCTTCCTCTTTCCAAGGGCAAAGTCCCCGGGGCTCGGAGCCCGTGCAGTGGAGCCAGGCAGGCTGGAGGGGGGACCTGCTGGGCTGGCCGTGGGTTCCCCTCAGCCAGCCCCGGACCCAGTCAGCGGGGGAGACCCAGTCCCGCACTGGAGACGGGAGCCGCTGCAGAAGCTGACTGGGCCCGGACCTGGTGGGTCCAGGGGCGGCCACCCCTTTCACGGTGCCCTCGTGGCTCCCCACCCTCATCTCGTGGGGCGGATGGACTTGGGGTGGTCAGTGCCCCAGAGGAGACCGTGTCCTGAGGGAACATGCCCAAACCTCCGGTCCATCTTGGCTGCCTGCGGCCCACCTCGCCCGCCTCCGGTGCACTGGAACAGTCTGGAAAGATGTTGCCCCGCCCCCAGGAGACATAAACCAGACCTGCCGTGTGCGGGAGCCGGTAGCTCAGCGGCGCAGGTGGATTTGCACAGGCCCCCAGGGGAGGGGCCCTGAGGTCGGTGCCACTGCGCTTTGCCAGCTCAAGTTCTGAAAGAAGCTGGAAGCGATGGGGAGACTTGGGTGGGGGACGTGCTGACCAACCGGGGCGGTCGTCGCCGAGACACCATGTCCGAGCCTGCGCCTGGCCACACCGGCCGCGGCACCCACCAGGGCGGGCCCGCATGTGTCTGGGAAATGCTCTTCGGAGATGTGTCCCCTTCGCTGTTGACCTCATGCCTGACAGGTGGGGCCAGCGGCGCTGGGGGCTCTGCTTGGGGCCAGTCTTCCCCACCTGCCCGCCAGAAGGTGTCCCGTCCTAGCACTCGCAGGAGGAGCCCGCATGGTGGGGAGGCGGGACGGGCTCGGCCACCCAGGACCACAGTGGGCCCCACGGGCTCTGCCTCCTGTGCCCCAGGCTCAGGCTGGAGAAGCCAGAAATTTGGGACCACCAAGGGCTCAGACAGAACAAAGTGAAAAGGAGAGCCGGGGCCTGTCCAAGGGAGGGGCCTAGTGAGGCGGGAGCAGGACAGCGAGGAGGGGCCCAGCCAAGCACCGAGGGGCCAAGCCAAGCACTGGCGCCGGCCCCCCCCACCCCGCCAGCAGGGAAGCCAGGGCCCCCACCCCTACCGGTGGCCGAGGGTCAGTGACTGGCACCCCGCCAGGTGGAGAGGAGCCCCCACCTCAGGTGCCCGGTGGCCTCGGGGCCTCTGGCTGGGCAAAGCGGTGGAGCGGGCGCCTGGAGTTGGGGGCTGCAGGGACCCGGCCTCACGTCGCCCACAAAAATGCCCAGCCCGACACCATCACTGCCTTGCAAGGCTTGCCCACAGGGGCCGGGGAGATCGTGGGAGTCAGAAGAGACCCCGGAGCGACCCCAGCGGAGGGGCCGGGGCCGGCCAGGCGGACAGAGCGAGCGCAGCCCCTAGAGCAGCCTCCGAGGCCGATTTAAACAAGAGCCACGTGGACGCTCGAGCACAGTGATCCAATGGAAGTCAGGGGGCGGCTGCGGGGGGCCGGCGGGGAGCAGCGGGGAGCGCAGAGAGAACCCAGCGGGGAGGGGGCAGGCCCCGGGACCAGACACCACAGGCGAGTCCTGGACGCAGCAGAGGAGGGGCCGGCGGGTGCTAGAAGAGTGGCCGGCAGCGCCCAAATTCGGCAACAGACCTAACCCTGCAGGCTCCGAAGCGGAGAGAATCCCAAAGCAACCCGCGCCGGAGCCAGCGTAGCGGGACTCGCCCGAGGCGGGAGCAGCGCTGTCCTTACCCGGGAGCGGCGCGGCCCGGCCCTGGAGGGGGCAGCCGGCCCCGCGCGGAGGTGGCACCGCGCCCTGTCCTCTTCCCGCCTGGATGGCGACTCCGGAAAGACGTGGCCTGGCGTGAGGCTCGGCCTGGTCTGGGCCTTGGCGCTGCTCTGTCTCAGGTCCCCGGGGTGGACGCCGCGTAATGCGCTGTTGGGCGCACCTGGCGCTTCCTCCCGCTTGGATTTTAAAAGCTTTTGTTTTGGGCCTCCGGGGGTCCTGGGGCAAAGTCTCAGGCCTCACCGCTGCGGCCTGAGTCCATCCCGGGCCAGGGAGCTGCCCACACGGCGCAGCAGCCCTCTCCTCCCCCCGCTGCGCCCCTCAGCAGTGCATTTCAGTGGATCTGCCTGTTCGGCTCCCCCCTCTCTCTGTCTCTGGGGAGTCCTCTCACCCTCACCTCTGGCCTGTACCCCAGTTTCTATGCAAAATAAATAAAAAAAAATTTTGTTTTTATGGTTCAAAAATTGGCAACAAATTTTAGGTAGAAATAGTTGTGTTTTGGTAAAATTGGCTTGGTTTTGTTTTTGACCAAGGTTTACATATTGAGGTTTCTTTACATACAATTAAATCCACTCGGCCCCCCCATGGAGCCGAGAAAATGGACCCCATCTGGTTCTGGTTCTGCGGGACCATGCCAGGCTCTGAGCCCACCACAATTGCCTGTGGGGGACACGCGACTTGGGGTGCCTGCCGTGAGACCGAAGTCGGGGCCCTCCCGTGCTGAGTGGCAGTTTTTACCTTGGCCAGACAACCTCCTCTTTGCCTGAGGTCACAGCCAAGCTCGCTCGGCCCACACCCACCTGGGCGTGTTCTTGTGCCAAGGCCGGTGATCATGTCAGTGACCTGGACACTGTCCGCGCCGACCCACCACAGGGGTGTTCCTGGTGCCCGGGAGATTCCTAACAGGGAAAGTGGACACCCCAAAACAAATGGGGGAGGAGGCTGGGGTGAGGACAGGCCCAAGCTGCCTGTGTCCTGCTGCTGCACCTGATGTTCTCCTGACTCAACCTTTTTCTTTTAATGTTAAATAATTCAAGGCGGAAGGAGAGATCAGCTAACACCAGAATCTAATCTCTGGGCATTACTTACCACACTGTCCTCTCTGCGAACTCCCCAGGTGAGGGTCCAGCAGAGGTGTTGCTTGCAGAGTAGCTCCTCTCCCCTCGCCCTCCCTGCAGCCAGGCAGCCAATCTGTGCACATCTCAGCTTTGTGACCCACACGCCCTGCAGGCGCGGCCACAGGCCGGGGCTCTGGGAGGGTCACCCGCTGCAGCTGCACCCCTGGGCTCGCCATGCATGTTCTCCAGCACTTGCAGAAGCACATTCCAGACCTAAGGAATTTCTAGTCCAGTTAACCCTGCTGAGCCACCGAGCATCCACAGCCCCCTCCCCCATGGAGGCTTCTAGCACCTGGCAAGTGTGGCCCTGGCACATGGCCAAGCAGTCTGCAGCCCCTCTGCACCTTTGCTGGGTGCAGGGAACCAAGAAGGAGGCAGGAGCGGGTGTGCACCACCCAGCCACCTTGCGGGGCCCCGAGGAGTGTCGTGTTCACGCCGGATCTCATCCTGGGCTGATGAGAGCTGCCTGGACGGCTCAGGGCTCCCAGCATTGCCCTCAAGGCCAGGTGTGAGGACCAGGAGCAGAAAACCCACCCCCACCAGACCTCCAGTGTTGGAATCTGCATTTTTTTTTAAACATTTTTTTAAGGATTTATTTATTTATGCATGCAAGAGCTGGGGTACAGGCCAGAGATGCTGGGGGGTGAGGGGATTCACCAGAGACAGAGTGGGGAGCAGAACAGGCAGACTGACTGAAATATACTGCTGAGGGGAGCAGCGGGGAGACAGGAGAGGTCTGCTTTGTCATGTGGGTTGCTCCCTGGCCGGCCGGGGATCGAACTCATGCTGCAAAGGCTGCGGTTTGCTTCGTGGTGCGGTGCTCAACCCCTTGCACCACCAGGGAGGCCCTGGAATCTGCATTTAAGCCAGATGGCAGGGCGACTCCTCCGGGCTGGCCAGATGCTGCTTTGGATTTGGGCAGAAATGAGCTGTGAGGGTAGAGAAGGGCAGGGACAGGCCAGTCAGGTGTTCCCACGTTCCTAGTCAGCACTATTCACACACAGGTCTCTCCTTCCATCATCCACCATCATCCATCCGTCCACCCTTCCATCCATTCATCCTTCCATCATCCATCCATCCATCGTCTATCCATCCATCATCTCTCCATCCTCCATCATCCTCCATCATCCAGATGAAGCTCAGTAAACATTCACCCCTCCCCCCAGCCCTGCTGGCTGCTGTTCTGCTTTCTGTTTCTGTGAACTTGACTAGTCTAGGTAATAGTTTTTTATTTTTATTTTTATGTATGGCGTGATATTGTTAAACTTAAACCTGATAGACTTAGTTTTTTTTTTTTTTTTAAGATTTATTTATTTATTTACACAAGCACTGGGTACAGTCAGAAGCGCGGGAGGGTGAGAGGATTCACCAGAGCCAGAGCGGGGAGCAGAGCAGGCAGAAGGACCGAAGGACACTGCTGAGGGGAGCAGCGGGCGGCAGGAGAGGTCTGCGCGCCATGCGGGGAGCAGCCGGGGATCGAACCGGCGCCGCAGAGGCCGTGGGCAGCTTCGCCACCCAGCGCTCAACCGCTGCGCCCCCGGGGAGGCCCCCTAGACTTAGTTTTAACTGATTGGCTTAAAAGGCTTCCCAGGGGTGAGCTGATAAAGTCCCAGTTTTGTCTCCCACACCTCCGAAGGCTTTCCTGATTTTTATCAGACCTGTTAATGGATAATGTATTTTTCAGGGAATTTATTAGATCAAATTCGGTCTGTTAAGCAAGAGGTGCCCAGACAGTGTAAACATCGATAAAGCCCTTTGTTTCCTTAGGATTTTTCAGGAAGGGTTTTCTGTTTCCCTTGGGGTGGAATGAACAGCAAGGCGGCTGCTCCCGGCCTGGTGTTTTTCCGAGGCTGCCCTCGCAGGACAAAAAGCAGCTCCTGGGATAGCTCCTGGGAACACCGGCTGAGCGGGCAGAGCCTCGCCCCCGCGGGCTGTTCTGAGAAAGCAGCCGGAGAGTTAGACGTTTTCTCAGCGTGGCGTTTGCACTTCGATCTTGACTTTGAAACAAGTTAAACGTGATTTAAAAAATCTGCAGTAGTTACAGCTTCCTGCTTAATACATTTAGAAAATGTACCAAATAGTTGAATTTTTCTTCCATGCTCTTGGTGTAAGAATGAATCGGCCCCGATGTCTGCTGAGGGCGGGGGCAGCGGGCTCGCCTCCTGGGTGGGCTTCGTCTTTGGTGCCGCTTTTCCTCAATATTAGGGTGTTAACGCGCATTCCTTGTTTTTTTTGGTCTTGATATTGAGTTATTTTTAGTAAGCTCTGTGTGAAGAGGGAAGTCATTTGAGATTTCCTTCTGGCTGTTGTGATAGCCCCCGGGTGATTATTTGAGCACACCCCAATCAGCCAGGCCCAGGAAAGGGATTAATTGATGTGCAGTTGATGATCGGGCCTGTCTCTGGGATTGTCAGGGAGAAGCAACAGAAGGACACGGGTGCGCGTGCTGAAGTCAGGCGTGTGCATTTCAGCGTGGACAAGCCTTCCCTGCCCCGACTCTTCCTGCCCCTGGTCGCGGCTTCCTGCTGGGAGTCTGTTGGCCGCAGTTCCTTTATTTGCAGAAGGACGGCCTGGGGCAGGCCTGGGCCTGGCTCTGAGCCGGTCTGAGCAGCTACTTTCACTTCCAAGCCAGGGTGCTGGGCTGGGCCAGGGCCGAGCCTGTGCCGCCTACTCGGCTGAAGGTCCTGATTGCCTTTTAGTGGCCACAGATTATTAAGAACAAAATGAAAGCAGGTGTAAACGCAAGCAAATGCTGCTTAAAGCATTCACCAGTCATCTCCTTTGTGAATGTACTTCATTAAAAGTCGTTGAAAACCCTTTGCCACACGCTGGTTATCTGGGGTCTCGTCTCCCCAGAGCAGGGGCAGAGCTGGCCCCAGGGCCTTGACCCGGGTGTCAAGGTGAGGCCAGGGTGAGGCTGAGTCAGGTGCAGCGGTGCCCTGCACTGCCCCTGGGGTTGTGTGCCTCTGGCTGTTCTGGGCTTCCCAGCGGCACTGACGGCAGAGACAGAGAAACCATAGAAGGTCCATTGTTGGCTTTTTCCAGTCCCGCGGGCCTGTTTCTCCAAGTCATCGGCCCCTCCCCCAGGGTAGCTGGTGCTTGGAAAGGACTCCGGACTCTGACCCCTGCGGGGGTCCTGCTGTGGGCCGGGGCTCCCCACCAGGCGGGCAGCAGTGAGTGAGACCCCCGCCCCAGGGAGGAGGGCCTTGCATGGCTGATGTCAGGGGTGTGGGCAGTGCCTGGACGACGAGCCCTGGCAGGTGCCAGCTGTGGGGCTGGGCCTGCTGGCTGGAGGGTGAGCTTGGACCCCAGTGCAGGGGGGCTGTTGGGGGGCGTGGCCCTGAAGTGTGCTGCCCCTGCCTGCCTGCCCCACAGAGGTCCGCACAGTGTCCCTCCACCTGTAGCCAGTCTCCCCCGCTGGACAGTCCACTGCTGTCTGTCCCCTCCAGAGCTGGCACCCCTGGTTCCTGGCATTTCTCTGGGCGACAGCGATGTGGCTGGGACGTCACGTCTCCCTGTGGGAATCAGGTCAGAGGGAAGGTCGCTCTGGCACAGCGCCGGGTCCAGCTGGGAAGGGGGCGGTGCCGGCCGCTGCCCGCGGACTCGCGGCGCGGGGGGGCCTGTTTCTGGGAAGCCAGCAGATTTGCTGACGCTGGCTCAGGAGTGGGCGTGTGACCTTCCCTTGAGGGCCCGTGGCCGAGGCCGCTGGTGTGGGTGGCCTTGTCAGCCCTCGTGCGGGCACCGCAGCCCCTTGTCCGCCCTCCTGTGCCGGGGCGGGAGTGGATTCAGCCTGACCCTTCACTGGCGCGTGGCTTGGGCCCCGGGCCTGCAGCCCCCTTGGGGGAGCGTCCTGGGCTTTGTGACAGGGTCCCGCGGCCCGGGGCCTAGGAGGACTCACAGACGGCCCAGGCCGCCCGCTCCAGCCGTCTCCCTCGCGCCGCCTGCCCTCCGTGTCTGGTCCCTCTTCCAGACGCCCCCTCGTCGCTCGGTCACCTGCCTGGACCCCACTTCCTGCTAAGGGCGCCGCGCCGCCACCGCAAGGGGCAGGGACTGAAGGAATTTCCTCTTTTTAGGACAGAAACAGGAATAAATGAAAGAGAAAGAGGAGGAAACTTCAACTCCAAGTGAAAGAGCCCCAGTTAGTTACTGCTGCAGCCCTCCCTGGGCCTCGCCCTCTGGGAAGGCGGGTGTCCCCTGCTTCCTGCGCGGCTGCGGGGACCCGCGAGGGCTGGCCCGGCCCCCACCTCGGCCTTGGAAGGCTGGGAAGCCCCAGGAGCTGGGAACGCGGAGCGAAGCCGGCGGCTGAGGCCGGCAGGTTGCAGTTGGACAAAAAGCCCCTTCGCGGTCACTTCCTCCTCTGCCGTGGATGGAGGGGGCGGCCTCCCGCGGGCTGGGGTGCGAGCTCTGCCCAGGGGCATGCGGGGCCAGGCCGGTGACTGTGTCCGTGGAGGGGACCAGGGCCCCTGTGGACAGGCCAGGGAAGGGGAGCCTGGGGGAAGGCCCCCCCAACCCCCCGCCAAAGCTGCACCAGCAGCCCCGCCGAGCCGTGAGGAGACGCAGATCTGCACCGGCTGGCCAGGGCCCTCACTCGAGGCACCAGCCGATCTCGGGTGAAGCCCTCAGTTTCCCCAGCCCGAGGGGCTGCGCCGGGCCTGGAAGCTCGGGCTCCTTTCCTCCTGTGGGGAAGAGCCCCAAGCTCCTGTTCTTCGTGAACTGTCTGAGGTTGTGCTCCAGCTGCGCGTCCTTCAGTGTAGAAACACAGGCTTGCACATGGAATGTTCTAGGCCCTGCCCGTGACTGTCAGCCGTCGTCAAAACCCACCGGCCGTGGAGGAAATGATTTCAGCGCTTGTAGAGCTGGGGGTGGAACGTGAAAGCAGGGAAGGGATTTTAGTGTATTTAAAACAAATCCTGGAAGGGAAGTTTGTCGGCCGAGCCGCGGGGCTGCGGGCAGGGGTCCTGTTTCTGTACCCCGAGATTTTCTGTCTGACTTGGGTTCCGCTCGCCAGGTTCTCCTCGTTCACGTTGTCACATCCGTGTTTTCCCGGCCCCCCGGTGGGCTTTGCAAAGTTCCTCTTTCTTCCAGCCGCCGTGTTTGTGCTTCCTGGGAGATTTTACTTTTGAATGTCTTGAAACCAGGACCTTCCCCCTGACTGGCCGTGATGCCCCTGATGGGGTGCCTCCCGGGCCCCAGCCCGGCCCACCCCTCCAGCGGGCCACGGGTCGTGGCACCAACGTCCGGCAGTGTCCGGCAGCGTCCAGCCCCGAGAACCCTGGCTTGGGCCCGCTCTCGCCAGGTGGGGCTGCGGGCGCCTGCGCGGGTGGGCAGCCCGTCCACGAGGCAGTGCCACCGCTGAGGGCCACTGGGATGTGCGTGGGGCCCGTTGTGTTTCTTGACCATTTGGTTAAAGCTGGCTCCCCGGCAGTGGACACCGCTTCCTCGGCGTGTAGGAGTCCAGCCTTTGTCGTTGCACAGGGCCCGTGGCCGCGGGCTCTGCGTGTCTCTGTGCTGACTCATCCTGAATGTCGTGTGTACACACGTAGCCACGTGTGAGGCTTACCGGGAACCAGGTGTGTCACAGTTGCCAGGAAATCCTGAAACATGTGGCTGACGCGTGTGTCGGTCGGCACGTGCCTGGGGACACCGTGACAGCGGGAACGTGACCTGAAGGACGTGGGCATCGCTGTGCTGACCACCTCCGCGGCTGTGGTCAGTCTGTTCCGTGGGCAGGGCTGGATTCCAGCGGCAGGAATGTGAAGACAAGGGTGACATTCTTTCCCACTCAAGGTCATGGGCCTCCGGGCTCTGTTCCCACGTTGTCAAGGGGCGGGGGAGGGGGTGTCTGTAGCCCGAAGGAACAAGTGCAGGCAGAGTCAGGAATTCCAGCAGGTCAGGCTGAGATGGCCTAGCTGGGGGCCAGTGTGGGGGCGCTGCTGGACTGGACAGAGGGTGCTCCGCTGTACCTGGGGGCCTGGGTGGGGGCTGTGCTGGGGAGGCTGTGCGTGGGGGGTTGTGGGAGGTCTATGCCTGGGGGGCTGTGCCTGGGGGGCTGTGCCTGGGGGGGCTGTGCCTGGGGGTGTGTGCCTGGGGTCTGTGCCTGGAGGGGCCAACCACCTGTCTCTCCTCCCCCTGCAGGACGGGAGCAGTTCCATGGCCTGGGCTCCATGTACTGCCGGGGGGCGGCCGCCATCATCCTCACCTATGACGTGAACCACCTGCAGAGCCTGCGGGAACTGGAGGACAGGTTCCTGGGCCTGACCGACACGGCCAGCACCGACTGCCTCTTTGCCATCGTGGGCAACAAGGTGGACCTCAGTGAGGAGGGGCCGGCGGGCCAGGAGAGGGATGGGCAGGGCCCTGGGTCGGCCTGTGGCGGTGGCGCCTCGCCCAGGGTGGCCAGGCAGGTGCAGCCGGAGGACGCGCTGGCGTTGTACAGAAAGATCCTCAAGTACAGGATGCTGGACGAGAAGGATGTGCCGGCCGCCGAGCAGATGTGCTTTGAGACCAGCGCCAAGACCGGCCACAACGTGGACCTCCTGTTTGAGACCTTGTTCGACCTGGTGGAGCCGGTGATCCTGCAGCACCGGGCAGAGCAGCCGCCGCAGACCGTGGAGCTCAGCAATCACAAGCCCCCCGGACGGACCAAGTCGGGGTGCTGTGCCTGACCTGCACCCCTGGCCGGCCCGGGCGCTGCGGCAGGAAGGCCTGGGGGGTGGGGGCTCCTCCCACTGCAGGAGACCCCGGGCGAGGACGCTGGGTGTGGGCTAGCCATGGTGTGCAGGGAAGCGGTGGCTGCGAATCATCGGGAAACCCCTGCAGAAGCAGTCCCGGCGCATGCCCCACCCCCCGCCGATGTTACCCGACCCCTGCGGGCTGACAGGTGTGCCTGCCCCTGCACAGGGGTGCCTGTGCCCCAAAGTGTTTCTCTTCACTGTGATTTACCTTTGGCCCCAGTCCAGTCCTTGATGCTGAGGTGCCATTGAGGGCGGGTGATCAATGTATACAAAATCAGAATTCTGTGCTTACGTGGGTTGCAGCGCCGTGAGTCAGAGAATTAAACACGACTTGGGAGCCAACGGGTGGAGACTGTGATTTATAGCCCTGGACGGCCGGGCCTGCTGCAGCCGTTGCTGGGGAACCGGCTGTGTCCCGGCTCTGACTCCCCACCTGAGAGGCCGCAGGGCCCTACAGCACGACCCCCTGGAAGGAAGAGGGACCCCCTGGGCACCCTGACACCGGGCAGGAGCCTCCATGCGGACCCCCTGTGGCTTCTGTGTTGCTTCTTGGGGCCCAGTTCAGGGCCTCCTGGCTGGCTCGCCGGCCCCGCCCCTGTACCCTGGAGTCATGTCCCACTAGCCTCTGCCAGAGCCCTGGGCTGGCTCGCTTCAGGGGAGCCATGCTGTGGTCTGCACGGTCACGGGGGATGCTTATGTCATTCGTGGAAACCCCAGAACGCTGGTTTAACACGAGCTTGGAAAGAAACTCCTGGAGCTGGGTTCCCAGGGTCAGCCAGGCTCCAGGAGGCCAGAGCCAGGAGGTCCGGGCAGCTCTGGCCTGGAAACACTGACCAGCGATTTGGGAAGTTACGTGGGAGCAGCTGGAGCGGTTCTGGGAAGACCCTGGCAGGGGCGCCCCGGCCCCTGGGCGCAGCTCCCAACGTGGAGGGCAGCAGCCTGCGCGGCCCTGTGGGCGCCGGCAGAGACCCTGGCTGCGGGGCCGAGCTCAACCGCGCCCCAGACTGGAGGAATGACGCAGTCGACAGGCTGGGTTAAAAATGTTAGAAACAAACTTTTATTGGTGGTGGGGACACCCGACAGGCGGGCACAGCTCCCCACAGGGAACGGCGGCCCGGGACCCAGCACTGGGACGGGGCGCATTCCCGCTGCCCCGTGCCGCCTGGGCCTCCGCCTCCCCGGCTTTGCCAGCCCCAGCCCGGCGGACGCGGGACGGGTCAGGGAAGGCACAGAGTGGTCCTTTCGGGGGCCAGGAGGACGCGCAGGGACTGGGCGTGGAGACAGCAGTGCCAGGCCTGGATCGAGACCCTCCGTGGGGAGGGGACCCGCTGGCACAGCTCCCCCGCTGTCCTGCCCACCGAGCGCATGGCATGTCTGGCAGCCGTGATGATGCGGGTGCTGTCGGGCTAGGGCACCGGCGCCTGCAGCATGGGCGGCCTGAGGGGTGCTGGGCGGGTTAGTAGCTCTGGGGGGTCAGCGTGGCCGGGGCTGTGGTGACGAGTGGCTATGGGGACAGCTGCGCCGAGTCCTGTGGCCGCCGTCCACCATCGGGGGCAGCAAGGCGGTTTCGGGCCGGCGCCTGAGGTAATGAGTTCTGAGCTAGCACCAGGGGCGGGGCCCCTCACAGGTTCTTCATGCACACCTGGCAGCGGCTGATGTGGGTGCGGATGAGCCCGGCCTTGAGCGTGTCGGCGGCGGGCGAGCCCTGGAAGCTCGGCTCGGGGATGGTGGTCAGCCAGAAGCTGTACTTGTTGGCGTAGTAGTGGCAGGTCCCGCGGCCGCCGTTGCACTCGATGAAGGGCGTGGCCCGGAAGTCCTCCAGGCAGCTGCCCGGCGACACCAGCGACTGGCCGCCTCCCTCGTCGCCTGCGGCCGTGTGCTGCGGAGGGGATGGGGCCGTGAGCGCGCTGGCGGGTGCGCTCGCGCCTGACTCTGTTGTCAGCGAGCAACAAACTGCACCCCCCTGCACCCCTGCAGCCCCCGGGCTCGCGCTTGGCAGGGTGGCTGGTAAGGGGGTACCCAGGGGAGGAAGCCCGGCCACACGCAGCGAGGACAGTGGGCAAAGCCGTGGGTGTGGCTGGTTATCGGGCGCGTGGAGGAACGAGGGAGCGCCCGCCTCGTCGGAGCTTGCGGGGGACAACACTTTGGGGGACATTGTCTCCCATTCCCCCCAAGTGAAGTGCTCGCTGGGCAGAAGAGATACCAGGATGCTGACTTTTTTTTTTAAGAAAAAATAAAATCAACATGTGGGTCTGTCTCTGGCATTAAGTTAAAAATAAGCAGCGCAAGTGGACCCCCAGCCCCGCTGTGCTGCCGGAGGGAGCGAGCAGGCGCCACCTCCGTACTGTGCTTTCAGAGCCGCCCCCCGCCCGACATTCCCGGGCGTCGCCAGTGAGGCGGCCTCTGAGCATGGGAGGCTACGGGTAGCTGGGTGTACCCCAGCTTCTCCCCTTCCAGGCTTGGGGGGCCAAGAGCATGAGGCTCAAGCAGAAGTGCAGGTGGCTTCCCAGCTCCCTGGCCTGGGCCGCCCCGGTGCAGCGTGCAACCCCAGCAGCTGCCCAGAGAGGCGCGGCCGCTGCCCGGCTGGGGCGTGACCGGGGTTGCTGGAGGTCCTGGCTCCGCGGGCGCAGCCACGTACCATGAGGAAGGAGTACCCGATCCACAGGCTGCGCCACCCAGCTGGGCAGTGGGGGATGGACACGTCCTGGCTGTGCACGGCGATGGCCACGGCCGGGGCCTCGCACACGGAGCAGCGGCTGATGTAGGGCCTGATCTCCTCCTCGGCCACAGGCATCATGGGCAGCGGGGCGGTGGTGGACAGCCAGTAGGACTTGTCGTTGCGGCTGGCGTAGTAGCAGATGTCGCCCGGGTTGCAGTACAGGAAGGGCATGGTGCTGAAGCGCGCCAGGCAGGAGCCGGCCAGCCCTGTGCGGTGGGGGGGGCGGGGGCAGTGGGGGACCCGTGAGCACGCAGGGAGGGCGCTGGGGCGGTGGCTTCGCCAGCCCAACCAGCCCCCACCTCCTGGCCCTGCCCTGGGGCCTGCGGGCTCAGCATGGAGAGAACAGAGCCGGGTCCTTCCCAGGGACAGCGGGGTCTGCCGGCCCGGCCCGGCTCTCCCACCACCTGCACCGAGCCAGCTCTCGGGCTGCGTCCTGTGGGCTACACCTTTGGGTGAGGCCTGTTCAGGGTCTCCAAGCCCAGCCCCTGACTCATCCCCCCACGGGGCCTCCCAGTGAACATTTAGACGGGAAGGTGTGCGATCCTCGGGCTCAGCCGGATACTGGGCCCAAGTTGTTTCCCTCAAAGGCAGCTGCTGCCCCAGGTCCCAGGCTGAGGGCCCTGGCACCCCACTTTGCGCTCCTGCTGCATTTTCTGGGGTTTTTAAGTCTCGTTGGCTCCCTCTGGCACGGGATCTACTTGAATCAACACAAGCCCCTCCTGGTCTCTGTTCTGGGGGTCGGCAGCCCCTCGAGGCTCTGCTTACAGAGTTTGGGGCAAAGAGTCTGGAAGGGGGTAGGTAGCCTGGCTGCCGGGCAGAGCCGGGCCGGCAGGGACTGGACCTCATGGGAGCCTGGATGTCTCTGCTGGCTCAGGGACAGGCCACCTGGGCCTGGGCTGTGGTCTAGGGGCTTCGAAGGCCATGGCCGTCATTTCTGGACCCCCGGGGAGGTGGGAAACCCGGCCTCGGGCGCCCGGTGGCAGGCGGCACCTACCCAAGTCCTGGTTGTGGGCTTTCTCCTGGCCTTCGAAGTACAGCAGACTGTAGCCGCTCCACAGCCTGTTCATGCCCACCGGGCACATGGGCTCCTGGTCCGTCTGGCTGTGCTTCACCAGCAGGTAGCCGATGCTGACGCTGCGGCCGGGCATGCCAGGCAGGCCAGGGCTGCCGGGGCGGCCGGGCTCCCCTGAGGCGGGGACAGTGGCCTTTCAGCATCACCGCACTGCTGAGGTCACCCGGCCACACCACGGCTGCACTCTGCCCCCAAGTCAGGGTCCCGTGACTGTCCACCCGGAGCCTCCCAGGCGGGCTGGATCTATGTCCACGCTCAGTGAGCGGGGCTGGCAGCTGTGACAGGAGGTGTGGGACTCGGACGCCCTGAGGGCACGTCCCCTCGAGCAGGAGCCAGACGCCCGGGAGCAGAGTTGTCCCTGCCCCTCGCCGGGCACAGCAGCTGCCCCTCTGCTGGGCCTTCTCTGCGGTGGGTGGTCACCCCGATGACCAGCCAGGCCTGGGTCCTGCCCCAGAGGCCTGAGCATCCAGTCTGTCAGTGGGACAGCCCTGCCGGGTTTGAGATCGACCTCCCAGGACATCCTGGTGTCCCCTGGCCCAGAGGCCCGGTCCATGGGGCATGCGCAGCCCCTCAGTTGGCCCCAGGCCAGTCCTGGGGGGATGGTGGCTGCTGACACCTGCTCACTCACGGCCTCGCCTTGATCTTCTGGCCCTGCTCTGTGCTGTGCGCCCAGAGTGAGCGCTGGGGTCACACAGCTCTGGAGCAGTGTCCTGGTGAGGACCACGGCTTCTGCCCACCCGCTCTGCGACATGCCAAGGCCGGGCCCTCCAGCTCGGGCTGTGGTCTCTAGGCCCGCGCATCCTGGGGGTGAAGGGCTCCCTCTCCCGGGGCCAGGAAGCCAGGCAGGTTGTGGGGCAGCTGGGGTGGCAGCCTCTGCCCCCTCGTGCCCGGCCCGTCAGCTCCTCCTGCACGCGCTGCCCCCGTCACACCCCCAGGCGGACGGTCCGGAAGACCCTCTGCCCCTCCCGTGCCACTCACCTTCCTGGCCAACTGGGCCCTGGTTTCCCATGGGCCCTGGGTCCCCACGAAATCCGGGAATAGCAGACACGCCGCCCCGTCCCTGGGGTCCCACCTTTCCTGGATCCCCGCGGAAGCCTGTGAACCCCAAACAGGTGTGGTGAGGGGGAGACTGGCGGGTGCTGGCCCTGGTCGCGGCGAGGACGGGAGCCCCCAGCACCCGCGAGCACGCCCACCTGGATCTCCTGGGGGACCGCGGGGCCCCATCTCTCCCTGCGCCCCCGGGGGGCCTCTCCGTCCCTGGGGCCCTGCTGGGCCAGGCAGGGCTGCGATCCTCTGGGGGACCCCTGCGATGCCGGGGGCTCCCACAGTGCCGGGAGCACCTGGAGAGGAGAGAAGGGCGCGGGCGGGTGAGCGCCGCCTCGGTTTCCGGCCTTGTCCCCCCAGGCTCCCGCCCGTCGAAGCAAATCTTAGCGTTTCTGGAACAATCTCGCTCTGCAGACACGCCCTGGGTCAGCACCGCTGGGGCCCCCTGCCGGCCTGTGGGCGCCGCCTGCTGGGCCGCTGTCCTCAGGGACACTCACCGGGGCGCCCCCGATCTCCCTTGGGGCCCTTGGGGCCTCGGTCGCCCACGCTGCCGCTGGCGCCCGTGTTTCCCATGAACCCGTGCTCCCCTCTGGGTCCTGCAAGGCAAATGGCACAGTGAGGATGTGCCCGTGGGGACCCCCGGGGACGGGTCCCTGCACACACCCCATTACCTTTTTCTCCTGGGAGGCCGAACACGCCGGGCCGGCCCTGGGGGCCAGGGTCCCCGCCCCATCCTTTGGGCCCTGGGTTCCCTGGAGCTCCTGGGTTCCCCTCATCTCCTTTGCTTCCAGGAAAAGCAGGAGGCCCCGGCGGCCCTGGGGGACCCCGATAACCTGCCGGCACAAGAGGTGTGGGTGTGAACAGAGAAAGTCTGGTCCTGGCCACGGCGCTGACCCCCGGGGGTGCCCAAAGCCCAGGCGCGGCTGTCACCGAAGGGACCGTCCCGGGAGACTCAATATGCGCAGCACGTCACCGTCACCACTTCCGCACGCTCGGGAGCCCGGCGCGGCACCAAAGCCCCGCGCTGCAGTGCAGCCATTCCCCACCTCCCAGTTCTCACCCCAAGCCCTCCCGGGATGCCGCCTCTGCCTGCTCCTGAACCCCACAAGCAGCCCCACAGCCTCTGTCCTGTGCGTGGCTGCCCTCGGCGTCACGTCTCTGTGCCGACAGTGGCCTCGCCGGCCGGGTCCCCAGGCCATGCACGGGTGCGTGAGCCCTGCTTACCTTCCGGGCCAAATATCCCGGGCATCCCTACGTCGCCAGGTAACCCCGAGATGTTGGAAGGAGGGGTGATGCCTGGAAACCCCCGAAGTCCTGGACTCCCGACAGGGCCTCGCTGCCCTGAGGGGGGAAACAGAAGAAGCTGTTAGGGAATCTGCCCCTCTGGCCGCTCGAGGGTCCCAAGGTCCCACTGGAATCTGTGCGTGGCTGTGGGCAGCTGCGGGGTGATTACGGGGATGCTGCCCCCCTCCCGGGCCTGCGGGGCACATGGGCTGTCTGGCCGGCTGGCACTGGCAGGGAGACTCTGGTGTCAGGAGAGGCCGCGGCCTCATGGACGCTGTGGTCCTCCCCGGGCACTAGTCCTTCCTGCTTTGGTGCTTTAGGGGCCAGCTCTGGGCGGCGCCTGCCCAGCACACACAGATCCTGCATCCGCCAACGCACCGGCTCGCTGAGGATCATCGGTGACCCCCATGTCAATCCTGGGAGCCTGGGAGGTGGCGTGCTTGAGGCCAGCTGAGGCCCAGCGCAGCCCACTCAGTGGAGTTGGGGGGTGGGGGGACATGCGCTTCCTGCCCAGAGCCCAGCTGCCATCCGGGGCCCCCCGCCCCGGGAGTGCCTCTGCGCCCCACCCCCGCCCGGGGACGGCTCTGACGCCACGCCACGGCTCCAGCCAGCGTCTCGCGGTGCGGGGCCAGCGGGCGGCGGCCAGGTGGCCGCTTGGCCGGAGTCCCATGAGACAGATGAACTTGGGGACAGAGCTGGGGCCCGTGTTAAGGCGCGCTCGGGGCCAGCTGAGCGTTGCTGGACTCTCCATCAGGCAACTCGCTTCCTCAGCCTCCCCGTCTCCCGCAGCCTGACGTGAAACGTGAGCAGAGCCCGGACACCAACTGTGGCGATGCCGCCGCTGCCCGCGGAGCCTCCGGCTGGGTGGAGGCGACTCCGGGAAGAGGAGAGGGTCTGTCCCCGGCCTCGGAGATGGGCGCTCATGGCCAGTCGTTGTGACGTCACTGCTGAAGGTCCGCTCCCCTTGCCCTAGTGGGGACGCCCGAGGGCGGGCCCCAGACCCCGGCCCCAGCCTTTCAGCTTGCTTATGTGACATGAACACCGCGGGGGCAGGCCTCACCTGGCACCCCTCGCTCCCCCTGGGATCCCGGGGCTCCGGCTGGGCCTGGAAGGGTGTTGGCCGCTCCTGGCTCGCCCCTGTCCCCAGTGGGGCCTGGGAAGCCCGGGTCTCCGTGGAGGTCCGCACCTGCGGCGGGGCGAAAACAGCAGCCGGTCAGCCGCAAAAACCAGTTTCCCTAAGCAAAGAGCCGGCGTGGTCCGGGGGGAGGCCAGAGCGGGGGGAGGCGGCCTGCCGTCAGCCGCCCCACGCAGCCCGCGCCCGGACCGGAGAGCTGACCCCTGAGGTCACAGCTGAGCCTCGTGCTCCGCACGAGGACCCGGGCTCCTCCAAGGCTGGGCGCCGAGGCCCCTTAATCTGTGGGAGTGGAAACTATTTAAGCCCTTCCCTGCTCACACACAGGGCTGCAGAGTCTCCCTTTCCAAATAAGACACGTCCAGTAATAAAGCGACGCCCCTCCCTGCCCTACGTCCTTCGCCCGTCAGCGACAGGAAAACCAAGTGACAAGCAGGGACGCCAAGACCTAAGATGAAAGGAACGAGGGTGAGACCAGAAGCTCCAGGCAGGCCCCACGCCCTGCGGGGCGGGTCGCGGCCAGGGGCCGGACCACTGCGGGACGCGCCGGTGCCCCTGTGGGGATAAAGCGGCAGCTCTGCTGTGACGTCTCAGGAGGCCGTCGGCTTTTGGAAATGGAGTCGTGGTATCTCGTTCAGGAAAAAATTGTGCCACGAGGGTTTCTAGAAGCAGCAAAATGCTGTGCAGGTGCCAGTTTAGATTCGATGGCGTAAACCCTGGGCCTCCACTGCTGGAACCGAGCTCCCCGGAACTCACAAGATGGGGCCTCCCCCGCCACTGTGGTGCTGGGGAGGACAGGGGTCACGAGGCAGGTGGGCCCCATGGGGCAGTGCCTGGATAGAAGAGGTCCGCGGAGCTCGTCCCTGCTGCTCACGGTGACCAGGTGACGCTCTGAAGCCAGCAAGAGGCCTCCCCAGAACCCCACTGCACCCCGCCCCCAGCTCGTGCCTCCTCTGACGGCAAGGGCCCGCCCTGGGCCTGAAATTCAGTGGCTCTGGGAAAAGAGGATCTTTCCGACAGCTAAGGGGCACAGAGCATCCCCACCATGGGGCCGGGAAGGCAAAACAGTTGCTTTTTCTCCGTTAAAGCCTATTGGGTCCCTTCCTCCCGGGACAGGGCGGATGGACGCCGAGGCCACACCCAGGCAACCACAGGGTCCAGGCCATGTGGCCAAGGCTGTCCTGCTCTGGAGTCCCCTGGCGGGGCGCCCCCGCGAGCCCCGGAGGTGACGGGGCGGAGCCGGTACCTGGCGATCCCGGGAAGCCTCTGGTGCCCGGCAGGCCGTGGAGTCCGCCGATGCCGCGGGAGCCCGGAGAACCTGTGTGGGGTCACGTGCACGTCAGGCAGGAGCTCGGAGGGCACAGGACGGGCCCTGACTTCTCAGCCCTAGGGTGCAGCGGACGGGGAGCCGGCCAACGGGGCCCGGCGCGGTGCGCACCCCTCCTTCAGCCCGGACGCGTGACCCCATCGCCTCGTCCTGTCCCTCCAGCCCCTCGGCGTGCCCGTGCGTCCCCCCAGCGGCGGCTCTGCACAAACACGCTGGGGCTTACCTGGGGAGCCGGGGGTCCCCGGCCAACCATAATCTCCTTTGCGGCCCGGCAGCCCGACCCGTCCCGGGTCCCCCTGCGGCCCCTGCAGCCCCGTCTGTCCTGGAAAGCCTGGGAGGAAATGCAGCCTCGGATCAGCCTGGGAACCCGGGGCCTGGAGGCCTGCCCTCGGCCCCGGGCGTGCAGGCGGCCTTGCCCGGCGAGAGGAGCCGTGTCTTCTCGTCTGGAGCGACTGCCCAGCGCAGCGGGAGAGGCGGGAGGGCGAGGGCTGGCCGCGGTCCCGGGCTTGCCAGCGGAGCGAAGCAGGACGCCAGGCCTCTGCTGTCCCCTCCACCTGGGTGCGCGGCGGCGCGCGGGCATGCGTGGCGGGCCCTGGACGCGTCTCTCGGACCCCTGCGCACGCTGGCCCCGGCCCCCGCCCCCCGGTGCGTCTCCCAGCTGCTCCGTGAGCCGCGGCAGAGCCAGGGCATCTGGGGGTGTGAGGGCGTGACGGGGGGGGGGCAGTGAGTGCTGCCCTGGTCCCCGGAGCTCGGCAGTGGGGTCCCTGCGCCCAGCTGGCCGCTGTCCCGCCTGCCCGCGCCCTTGGGGTGCGTGTGAGTGAGGAGAGCCGAAGCATGGACGTCACCTGTTTGGCCTTTGAGCCCAGGGGGGCCTTGGGCGCCCGTCATGCCCGTGATGCCTGGGAAGCCGACCTCACCCTGCGTCCCCTTCTCTCCGGAGAAGCCCTTCAGACCTGAAACACGTCGCGGGGGCGGGGTTGAGCATGAGGGCCAAGGGGCACACAGGGAAGGGGGTGCACCCCACCTGCATGCTTCCCGCCCAGGGGGAGGACCTCTCCGCGCAGCCCCTCAGCCCCCGTTTCACCCGGTTCCCCCTGGGCCCTGCGCCGCAGCCCCTGCTGGGCCACCTCCTGGGGTTCTGGCCCCACGTCCTGCTCCCGACACAACCGGGGCTGCCATGCGGCCTGCTGGCCCTTTCCAGCTCAGCCGGGCACAGGCCCTTCCCTTGTCAGTGCCCCGGGGGGGCAGCAGGCCTCTGTGGCTCCCACTCACGGGGGCCCATCTGGCCGCTTCCCTTCTGGGGGAGCCAGAGAGGGTGCCCCGAGTGTCTGCAGGTGGGCCCTGACAGAGAGCCCCAGGGCCCTCTCGCCTCCCGGACCTGACGCCTGCCCCCTGCTTCCCCGCGCCGCGCGGGACGCGCCATCGCTGCTGGGGAGCGGTACCTGGCACTCCAGAGATGCCCCGCTCCCCCTTCAGGCCTGGGCTTCCTGGGAGATCGATGGTGTCGCCAATGTCACCTGGTTCGGGCAAAAGCAAGGCTCAGCGCGGGGCTCCCGGCCAGCCGCGGCTTCTCCTGCGACATCTCAGCTGCCAGCAGCCCCGCGGCCCGGCCCCCAGGCTGCCCACTCACCGAAGTCGCCCGTGGGGCCGCTCTCGCCGTATAGGCCGGCCCGGCCCGGAGCACCCTTGTCGCCCTAGAGCAGAGCCAGACACGGGGTGTCAGGGGCATTGCCGGGGCCCAGCTCCCGAGGCCAGCGCCGGCACCCGGAGCGGCCAGCAGCAGCGCTGAAGCGTGACCCCGCCGCGTCGAGGGAAGTCCCCCCGCCCGCCCCCAGCACAGCCTCGCGGGTGGCCGCTCGCTGTCCCGTGTGCAGAGCACGAGGCGGGCTTGCTGCTGGGGCCAGCAGCCGCGAGGCACCCTGAGGGGAGCCGTGGCCACCCCCACTGACCAGTCCTGACCTTCTGTCGGGCTCCCCAAGGCTCATCTGAGCCTCACGACCCCCGTCCCCGCCGGGTAGCGCCATCGTGGCCCACGAGACAGAAGGGAACAGAGGCGCAGGGGCCAGTGAGTCGCTCGCGGCCACCTCGCCGGCCAGCGGCAGCTCTGGGCATCAGTGGACTGAGGCTCCGCGCCGGGTCTCAGGACAGCAAGGGCTCTCCGAGACGTGCCCCGGTTCAGAGACTGTGGCCCCGCCCGGGGGTGCTTCCTCGTGGGCCTCTGTCCACTGCCCCGCCCCCCGCCCTGCCAGGAACCCACATGTGGCCCTTCCCGTGGCCTCAGCTGCGTCCCTAAATCATCGAGGGCGCGTCCTCGTTCAGAAGCTGCCCGGGGCCTGGTGGGAAGGGTCACTGTGTGGGTCCCCATGCCCACTGGGGAACCCCTGGGCCTGCCCCCCCGCCTGATAACTGCACTCGACGCTGGTGGGGCCATGACCCGTCGCAGTGAGGAACCATGGGGAGCCCAAGCCCGCAGTCTGCACCCCACACCACACAGCCTAGGCGGGTCCACAGGTGGCGCGGGCGAACGGGGAGCAGTCGGTTGGCAGGCGTGGCCCCAACCTGGCGGTCTCCCCGCGTCGCCGGCACTCAGCCTGAGCTCAGATGCTGGATATGCGGGTTCCGCTCCCTCAAGTCTCCCATGAATGACGTGGACCCCAATCTTCACCCACTGGAGCGACACCCTGATTGCCCCGGGACCCTGGGAGATGCGTGAAGGGACACGGGAGGGAAGGCGCCCACTCACCCTGCTTCCTGTGAACCCCGGGAAGCCTATGATTCCGGGGGGGCCGGGCACCCCGGGGAAGCCTGGTAAGCCAGGCACGCCAGGCACGCCGATGTCGCCTTTGACACCCTTGATGTAACCGGGCCTCCCAGGCAGCCCTGGGGACCCCGAGGTCCCGGGGATCCCCGGCATTCCTGGAACACCTGCAGGAAGACAGGGCCACGCAGTGAGGACGCGGCTCCCCACACTGTGGTCCTGGAGCCACTGGGCCAGATGCCAGGGTCGGAGGGCGGCGCTCCTCACAGTTTAGGGGTGCTGGGGTGGGGACCCCCAGCTCAGATGTCTGGACACCTCACCTTTTAAGCCCAGGTACCCTTTCAGTCCCATGGGGCCTTCGTCTCCTTTCTCCCCTTTGATGTCTTTCATTCCAGGCAGGATGATGGGAGGTGGTCCTGGGGGGCCGGGGTCTCCACGGCTGCCTGGAAGGGGGCACAGTGCAGTCTGTAGTCTGGTCCCCTGGACTGGGACACGGGGGAGGCTCCCGGAGGCCCAGAGCTGGCTGTGGCTCCGGCAGGGACGAGGCTTCCTGCCCACCCAGAGCAAGGGTGCGGAGCAGGGGTGCCGGCACAGGGCCCCGGGCAGTGGCAGGACCTGCTCCTCAGTGCCAGGCGAAGCCGGGGGAGGGGGAGCCTGGGGCCTGAGACACCCCTAGCCGCCGAGGCAGGAGGCCCCGCGCTGGACGGACCGTGGCCGAGGCCTGAGGTTTGGGCCGAGTGTGTTCCCGACGTGCTCGAGGCTGGAGAGGCGGCGGGTCCCTCCCATGCATGGCGAGCGTCTCACCCACCCGCTGAACGTGGGCCCGCGAGGCCAGGCACCCGGGGGGCCCAGACGCTCCCGACCTTGGCCAGGAGGCTGGGGAGGTGCAGGGTACCCCAGAGGAAGTGGCTAGAATCTGGGGGTGCGGCCTGGAGCTTCCAGGCTTCGGGAAGATGCCTGAAGGCCCGCGCGAGCAGGGAGCTGGGCTGTGCCCTGCCGTGGAATTTCTGTTTTACGAAAAATGCTAACAAGGGTGAAGTCTCGGGAGGAATGAAGATTTCCAGCAAAGCACCGTGGGGAGGGAGAGCGTGCGTGCCCCGCTCCGGAGCTGGAGGGGGTGTGGTCGCACCACCCCACAGAACGCCAGCGCCCCCCTGGCCGCGTCCTGCACGTCTGCTCAGGCCCGGCCACTGCCCTGCCCCTGCCGGACAGGCCAGCAGGAGCGCGCCTACCTTTAACCCCTGGCTCGCCCGCCAGGCCCTTCTGCCCCGGGACGCCAAAAAATCCAGCTTCGCCTTTGATACCCGGGAAACCAGGCCGTCCTTGGAGTCCGAGCATGCCTTGGAAGCCGTCCATGCCGGGGGAGCCCCTGCCCCCTTGGGGGAGAGAGGGTGGGGTCAGGCACAGGAGCCAGCCCGTCCGCGGCAGCGCCCAGGAGCTGATGGGACGCCGTGCGGGTCTAGCCTGCCCGGGGCCCTGCACGCCACCCCAGGGCCTGTCCAGCTGGGGGATGCAGCTGGGGGTGGCGCTGCAGCCCGCCCGTTGCTGGCCCTGGTGGACGAGACGTAAGGCAATGCCCAGCGGGCAGCAGAGGGATGGCAGAGCCGGAAGGTGGCTGCTGCTGGCCACCGAGAAGAGAGAACAGGCACAGGCGGCCGCACGCGCCCACATGCCCAGCGCCGCACGGACAGTGGACGGGAAGCAGGGGCGGCTCGAGCAGCCACCGGGCCAGAGGCCCCGCTGCTGGAGCACTGGCCCCGCCTGGGCAGTGGCTCCTGGGTGAGCCGCCAGACCAGGCTCCCACATCCCTGCAGGTGGCCAGTCCTGTTCTCAGGTCCTCTCTGCGGGCTCACCCCCGCCTTAGAGCCACAGGCACGTCCCTCGGGCTGGGGCTCCCAGGGAGGGGAGCCCCCAGCTGCCCCTAGTCCAGTGTGACCCACCCAGCGCCCCCAGCCGACGCCCCCAGCCGACACCCATCTTGCCCCCTGGTTACCTTTCAGCCCGGGGGTGCCGGGCATCCCGACCATGCCTTTAAATCCGGGGTTTCCAGGTTGACCCCTCTCGCCCAGCAAACCCGGGTCTCCTCTGTCGCCGGAGAGCCCCTTCATGCCCACAGGTCCGGGGGCGCCCACGTCCCCCGGGTCCCCTCTGTCTCCGGGCAGGCCTGTCAGAGCGGGGCAGGAGAGTCAGGAGGGCGATGGCCTCAGAGAGGCCTCGGGATGAGGCTGGCGGCATCAGGACAACCCCTGCCCTGAGCTCGGCTCTGTGGGGGAGCTGGGGACGCGGCCAGGCAGGTGAGTGGACAGGTGGGTGGAGTGTGGGGCCCGCACGGTCAGCCTTCCTGGGGGCCGGAGGCCTGACGCGGCTGAGCGGGACCCCACCCAGTCCTGGCTGCGCATTGGGGAGGGCAGAGCTGGGGGTGAGCAGGCGGGTTGTGGGGTCCTGTGGGCTGCCCCCCTCCAGCCCAGGGTAAGTTCCAGGGGGTGTCACCTGGCCCAGCTGCTCCCCACACGGTGGCTTCTGGCCTCCTCCCGAGTTTCTCCCCGTGGGGACAGCTCTCAGGAAGCGCCTCCAAAGAGGAGGGCGGGGGTTGGCCCAGTGGGGCCACCCATGGAACCCTGAGGCCCGCGGGCAGGGGAGCCTCCTGCCCCACCTCCCGGAAGGAGGGTCCCTTTCTCCCCAAATCTGTCACTGTCAGGAAACGAAGAGCCACGGCTGCCCGCAGTGTGGGTGGGTTTGCGCTTGGGGGAGTCTGCTCCCCGAGAGCCCCGCGTGCAGCAGGTGAAGGGGCCTCCTCGCTGGCTGAGCGCGCCCTGTTTCTGGACACCGCCGTGGCCGGCCCCGTGTCTGCAACGCCCCCGCCCCAGCGCCCGGAGGCCGACTTGCCCGGACACAGGCCCTCGGCGAGGCTACGGCTCAGCGGGGACCTCGGGGCGCGCACCGTCAGCACGACTGAGGCCTCGTTAGGGGCACACGCCACGGGGCGCAGACGCGCGGGCAGGGAGCAGAGGCCCCCGGCACATGGTGTTCCTTCCTGCGGGTTCACCCACAGCGGGGGGGGGGGGGCCCGGGGAGCACAGCAGGCCCCACCGAGTGGGAGGGGGATCCTACCTCCAAAGCCTGGGGCCCCTGGCAGCCCCAAGGGCCCCTCCCGGCCGGGAGCTCCGGGGAAGCCGTGCAGTCCTGGCGGCCCGGGCAGTCCTGGCTGGCCCGCGGGGCCCGGGAAGCCGTAGTGCCCCTTCAGCCCTGGCATCCCGGGCATGCCCTGGCTCCCTGCAGAGGCGGGAGGTGAGCGTGAGCCCCGCCCCTCACGACCCTGGGACAGCAGCTGCCTTGAGACAGGACGGCGGTTCCCTGGCGTGAAGGAGACGGGGGGGCGGGCGGCCTCCCTCCGGGCGGCCTCCGTGTGGCCAGCCCCGGCCCTGGCGTGAGTGCAGTCCAGTCCCCTTTCTACTGGGCATTTTACTTTCGTGCACTTGGCTGCACTGAAAAACGTGCCCTGGGGCCACATGCCGCCGTCCCCGCACCCACCCCACGAGCAGGTGGAGCAGGCGCACGGACGCCCGTCGCTGGGCACCCCACCCGGTGTGCGAACGCCTGTCTCCGAGCCCGCGACCAGGTCTGTTCTGCAGTGTCCGGGGCCTCCCACCCCTGCGGGAGCCACGTACCGGTGAATCCAGGTGGGCCTCTCTCTCCCGGCTGGCCTTTCAGTCCAGGGTGTCCAGGCAGCCCAGCGTCGCCCCGGGGCCCTGGCTGTGCTCCCAGGGCCTCTCCGGGGAGGCCCCTATCTCCAGGGGGCCCGACCGGGCCTGGCAGGCCACTGGGACCCGGCTGTCCATCCAGGCCGGGGCGGCCCACTGCGCCTTTGGATCCTCGGGGTCCCACAAAGCCTAGAGGACACAGGGCGGTCAGCACCACACCCTGTGAGGGGAGCCCCGAGAGTGGCGGGCGGCACTGGGCTCCATCCAGACCCTGCCTCCCCCTGGCTGGGCCCACATGCAGCGAAGGGGGGACCTTCAGACCCAGCCGCTCCTGGATAAGGTCTTCGAGTCCCTGGGCCCACGTGTTATGCAAATGGCTCCCGAGGGACCTTCTGTGCCAGGCATGTGCCAGCCAGGGACAGAGCAGGGAGGCGAAGCCCAGGGGGGCCACCAGCCTCAGGGCCCAGACGGCCTGGACGCGCTCTTTGCTGGGGGCCCTGGCTGTTGGCCAGCCTGAGAGCCTGCGGGACGACGCCCTCCCTCTGCTGAGAGCCATGGCTGCCGAGCCAGGCGGGGGCGGCTGTCACGTGCAGGGGCCGCGGGCCTTTGCGGGGGGCCAGAGGGACTTCTGAGGGCAGCGGTCCCGGGTGTGTTCAAAAGGAAAGCTTCCCGAGCCACTCCTGCCTCTGGCGGCCATGGGAGCCCCGACCCCCCATCCCCTGCCAGCCGTAGGGCGGCCTTGTGGGCGACGGAGCCACATCTGGGATCTGGGCTGAGCCCGAGGGTGACAGCGTGAATGATGGCGCCTGCTCACGCCAAGAGGCGGCCCCACGGAGGTTTGACGAGCCTGGCCGGCCCCGGCCTGCTGCACCGTGGACTGAGCTGATATGTGCGTCCTCCTGGAGCCCAGGCAGCGAGCTGGGGCACCCCTCACCCACACACAGCCATTACCCAAGCTGAAGGGTGGAGAAAGACCTGACCCAACGTACCTGGGGGTCCTGGAAACCCCTCGCGACCTGGTTCTCCCGGGAGGCCCTTGGGTCCTGGGGCTCCGTCAGCACCTGAGAATCCTGGTGTCCCTCGGAGGCCTTTGGCACCTGCATACCCCAAGGAACGACGACTCGTCAGGACACCCCATGGTAAGGACAGGAGGTGGCAGGCTCGGTGCCTGACTTACTGTGCCCCCAAGAGCTGGGGAGCCTTGGGGCTGGGGGTCCACCCTTGCATGGCCCCCTGATCTGGAGGTAGGCACCCCCCCACAGCGGATGCGCCCCTGGCTGCCCGGAAGCCCAGACCAGCTGCTGGGGGAGGTCCTGCCTGCCGAGCCAGCCCAGAGTGGCCAGATGAGCCCGCTCCAGTGCAGCCCCCACACAAGGACACGCCACAGCCCCGCCTGGACAGGGGCCCGGGGAGCTTCCTGCGGGAGCTCAGTGAGCACGGGTGTGCGCAGACCCCTGGATGCGGGCAGGAGGGCCTGCATGGTTGGGCCAGGGGCCGCTGGCCGCATGGGGCCTGGAGCTGAGGGCTGCACGGCTGAGGGCCGCACGGCTGAGGCAGGCCCTGGGGCCTCTGTGTGTAAAAGCCGCGCTTGGGGCGCGAGCCACCGTCAGGGCCGACATCAGAGTTCCGGGGCACTGAGACCCGAGGCCTGGGGCTCGCGGCCCTGCTGCTCCTTGCCGTGTGGCCTGGACACTGTCTGGACCTCCCTGTGCCTCCGCCTTCCCATCGGCAAGTGGGAGGAGATGCCAGCCTCGCCCTTGGAGGGCAGCTGCGCTGCGTCCACCTCGCCCTCGGGATTGGAAGACGGGCACCCCACTGTCTCGTCCACGCCTCCTCTTCTCTGGGAGGGGCTGCCCTGCCTGACCCTGCCGTCCACCGGAAACCCACCCCCCCCCGTCCAGTGGAGCACGGGGCCCAGGACGCCCCGCCCACGCCGGCTCCAGGCCGGCCGACGGGCACGCACGGCACCGGGTGGTCTCACTGGAACACACCACGGGTGGGCGAGGGGCGGCCCCGACACCGGGCTGCGTTTGGGGACCCCCTTCTCACAGGCTCTTTAGTTGGGGTGACTGGCTTGAGCCAGGAGACAAAACCCCTTTACTCCTGGGGCTGCAGGAGACAAGACACCCCCGACCCCTGGGGGTAAAGAGATTCTGAGCCTCGTTTCTCTCTATTTCCCCCACATTCCAGCCCGTCCCACAGGAACAGCCCGTCCCGGGGCCTCCCTCAGACCCCGAGATGCAAGGGCTAATAGGAGACTGCGGGGAGACAAGCTTCCTTTCTGCCTAAGGCGGCAGCCCCCCTCTGGCATGGGAGGCTGAGCCCCAGCTCTGCTGCCTCGGCCGGCGAGGGGCACCCACTGTCCCCTCCAGGGCCAGGAGGGTGCCGGGCAGCTGCGGCAACCTGCGGAGGGCTGAGAGGGGGACGTGGCTCGTGCGGGGCCCAGCAGGGGGAGCGGGGGTGAGACGCCGTGGAGAGGCGGAGGTCCCTCCGGGGAGCAGTTACCTGTGGGGCCGGGGGGTCCTGGCTGGCCTGGAGACCCCTTGGGCCCTCCGATGCAGCCTGGAAGAGAGAGGAGGGGTGAGCAGAGCCGCCTCCGGCAGGACGAGGGTGGTGGGGGGACCCGGCCGCAGGCGCACCAGCTCCGTCAGGCAGCCTGGGGCCCTGGGGGGGAGACGCGGCTCAGAGTCGCGTTCCACCGCGGGAGCAGCAGAGACGAGCCGGCAGGCCGCGAGTCCCCGGAGACAGCGCTGGCCGCTGCCCCAGGACTGGGGCCGGGGAGGCGGAGCCCACGAGCGCCCCCTGCCGGCCCGTCGCGGGGACGCCGCTTTTGTCTGTGGTCTGGGAGGGGCGCCCCGACTTCTGAGATGCGCTTTGAGAACCGTCCCACCCCTGAGAACCGTCCCACCCCGTGGCAGGCTGCGGACCGGCCAGGCATCCGGCCAGGCTCCCGTCTTGGCCCCGCAGCCAAGGTGCGCAGTGACGGGCTCTGCCACCCCCGGGGGCGGGTGCCAGCTGGCAGCGCAGGTCGTGAAAGGAAAGGACCGATGGCCTCGGGGGCCCACAGAGCCCCCGCCCGGCCGCCCCTGGGAGCCTACTTGCCCCCACCTCCCCTGGAGCCCCCCTGCGGCCACCCCACCCACCCACCCGGCCCGGGGCACAGACTCGGCCTCAGCCTTCCTCTGAGCGTTCACCCCCAGACCCTGACGGCGCTGCGGCCGGCACCGCTGCCCCGGCCACTTGCACAGCCACGGCCTCCTCCACCCCGGAGCCTGGCCGGGCGCGGCCGTTCCTGCGGCCTCGGATTCTTCTCTGCGCCCCCCTGAGTTCCTGTGTCTGCCTCGGACCCCAGCCCTGCGCGCCCCACGGAGCCCCTCCGCTCCCCTCCACGCGCCGGCACCGCCTCCTGGGCCCGCCCGTGCCGTCAGAGGGCTGGTCTGCGGCTAAGGCTCCCGGAGCTGGCCGAGGCCTGGGGGCCATGCTGCTGCCGCCCGTGGGTGGGGAGCGGCCCCCCGGCCTCGCCTGTTTCTGGTCTCGCTGGGGTGCAGCGCGGGCGCGGGGGTCCCGCGGCCCCTGAGCTCCCTGAGTACCTGGCCGGACGATCTCCTGCCCGATGGGCCTCTTCACGCCGTCCTCGCAATCTGGAGAGACACGAGCGAGGCTGTTACTGGCCCCGTGAGCGTGCGGGGCGGGGAGGGCGTCCTGCGGGGCTGGGGCTGGGCTGAGCCTGCACAGGCTCCTTGGCTTCCGCTCTTGGGGGGCCCCTTCTGCGGCTGGGGGTGCTGGAGGCGGGCGCCCTCCCACGGGCACGCAGCCCTGCGTTCTCCTGGGGCCCCGGAGCCTCGCTCCTGGCCCAGAACAGAGGGTGTGGGGCGCGGCGGCGGGCACACAGCTGAGAGGAAGACCCCTCCTCACCGATTGGTCCTGGGGGGCCGGGAGGGCCGGGGGGGCCGGGGAAGCCTGGTGGTCCAGGTAAGCCGGCGTCTCCGGGGAATCCACGCTCGCCTTTGGGGCCCGGCAAGCCGAATCCGGGGGGTCCCCTTTCTCCTGGGATGCCCTTGGTGCCGGGAACTCCGGGGAGACCCGGGTCCCCAAGGGGGCCTTTGATGCCGTCGCCCTAGTGAAGATGGTTCCCTCTCACCACACAGACAGCCGCAGGGCCGCCTCCCCGTCCTGGCGTCTGCGCCGCGGGCCGGGCGGGCAGATGGCGGAGCCAGTGAGCCCCTCGGTGGGTGAAGCGACCGCATGTTCACTTCAGCCGCAAGCAGCACCGCGGCAGGCGCCCTCTGCCCACGCCCAGCGCCCTGCGTGGGGCGTCTGAGCCCCAGGGGAGCTGCGGTGAGAGCGGCGGCTCCGGGTAGCGGGGGGCGTTTTCTCCCATGACACCACGTGCGCGGCCGAGCACGGGGCGCAGGGCTGAGGCGCCGCTGAGGGGTGGAGGCTCGCGTTGGGATGAGCCAGGGGTGCGTCCGAGGCGGAGGCCGAGCATGGCCTGTGACCACGCCGGGTGGGGAGGGGCGCAGGGTCCGGAGCCAGGTGGCTGGTGCCCCGACCGTCAGCCCCGGGTCCGGCAGCCACAGAAACCACCCGACCCTGCCCGACTTGTGGTCTGGGCTTGCGGCCCGGCGCCCCCTCTCTCACCGCGGGGGATTTCTGCTCACTCGCTCGCACAGAGCCCCAGAACCCGGGGGGACTCACCGGGGGCCCCGGCATGCCCGGGAAGCCGTCAAGCCCGGCACGCCCCGGGAAGCCGTCGTCTCCCTTCAGGCCCGGCACGCCCGGGATCCCCGGCTGTCCACGCTCACCTGGGGGGGTCGGCAGTGTGAGCCCAGGCGGCCGCGGCGGGCTCCCCGTCCACACGCCGCTCTGCCACGGGGCACTGACCTTTGGTGGTGATTGTTCTGGAGTCTCCCTTCGCGCCTTTGGGCCCTGGAGGGCCGCTCGCCCCAGGAGCTCCCTGCGGAAGCAAACACGAGCGTCCTCACCTGCACGCGGGGCCCGGGAGAGCCGTTTGCCGGCTGGTGGAACCGAGGGCCGTGGGCTCGGCAAGCCTGGCGTCCAGGGACCTTTCTGTGGTTCCGGCCAGGCCCAGTGGGGACCGTCCATGCTACTGAGCACTTGGATGTGGCCGGAGAGGCGGAGGAGCCGGGTGTTTAATGCTGAAGAATTCAGCGGGTGTGGAGGTGGCCGCGTGAGGCTGGGCGGGGAACGCAGGAGTCTCCTGCTCAGAGCCTGGGCCCCGACCCAGCAGCAGGAGCCGCCCCAGAGCTCACTGCAGAGGCTGCACCGAGGCTGCACCGTCCTGGGCAGTCGAGCCAGAGTCGTCTCAAGAAAGCCCGGGGAGGAAGCCCTAACCTTGCGAGGCTGACACAGCTTGGGAGCTGCAGCGACTGCTCTGGCCAGCAGGTGACAGAGGCAGCCCCGTCAGCGCCCCCTGCGCGTACTCGGGACAGGCTGTCTCGCGGCTGGAAAACCAGACTCTGAAGGGCATGTGCACAGGGACGCTCACACTTGGGCTGTGAGGTCTGCTGAGGTCACGTCCCGGACGAGCAGAGCAGCGAGTGAATGAGCCCGAATGTACTTGGAGGTGTTAGATCAGCTTTGGGCAAAGCTTGGGGGTTGCTATTCGCGAGAGTCAGGGAGTTTTTAAGTTGACTAAGTAAACGGAATGCCAGGCGTGATGGCGGGTGCCGTCCCCCCGGGACATTCCACAGAGGCTTGATTTATTGATCCAGCTCTTCGCAGGGAGGGTGACATTCTCCAGGCCCAGGCCAGCGTCCCCTGCGGCCGGTCAGCGACAGCCCAGCCCGGCGGGGGCTTGGGGGGTCCCGCCCTCGGGGTCCAGCGGCTGGGGGACGCTGGCACGGGGTGCGCACCGCTGCCATCTCAGCCCCGGGAGGGACCGGTCCTCGGCCACTGCCCACTCACCTTGAACCCCGGGAACCCAGGGATGCCGTGCTGGCCGGGGTCTCCGTGGCCTCCTTTCCTCCCTGGCTCCCCGTTGAAGCCTGGAAAGCCCTTGGGTCCGGGCAGCCCCGGGAGCCCCCTGACGTCCCCGTCCTCGCACTTGCAGTCCCCGGATTCGCCTGCGAGGGGGAGGGCCGGGGAGGGGCGCTGGTTAGTCCTGAGTGTCGCTCACCCTCTGACCGGGGCCACGCCTGCCCAGGCCGCCCACGCTGGTCTCAACCTGGCCTAGGGGGCCCTCATTGCTAAGACAAGGTGTGTGAGTCGCTGCACCCCGGCACCCCTGGGACACGGGATCTCCTGGGACAAGCTGGCACTGGCCCGGTTGCAGCGGGGGTGCGGGCGGGCCCGAAGGGCACGCAGGGATGTTGAGGGGTTGGTGCAGGTGCCGCAGGGTCCCCACTCAGGGCCCAGGGAGGAGCTGGGGAGGGGAGCTGGGGCCCAGAGGCTGGGGAGGGGAGCTGCGGGGGTGGCCTGGCAAGAGCTGGGAGGCCAAGGTCACGGTGGGCAGGGAAGCAGCAGGCCCCTCCCCTCTGTCTGCCGTGGCTGGGCCAAGGAGCCCGGCGCTGGGGGTGGGTGGGGTCCCCAGGGCACAGATGACACTGATGCTTGGGGAGGTGGACGGTCTAGCTGCCCAGTGCCTGACCCTGCTGAGGCCCATCCACAGAGGGTGCCCGGGGGGCGTGGAAGCGCCTCAGCACCCACGCACACCGGGAGGGCAGGGGCTGGTAAGCACTGGGAAGTGCTGCCCACACTGGCCAGGAGCAGGGCCATCACGGCGGAGAGGGATAGCCGCGCCTGGCCTCCCATGGGCGGCTGGCCCGCATGCGGGGTGTTGAGCCTGGGATTTCTGGGGTGACGGCCCGACAAGCGCTCAGGGGAGGGCCCTTGGCCACCCTGGGGTTCAGGCTGAGGAGTCGCATCGCCTCCTCTGTCCCCACCCCGGCTCTGCACCCAGGAGGGAGGCGGTGGTGGTGCGACCAGGGGCTCCGAGAGCGGAGCTGGGGCTGCCGTCTCAGCTGCAGGGAAGCAGTGCGGGGGGGGGGGGGGTGCTGGCCGCGGACAGGCCTCTCGCTTCAGAGGGAGCGGAGCCGGCGCAGCTCACCTTTCCAGCCCTTCTGTCCGCGGGCGCCGGGGAATCCAGAGGCACCGGGGTAGCCCACCCGCCCCGTCGATCCTTTAAGGCCAAACAGGTAGCCTGGAGAGGGAAGCACAGGGTGGTCAGTGCCCACGGACCTGCCCAGCCGCGGCGGCGGGTTGAGGCCACCCCTCCCGCCTGGGGTCGCGCCCCAGCTCGCTCCCAAACCACTTCCCAGAGAAGCACGTGCTGTTGGCGCCCCCAGACCCGCGGCCCAGTTTCCTCAGAATCCAGGGCCACGTCTTCTCTTCTGAGGAACACGGACTCTGAGAGGGGTTTCAATCTTCACCCATAACTGACTTCTGCGCTGAGGCCCGTCCCCGGCAGGCCGGCAGAAACCAAGCCCCGGACGGAACCAGGAACGATGTGAAGACCAGCTCGGCTCCCTGTTCTGCCCCCGCCGCATCCCCTCGCATGAGGACGCCAGCCCCCGTGAGCCGCGGGGTCACGGGCCACCCCGGCTGCCGCCCGCTCACCTCCCGCCCCCTCAGGGTACTCCGGGCTCCCCATCCCGCCAGGGAGAGCGCCGCCTTGTGGCAGGGCTGGGCGTGCCTTTCTGGACACACCCACGCTGCCGTGGGGGCGGCAGGTCCCGCTCCTCGACCTTCCCGCTGCACCCGGGACAGCCCCACGGGACAGCCCCCAACATACATGTTGCCACCCAATTTAAAAGGCTTTTGTTCTCTGTTGGAAAACGGCTCTGGGGCCTGAATGTCGGGGGCCCCGGGGAGCTCCCTGCCTTTAGGGGAGGCAGCGAGCCAGTGCCGGGGACGTGGCCACCCCATGGTCACTGGGACTGTGCTCATGTGTTCATGGCGCTGGGCGCTGTTTGCCGTGGTAACGGCGTCTTAGATGCAGACCCGGGGCAAGCGTGGGTCGATCGGTGACCGTGGCGGCCGTCAGAGAGTGCAGGAGAGACCCGCTTACAGCTGGGGCCGTGAGGGTCCCCAAGGAGGCCGTGCAGAAGTGAAGATCTCAAGAACAAGAGAGCCAACCAGTGAACAGAGGGGGGGGGCTCCAGAGAGGGGGAGCCAGAGTCTCCGGGTAGGACGGAAGCCAGTGACTCGGGAGGGGTGCCGAGGGGACTAGGGTGCAGGGTGGGGTGGCAGTGAAGGGGTGGGGCACCAGGCCACAGGTGCAGGAACCGGGTCGCCTTCCGGGAGGGAAGTTACGACGTGATTACAGGTAAAGGACGTTCGCCCTGCCGGTGTAGGCCCTGCCGGTGTAGACCCTGCGGTGTAGGCAGGGGCTTGGGGGAAGTATGCAGACCGGCTGTGAGGGCTGGCGGGAGAACGTGGGGGTGCTGTGAGGATTGGGGGCGTGGGGCTGTGGACAAGCAGAGGCTCGGATGGTGCACTGGGCGGGGCGCGGTGATGGGGGTCCGCGTGGGCCCTCACTGGACACTTGGCCCGAGTGGGGAGCTCAGGACCCAGAACTAGGCAGCGCAGCGAGGGCAGGTCAGCAAGTGACTCGTCCTCAACTTCACGAGGAGGGACGCGTGCCCCCAGCGAGACGGGTCCACGCCCCAACACGCCCAGCTGGATGGGCGGAAGGGGAGCCAGCAGCAGAGGAGTCTCTAAAAGAACGGCCTCAGCACCCAAGGCAGGCAGGACAGCAGGGCTCCGGGCAGCGGGGTGGGGTGAGGGGGCGCTGCTGCACCCAGGCCCGGGAGGCCGGGGGCTCCAGCGTCAGTGGTGACCGGGGGGGCGTGTCCACCCTGGGCTGGGCCGTGCGGCCCTGTGGGTGGCTGTTGACCACAGAGGTCAAGATGGCAGAGTTTTCAGTCGGAGGGGCTGTGGGCTCCTCAGCGTCCCCAGACGCCGCCATGAGAGATGGCGTGGCTGCCCCCACCCCGGCTGCTTCTTTATCGAATGAATTCATGATTTCAAACGACGGGGAACACAGCTCACTGCTGGACACGCCTTTCCTGCCAGCGGCCGCGGCAGCAGGCACCATTCTGGCTTGTTCCAGGCCACGGCACCGCCGCGCTGGGGCGGGGTGGGCGGAGCGCAAGCGCGCGGAGAACACGGGCTTCGCGGGTGGATTCTGCGGGGACTGCAGAGACTAAACATTCTGGGTTTTATCAGCAGAAACGTCTAGAACAGATGAGCTGCAGTTAACAAGGAAAGAATCCAACAAGTTCGTTCCAGGAGAAAAGTCCAACTCCGTGGGCTCAGGGTCATTGATGAGAGCTCCTCATTGCTCACAAACATGTTTTTAAAGGCCCTTATGTTGGCTGTTTTCTCCTGGCAGAGATTGTTTTCAAAAATAGGTGGTTTGGAAACAATGTGTCTCCTGGGGTAAGATAAATATTTCCAGGAGAACTTAAGTTGCAGGCACTAACATTTTTGCTGATAAATTTATGGGCCACCATGCCAGGCCTGCCATAAATCTCCCCTCGTCCACTCCGAGGACAGGCATCCGCGCGTCTGTGCAGACACCTGTGTTAGGCCGTCACACAGTCATGAGCAGGTCAGGCTCCGTGTCCGCCGACAGGACGTGGTGGCAGGACAGCAGCGACGATGGCCTCCTAGCAGCGGCCTTCGAAGAGGCCTGCTTTTGGGCCTTTTCTTTTAACACTTCGTATTCTGTTGCCACGAAACTCCAACAGATCTTACTTACTTGGGAAACACAACATTCTGGAAACTTAGCACCCATTCCAGATGACCCCGTAATAAATATTACTTCCAGGATAATAGAGAATAGTCACGATAACACCCTCCAGCTATTTGGCAAACTCCAGGGAAACAGCTGCACCTAAAGTTCTCCCCGAGAATGTGAGATCCTGTTTTTGCCAACTGAGAATTGGGAAGCAGCGCAGCCGCAGACAGACAGAGTGGGAGCAGACACGGCCGCGTTTTAATGGAAGACGCTCCCCGGGGACAGAGCGGGCTCCCGCAGGAACTCCGGCCGAGGCTCTGACATTCAGCAGAAACCAAACAGCGCCCGCCGGCAAACACGACCCTCTCCCCGCCCGAATGAGGGGCTGTCAGAGATTCTGGGGAGGATGTCGGGGATTTTAAAGTCAGTGTTTTGAAAAGGGGCTGCCCAGTGTGGCCCAGGAGGGCTCACGGCCTCTTTTTCTTCCAGTGCCGCAACCGTCCAGCCTCCGCCAGGAGGCCGCTGTTTAAAGCGGAAGCTGCCCAGAGTGTCCGTCTCTGACGCAGGCTCCCGGGCGGGTGCGGGCTGGGGCTGCGGCCTGGAGCGTGGGGTGGGGTGGGGGGGCCGACTGGAGTGGGCCCGGCTGCCCAGTGTCCCTCAGCCCTGGCCAGTGGCTGCTACTTCCTTCCAGACAGCACAGCCACCTGTCTGTCGAGGCTGCTGCCACCCTCAGGCGGCACCTGCCCAGTCTGGCCAGGACGCCGTGGAGCACGGCCGCGAGGGCCACTGGGAGCGTGGAGCTCTCTGCACGGACCTGGCTGGGCGCCGCTCGCCAGCCTGGTGTGTCCGCAGGGACCACAGGGACACGGCTTTGCCTGTCGCCAGCCTAACCTGTTGGCACCCCGGCACCCACCACATTTGTGCCCGGGTTAAGTGGTGGGAAACCCAAGTCAGATTCTGATCCAGACCCAGGCACCCCGGCTGGTGGCTCCTCACTCACCATCTGGCCCGGGGTCGCCAGCGGGGCCGGGTGGGCCTTGGAATCCGGGTCGTCCATCCGTCCCTGGTGGGCCGGGGTACAGTGCAGGGATGCCTGGTTCTCCTATGAAGCCTTTGGGTCCCATTTCGCCCGGGAAGCCTCTCTTGTCATCTGTGGGTCCAAGAGCAAACACTGCAGGATGACACTTGGGCTCCTGGCGGGTGGCGGCTGCATCCCCACCCAAGGGGGACATGGCAGGGCCCGCCGGCCTGGGAGGGCTCCGTCGGCAAGTTTTACCACCATCTGTTGACTTTAGAAACCACCTCCCCCCCATAACAGCTGAGAGCTGCTGTCAGCAAGACGACCTGAGGATTGCTGGGCTCTCCGCGCCCCCAAGCCGCTTCCCAGTCACCGGGGCCTAACCCCGGGGGCCAACACTGTTGGGGGGCCAAGGACACCCATGTGAGACCCCGACAGCCGCCGGCCTTAGCTTGGGCAAGAACTGCACCAGGAGCCGGGCCTACATGGGGCTGGAGGCCGGGTCTGTGGGGGCCGGGCCACCCTCGCTCTTAGCTCCTCCCACACAACCACATTACCTTCGAGGCTGATGGGTGTGCCGGGGAGTCCTGGTGGACCGGGGTCTCCTGGCTGACCCTGACTCCCTGGCTCCCCATAGACCCCTGGAAATCCTGGGTCTCCTCTGGCACCTGGAACCGAGACAGATGCCACCGTCAGCACGAGACCCTTGTCTGGCACCCGGCACGACAGCATATGAGGCGTGCGTGGCTGTGAACATTGACCCAGGCAGGTGTCTGAGGAGCTGGTGTCAGTCGAGTGGGGGGACACGGGTCCTGGGGACGTTATGAAACCACAGGCAGGTGCAGGTGCACGCAGCTGCGGGAGCTTCCAAAGGGTGGGTGGTCACTGGGGAGCCCGACGCGGAGGAGGCTGTGGGAGCGGGGCAGAGAGGGCGGGCCGGCGCTGATCACACGCTGGGGTGCGGACGGAGGCCTCACGGGGAAGGTGGCCCGAGGCTGGATGTCAGGCAGGGGTGGCGTCTGGGAGACAGGGAGCAGGGCGCAGGGGTGGGGACGGGCCAGCTGAAGGCCGGGAGCAGAGGCCAGGGCCAGCGGGGTCTGGGCTGGAGGGCCAGGGAGCAGGTGAGCCAGGTCAGGCTGCAGAGGAGCCTGAGTGGGTGGCTTGGTGGGGGCTGTGCCGGGGCGGTGTGAATGCTTCCCTGTGCCACCCATGTTTCCGGGATATGTGGGAGGGACGAGGGGCGACGCTGGGCCCATGGGGTTGCGATGGCCGGAAGCCACCACTGCTATAGGGAGGGTCTGTGGGTGTTGCTTCACTGTGTACCCCGGTGTGCCCAGGCTGGCTGCCCCCGGCAGGGCAGGCAGCTGATCTTAGTGTGGCGTGGCCCCCACCCTCCAACGGCCCAGTGGGGCCGGCATCTCAAAGGTGGACAGGGTCAGGCAGTCAGCAAGGGCGGTCAGAACCACACACATGGCAGCCCGGCCCGCGGCGCACCCCCCGCCAGCCAGGGGCACTCCCGCCAGCCACGCTCAGGTGGATGACGAGGCAAGAGGCAGCCCCGCCTGCCTGGGGGCTGCCTGCTCCAAGGTAACTTGCAAGCCTTTGTTTAAAGCCAGAGTTCCCCTCCCTCGCCTGCCGGCCAGCTCCCACGCAGGACTCCGGAGAGAGGCTTGCTTTCCTTTCCTGCCCGTCACCCTCCCACTCGAAGGCCTGGAAAGTGCTGGGCGAGCCACCCAGCTCCCCTGCAACCGGCTCGACGGCCTCGGCATTGCTAACCTGCCTTGGGGATGTGAATTTCTGAGCCACCCACCTTCTTGGTATGGTTTTCAGGAGTACAGGGAGGAGAAAGGAAAGAATTCGGGGCTCACAGTCAGTGACACTTTCAAAAAACATCAGAGATGCCTCCAGGATTAATTATGTTCCGAAAGTCTTAAAAGCAGCATTTCTGATCCCCAAACCCACTCATGCTAAGCTGCTGTGCTGCGGCCTCGGATGGCGGGGGGCCCAGGGCTGCTCCCCGGCGGGGCATGGGGGCACAGCTGCCCTGGGAGCACTAGTGGCCTGGACCCTTGACAGCCAGTGCCCATCACAAGCTGTGACTCGCCTGCCGACACGCAAGCTGGGCAAGCATGAGCCTCTGTGCAGGAAGCAGGGGAGACTCTACTTGCAGGAAAAAAAAAAAATCCCTTTTTAAAAAATCCCACCTGTCCTGAGTGCTAGCCCGGACATCGCTGCTGTGCAGGCGGGCACCCACTGGGCACCGTGGCCTGCACTCTAGTCCCTGGGGGCCAGCAGAGACCACAGCGGAGCGCCCGGCCCTCCCAGAGTCTCCTCTAACCTGGCGCCATAAACAAACACGGGGGCGCTCAGAGCAGGGGCGCAGATACTGTTGTTGCTCAAACCCTGACTATGCAAACATTCAAGGAGGTCAGAGACTGTCGCTGTGGACCCTGCGCCTGCCAGCCGGCCCTCGCACACTGGACGCGGGCTGAAAGCCAGTGGGGCATTAGCCGCAGCCACGGAAACCCTTCGTCAGGGTCCGCTGTGGGAGGGGGGCCTCCCCGTGGAGGCTCAGGTGTAAATACTGGGCTTCCGCTGCCTGGACCTGTACCTGGGCCTGGATGTGTCCAGACCACCTTCGCCGTCAGGCCCCTCAGCTGGCCCCAGGGGGCATCAGCCTGGAGGAGCCTTTGAGAAGAACGAGCAAGGGGCCTGGGAGGGGAGCGGGGGCCGAAGACGGGGTTTCCTTGGTGACAGACGGCAGCCCCGAACCCACTTGGGGTACGTGGGGTGGAAGCACGCCCGGGGAGCTGTGCCTTTGTGCGCCCGCTTGGAGAGCCGTCCCCGCAAGCTCACGCCCCTGCGTCCCTAGCAGAAGCCTGTCCTGGGCCCCGCGGGGAGAGCCGCACACCAACCTTTGACCAGGGACGGGTGGGGCAAGAAGGAGGGTGGGCCCGGGGGGCCGCGGTCGCCCGCTTCTCCCTGGAGAAAGAGGAGGAAACAGGTGGGTGGTGAGGCCTTTCCAGCCCTGACAGTAACATGGGCCGTGCCCTGAGCTGCCTGCTCTGGGGCCAGGCTGGGCCTCTGCGCTGCAGCCCTGAGTCCAGGCCCCACCGTGGCCAGGAGGTACCTCCTGCCCCTCTGACGACCTGCCCCAGGCCCTGCCACTCAGGGACCCCCTGAGAGGACTGGCCACTACGCTGAGCCCCATTTTCAGGTGAGCCTCACGAGGGCTGACCGTGGCCCCCCAAGCTGCGCCCCACCCAGCAGGCAGGGCCTGTCTGGCCGGCCAACTGCACCCCCCTCTCCCCCCCAGCCTCTTGGGCCTCTTGGCCCCTCGGCCGTGTCACCAGGCAAGGTGGTCTCGGCCTCCCCCACCGGGCCCTGCCTGCCCCCATGCACTTCCCTGCCCCAGGAGCAGGCTGGGAATTGCGCCGCCACCGGCCCTGTGCACGTCACCCGGCATCCAGTGCGGGCGGGCAGGGGCGACTGCCCGGGGCTGCCTCACCTTGGGTCCAGGCAGTCCGTCAGGCCCTTGGTAGCCATCCGGTCCTCTGCTTCCCTGCAAGGAAGACGCTCGGTGTTGAGTCACTTATCTCCATCGTGCCATGTAAGACATGCCCACAGTTCCACCCTCTGCCCCTTCACGGGTGAGTCCTCGAGCGCCCCACCCGCCCCGCCCCGGCCGCCGCCCCGGCCGGGGTGGCTTCTGCAGAGCGGCTCCGAGGAGTCGGGGTCGGCGAAGCACACGTGTGACGCGTGGCTGACGGCGCTCAGCTCGATTTTAACTCCTAGCTTTCCCTTCCTTTCTGCTTTTCCAGCGGCTTTGCTGCTGCCGCTGCAGAGACCAGGCCCCACGTCTCGTGCGCGTCTCCCTGTTCTCCCCAGTTGGTGCCTGTGGCTCTTGCTGTCCACCCTCGCCCCGGGGGCCGCGCCGCACCTCAGGGGACCCCGGGCCGAGCAGCGCAACCCTACTTAGAACTCATTTTCCCTCATTAAAGAAATAATCTCTCATGCTAACTACTGCTCTTGAACCCCCACATGTTTACAGAGCCAGCGGCTTTACCTCTGAGCCGCGCCATCCCTGGAGAGACCCCCGAAGCCTGAAAGGGTCTGTCCCCCCGACCCCCCACGAGGACTGGCGGGAAGGGCTGTGGGCGCCGGGCAGGCGCCAACATACCTTTTGTCCTGGGAGGCCTATTTCGCCGTCAAAGCCAGGGGCGCCCTGGATGGGACAGAAGTCAGAGGCGGTGACAACTGAGCAAGAGCGAGGGGGGAAGGCCTGGGCCGTTTGGAAGGACAGGGCGGAGCATGGCCAGGACAGCGTTCTCCCTTTGGCCACGGATAAGCCAGGGGATGGGGCACGCCAGGAGGCAGACCCCGGCCGAGCGGAGCCGCCCCCGCTGCGGAAGGCCCAGGCCATGGCGGGCGCCCTCCCGCGAGGAGACAGGTCTGCTCGCCCGCACGCCGCACCCCCACTCAGAGACACCGGGAAATTCAGGAAGATGCGCCCGTGGGGAGGGGAGCGGCCCGCAGGCAGGCGCTGCGCCCACAGCTGAGCTCTTGCGTCAGAGGTTGTGACCTGGCCCGTCAGGGAAATCTCTGCCCTTTGGATGTTTTTCATTACAAGTTCTGTTTGTCGCTTAGATCATATTTTCAGGTGATGCTTATAAGTCACCTTTTAAATGCGAAGGAACGGGGGAGAGGACAGCGCGCGAGGTGCTGGGTGCAGGCTGCGTCTGCCCTGACCGGTCCCTGCCAGGCCACCCGGGCGGCCAGCCGCACCGGCCGCTGGCTCTGCGGTGCCCTCGCGCGCTCTGGGAAGCGACGCCTGCCCGGCCAGGCCGGGGGACTCACCCTCGGTCCGGGGAAGCCCACGATGCCTTCTTCTCCCTTCAGGTCCAGGCCCTGGGGGGACGAGAGGCTGAGGCGGCGCCGGGCCTGGTTCTCCGCGCGGGGCGCCTCTGGGGCCGGGCCGTGACCCACCCCGGCATCATGGGACACATGGGAAGGGGCGCAGGGGCCCGGGCATGACAAGGAGAGCGGAGACCGGCGCCCCAGCCCCCACCGTCTCTTCCAGGGATTTGGGTTCATTCTGGGAACTTCAGAAGTTGTTATTTCGCGAAGAGGAAGCCGGGACCACGCGCCCCGGCCGGCCCCGCCCACCCGCAGGGGCCTCGAGCCGGGCCGGGGAGGGCCGTCCCCGCGCGTGACTTACTATTCTCCCCGGGTCCCCCTCGCTGCCTTTCTCGCCCTGGGAAGCAAACGAGAAGAGAAACACGTCCATTCGAGAACATGCAAACGTGCCAAGGGCCTGGGCCTGAGGCGGAGACGCGGCCTGTTCTGCGGTCGGTCTTGAAGTTGTTTGTGACACTGTTTGATTTGGGGCGTAGAGTGACCCCCTCCAGCTGTGCGTCCCCCACCTCCAAGGCCCAGGCGCTTCCCTCCCCTGCCCCCTCTGGCAGCCTCAGTTCTGCAGTCAGATTTCGAGGGTTCATAAGACTTTAAACCATCCTTATAAATCAATGTAACCAAGTTGTCTATATCTGATGCCTTCAAAATTCAAAGGGAAAAACGGGCAATTTCTTCTGGATTTTCTCAGTCTCAGTGACACGGTGCTGTCTGTGACGCTGCCAGGCTGTCTCTCTGCTCCCCAGGCTCCCCTCGCCATGGGGAGAGCACCGCCCCTGTGGCGGGCAGAGCCAGCGGGGCCCGGAGCAGCGTCTGAGCCGACACGCCCGGGGGCAACGGCGCATCTGGAGGGTTAACCCTGCGCACGTGGCCTCAGAGAGCAGCGCCAGCTTCCGCGTCTAAACCGGTGAGGGCGCGGCTGTGGCGGTGTGCCCTCTGTCCCCCCAGCTAGGACACCGCCTGAGCCGAGACCCTCCAGGCCCTCCCGCCGGGGCCCGCCCATCTACGTGGCGGCAGCAAAGAGGGGGAGCTGACTCAGGAGTGGGGGCATCTCAGCCCTGCCCAGGCCCCTGCCTGCCCCAAACCTGGGCAGTCAGGTCACCCCCAGCAGCTGGAGTTGCGCCGGACTGCCCCGGAGACTCAGGAGCGTGTCCCCTCCTGCCCGGGGCCTCCTGTGGACACTCAGACTGGACAACAGCTGCTCCTGGTGGCTGCTGTGCGGCTTCTCCTCTCTCAGCTGCTGCCCAAGGCCCCAGCCGATGGCAGAGGCTGCCTGCAATGATGCCCAGCCTGGGCCCTGGCCCTGCCTGCTGCCTGCCACCCGGGCACCGAGCCCATCTGGACAGATCCCTGCGCGCCTGATGACAGTCCACATTGGGCACTATTTTGCTCCCCATGGATGGCACCGGCCCCCTCCCGGCATCTCAGCTGCTCTCCAGGGTTAATGCAACCCTCTCAGTGGACACAGAGCTGGAGGCGGGGGGCTGGGGCTGTGTGAGGGCAGGTGGGCTCCCATCCGTGTCCAGTCGAACCCTCAGGGCTCATCAAATGCGACACGCTGCTGTGCGTGCAGCCTGCACCTGCCCTGGGCGCCGGGGACAGGGGTGTCGGGACTGGCTCGGGCCCTCGTGTGGTCCAGCCGCCGCGCTGAGGAAGGGCGGCCGACACACCCGCTGACCGCAGAGCGGTGCCTGCCCTTTGCCACCCTGACGGAGGTATGTCCACAGGATGGGTTGAGCGGGCAGCAGCCCCCCCCGGCCCCCGTGCACCTGGGGCGCCTGCAGCCTCACCTTGTACTGCTCCAGGTCGAATATCTCCTTCTCGGGCCCCCTGATGGCGCCGTGATCCATGTCCGAGGGGACCCCGTTGGGCCCCGGCAGGCCCATATCGCCCTGAGGAGGGTTTAGCAAAAGGAGGGTCTTAAAAAGGGGAAAGGCACTGCCCAGCGCAGATCACAGCACCCCGGATGGCCACTTTGTTTCTGCCTTTGCTCATCACGCGTCATCAGAATATAACCCCCCTGTGGAAAGCAGGTGGTCTGGTGTGGAACTGTCTGCACAACACTCGCTTGGGATTCACGCCTCCAGGCTGCTGAGGCTGTTGGGTTGGGGCGACACCTGCTTCTGGAGTCATCTCCTTGGGATGAGCCTCCGTGCCAGGACGCAGGGCTCGGGGGCCAGGTCTGCGCGGGTGCCCTGCATTACGCCGCCACTCCCCGGGACGGGCGCCCACACGGCCGTGTCCACAGGACGCCGCTGCCCGCGCCTCGCCAGGAGGGTGGGTCGTGTATGCAAAGCAGCATCTTGGGAGACAGGCGCGCGAGGCTGCTCCACCCACATTTTATCCTCGGCAAGAAGCGCTCGGGGGCCTGACGCGAAGCCCGTGGGCCTGCCACCCCCGACAGCCGCCTTCAGTGCCGCCCCGCGCCCGCCCGGGAGCCGCCCGGGAGCCGCCGACACCGGAGACAGCGCCGCCTGTTTCAAATGCTATTTCCACACGTGAACAAGCTGCAAACGAGCGTGAGCCCAGATTTCACACCACACGGACAGAAGCGGGCCGGGCTATCGGCCTGTTACCTTTTCACCCTTTCCTCCGTAAAAACCAAGTCCTCTGTTGCCCTGAAAAGATAAATGATTTTTATAAGTTTTGAAAAGTCAATAATCACCGTCAAATAAAACTCTTACATTGCTTTAGACGCCTGCTCTTTCAAGGGCTCCAGGTCTGGGGGCCCAGCCAGCCCTTCCGTCTTCCCTAAGGGGTGAAGCCAGCCCCGTGACTCCTGAGTCTGTGACAGTTTTGTGGGGGCAGCCGGGTGCCTGGCTCAGGCCTGATGCCAAACTCGAGCCGTGGGAGACCCCAGGCCCGCGGCCACGCAGGTCACATTAGCCGGCTGGGCCTGCCTGCGGGCGGGGGCTGCTCCCGCCACCCCAGCGTGCTCAGGGCCGCGTCTGCCCTTCCTCCGTAGCACACCCTCGCCCCGTCCCAGCCGGTCCTGCCTGGAAATGAAAACACGGGCCTGGACTGAAAAAGGCTTTTTTGCCTCGTCCCGACTGGCTGGGAGCTGAAATCAAAGCCGGGCGGGCCCAGCATGCAGCTGGCTGGGCCCTGCGGCCCTTGCCGACGTCCTCGCACCAGGAAGGACCTGCTGGGCCTGGGCTGTTTGTGCCGCAGCCAAGTGGGGATCCGAGGTGACCCAAGGCTCAGCTGCCACTTCCCTGTCCTCCATCCACTGCTCTCAGCTCCGGGCTGTTCCCACCCAGCGGGATGGCCCCGGTGAGGGGGCGGGGGCAGCCGCCTTCATGAGCTGCAGCCCCAGCTGGAGAGGGGCTGAGTGGTGGCAGCTGAGGTCTGCAGGAGGCCACGGAGTGAAGCTTCCGTGGCGCAGGCAGGGCTGGAGCAGGCTGGGGACGGGCCCTCAACTGGGCACAGGCTGAGCAGTGTCCCAGAGGGTTCTCCACGCCGCCCGGGCTGTGATGTCTCCCTCACGAGCCTCCTGCCATCCCAGGGCACTTAGCGCTGTCTCACGTTCCCACCTGCAGCAGCCCGGCCGTTTCCCCGACGGGCGCTTGGCGTTCCACACCCGCCGCATTTACAGTCGCGTGTGCCCGGCGCTCTCAGCGCTTTGCACTCACTACTATCCCCTAGAGGCTGCCTCTGGCTCAGGCAGGACCTGGTGACATCCAGGTGAGAAGAACGTCACCCGCCCGAACCCCAGAGCTCCCAGCTCCACTCCTGTAAGTTAACACAGGGGGTGGGAAGGCGCCCCGACTGCCCCACCTGTGTCCCTGATCAGCTTGATTTCCACAGAACAGCAGGGATCTGGAAGCGATTTGCAGTAACAAATCTTTCAGCAAACCCGCCTGTCTGAATGCCAGCCTGTCCAGGTGTGCCCAGCACCAAGTCCTGGACACCTACAAGGTGGTTCTCAGTGTGACTGTCCCCGCCACCGCGAAGGCGCCCCCAGCAGCCCACTCACCGGCTGTCCTTTTGGTCCAGGGGGTCCTGGGGGGCCCTGTACAAATACAAAGACGCCCATGAGATGTTTTCTTTACCTTGGGCCAGATGGCGTCTGCAGGAAGCTCCAGGAGAGCTGGGCACTGTCCGTCTGGAAGGCCGCGCGGAGGGACGGGCCAGACACCCCTGGAGGCCGGGCGTGAGCGCGGGCGGGGTGGGGGGCGCGGGCTCTCAGGCCTTTTCTGGCCACCGGGCTGTTTCGGGAGTGCCTCTCTGCGTGGACCCTGCGCTCCCTGCCCTCTGCTGGCCCTGGCCTGTCCCTGCAGGACCCCAGATCCCGGCTGTGGGCACCCCCATGGGTGGGGCACTGTCTTGAGTTTTGGCTGGTGGCCCCCAAAGGTGCACCCACAGAGTTGAATGTTTCCACATCTGCTGGGGCCCAGTGGCTGCGGGTCACAGTCCCCTGAGCTGCGTGAGGACAGTCCAGACACAGATCGGGGGCATGCGGTGCGGGAGCCAGGGGCTTCACGTCGGGGCGCCAGGGCCCACACCTGCCCCTGTCCCTCCTCTGGAGGCATTGCTGCAGCCTGGGTCCTCAGCTCAGGGACCCCAGCGGGCTGGGCATGGTCAGCCACTGTTATACAGTAACTAGTGTCACCCAGAGTCATGCCTGGGGGTCCCCCTGCCCTTGGGGCCACGCCCAGGTGCACCGTCTCCTCCACTGCCCCGTGGACCTTGCTGCACTTGCTGGGTGACAGCCTCCTGTCACCTGGTAGGGCCAGGAGAGCTCACACACGGCTGCAGGGGCAAAAGGCCAGCACCAAGCTGGCCTTTGACACAGGCAGCAGTGACCTGGTGACCACAGTTTAGAGTCCTGACTTTGCACCCCAAAAGCTGCGCTGTGACCGGGCCTGTTTATGTGGTATCTCAGCACACCCCGCGTGTGAAGGGCCCTCCCTGGCGCCCTCGACGGCGACCGCTGTGTGCCTGAACCCGCGCCTGGTACTCACCGGTCTCCCGGGCGCGCCGACGGGACCCATCTGCCCCACGGGCCCGGGGCGGCCAGGCGGGCCCTGCGGGCAGGAGACAAGACCGGCTGTCAGGGGGGGACGGCGCCTGCGCGCTGAGCTCGTCGAGCCTGCTCGGAACTGTCTCTAACACAAATGGAACATACCTGGATTCCCACCAGCCCGGGCGCTCCGGGTTCACCCTGGTGGAGAAGAGAGGGGGTGACGGTTTGGGGCACCTTCGGATTTGGCGCATTTTCCTGAATCAGCCAATGCTACGCCGCCCCCCGGGACCGGCGGTGTGACGGGGCTGCCAGCACGGGAGGGCGGCCGCCCGCCTGCTCACTAAGTTGACGCCCGGAAGGGACCCGGCGCTGCGGTCGGGCGTGGCCGCACACCGCCCGCCATCCTGGGCACGCTGCGCTCCGACCTCACGACCGCACTCGGGCCGGGGCTGGGGCGCTGTGGGAAAGCTGCACGGGGCCCTCGCTGCGCCCTGCCCTGCAGACGCACCCTGAATCTGTCGCGCTCCTCGCTGGACAGTGCGTAGGGCTCGCCTTTCTGCCCTTTGGGTCCTTGGGGTCCCTAGAGAACCAGATGCAGGGTAGGAAAACAAAAGGTGCGTTGGCATTCAGTGCAGCAAGAATAACGCGGGTGATTTTCCACATCTCCTGAGAAAGCTCCCGGATCTCACTTTCAGCACCCCCAACCCTGCTCCAGCCAGGGACTCCTGCATCCCCCCCCCCACCCCCAGGAGCGTCGGCTGGGCTGGGCTCCCAGATCAGAGGCATGAAGACCAAGACCGCACGCTGCCCTCTGTCCAGCAAACAGGAGCAGCCCCCAGCCGACTCCGTCTCCCTAAGACATTCCCAAACAGGGTCCCGGCAGCCGAAGCCCCCCAAAGAGGGCCCAGGAGATGGCCTCGCTGGGCTTCCCCACCAGTGCCGCGGCCCAAGGTGGCGCTGCCGTGCGGTACTCACGGGCGAGCCGGGGAAGCCCCCGGTGCCGGAGGGCCCCTGCGGGCCTGCGTCCCCCGTCGTGCCATTGCAGCCGTCGTAGCCGGGCCTCCCTCTGGGGCCGCCCTGTCCGGGGTGTCCCTGCAGGGAGACAGGCAAGTGAGTCTGCAGCCTGGGCTGTGGGCGCATGGGCGGCCTGGTTCCGGGTCCCTGCTCCTGAGGGGTGCTCAGCCTGTGCCCGGGCCCCACAATGCCCCACGGTGAGGATGGGGCACACGTGCCCGCCTCTGCGCTCGCTGCCAGCACCCGGCGTCTCCACCTTGACCAGGGCCACAGGCGTGTGCTGGGCAGGGCGCGCGTCGCCTGGGCCCCGGGCGCCCGGCAGCGCTGGAGCAGGCACTCGGGCCCGGGAGCCTTTGATGCGGAGGCCTCCGGGCTCTCGGCCCTGCAGCCCCGCCCACCCCGGCCCGAGTCCTGAGCGGCTCTGGTGTCCGCTCGCCGGTGTCCGCGTGGCGCCCGCTGGTGTGTGCTGATGTCTCCGCTCCTCTCCCGAGGGGTCCGTCTGCTGGCCTCTCCCTTCGAATTGGCCTCGGTCATTTGAAATCGGTCTCAAAGAAAAATGCCAACTCTTTGCTCCACTGAGCTCAGCGCCGCCTGGGGTGGGCGTCCAGCAGACGCGGCCCAGCTGCGGGCCCAGCTCAGGGATGCCTGGAGGCCGAGGCGCGGTGCGGGCAGCACCCGCCACTGGGGCCGACCTGGTGCTGGGACCCGCAGGACCGTCAGCTCCGCCGGTGCCCCGGGGAGTGCTTGCTCGCGCCGGTGTGATGTCAAGCGGATCTGAGTGGGCATCTGGACGGGTCTGTCTCAGGCGGGGCAGGCGCTCCCTCGAGCCCTCGTCTCAGCTCAGGTTTGAACTTCTGGCAGACGAAACCGACCCTGGGCCAGAGAGCTAAGACAGGCGACGCAGCCTCAGGCAGCAGGTGGGGAGAGACTCCATGTGTTTGGCCCTGAGCCTGCGATCCTTCGACTTCGGTCTCCAAGAACCTTGGGGGCTGGAGGTGTCGTCCCTCGTCTGCGGAGCTGTGTGGGGCGAGGTGTCTGCCTGGTCCCAGCAGGCAGCGGCTGCAGGCTCACCGCCGGCCAATGTGGCCACCTTGTCCAGGCGCCTGCGTCAGCGTGAGCCCCGCGGGGGCCGCGGCAGATGGCCCCCGCGTCGGAACGGGAGATCAGCGGCCGCGGGGGTGCAGGAAGCGGGCCTGGGAAGTCTGGGGGTGCTGAGGAGCAGCTGTGACTCAGGCCTCTGTTTATTTTTCTATGCCACAAGCAGTAAAGTAAACTAGGTTAGAAAAACACGTTTTACTGCATTTTGAGATTTTCTCACGGACAAACCAGGCCTTTCAGTTTTCTCATTTTCTTGTGGTGGCTGCAAAGAATTTGAGGCGCACAGCGGGGGCGGCGGTGTCCCCACCCCCTCGGCCCGACCCAGTCTGCACGCGAGACGCCGCGCACAGCTGCTCAGGGCAGCCAGCCCGGGAGGTGGGAGGTTTCCAGAGGGCGCCTGTGCGCGGGCTGGGCCCTGGGGCCACACTGCCTGGTCGGACGCGCGCAGGAGGGCGCTCCCGGCCCCGCGCAGTCCCGCAGGCCGCGGAGCCCGTGTGCGGTGTCTGAAAAGTTGAATTTTATAAAAACTTACAGGAATTCCATCAGCTCCAGGGAACCCAGAGACGCCTCTTGCTCCCTGGAAAGAAGGCAAAGAAGCTTAGGAAGGAGGCCCTGCACCCCCACCCAGACCCCACCCCAGCCCTGGGGGCACGCACCCCACCCAGCCCGGGGACAGCCCCGGGACAGCTTACCACGTCTCCTTTGGGTCCTGTGATCCCGGGAGCGCCCCGTTCACCCTTGTCGCCTTTGTGGCCCGGCTGTCCTGGGAAGCCGTGCAGCCCGGGGGGGCCGCTGTACCCCTGGGGGCCCACTGGCCCGGGTTGGCCCTGTGGGGGGGACACAGTTCAGTCTCCAAATGCACAAGGAAGGGACAGCCCAGTCACGTCCGTCTGAGAGCCCGTCCAAGCCTGGCGAGCAGGAATCTGCAGAGGACACCCCTCCTCCCGCCGGGGGGCTGCAAAGGGTTCTCTGGTCCAGAGAGGAGGAAAGATAGCGACACAGATGAGAAACATGACCCCAAGGGAAGGGCCGGCGATGTCTGCGAGCTCCCGAGCGCTGGGACGGGGGAAGCGCTCGCCCGTGTCCTGCAGGCGCCCCTTCGGCCAGGGAAGCTGGGCCCCAAGCCAGGCGCAGATTCTCGCAGCACAAGGCGTGGGCAGTGGGCAGTGTGGGCGTGCCAGGTGCCACGGCCGGGGTCAGACACGCCTGTCTCCATGTGCAGACACACGCACAGACACACACAGACAGACATGCAGACACACAGACACACGCACCCAGACACACGCACCCAGACAGATATGCAGACACAGACATGCACCCAGACAGACACGCACATAGACAGACAGACACGCAGACACACTCGCACCCAGACAGACACACGCACCCAGACAGAAACGCACGCAGACACACGCACGCAGGCAGACACGAAGACACACACACAGACATGCAGACACACGCACAGACACGCAGACACACACAGAGACAGATAGGCACGCACATGGACACACGCACGCTAAAAGCCTCCCAAAGCTCGCGAGGATGCCGCGACCCGGCGGCCACAGAACAGACGCCAGTGGGGAGGGCGGGGCCACAGCCTCGTGCCCGCGGGCGGGGAGGTCAGGCTGCAGCCACAGACGCCTCGGGACCCTCCTTCTGGCGGGACACGCCACACGGCCCCGGCCCCTCCTCGGAAGGCCGGGAGGTCTGGAGAGCACCAGGGCCGACTCCCTCCTCTGGGACCCGCCCCGACTTCCACAGAGCTGGCCGGCGCTCCAGGACCGACGGACACCCCGCCCCAGGCGTCCAGGCAAGGGCTCCGCTGGTCGAGCCTCCCCGGACACCCCACCGGGGCGGGCGCTCGGTGGAGCGGCTGAGTGAGCAGGTGAAGCTCATGTGTCCGCCACCCGGGCCAGAGTCCTGGTCAGGGAGGGTCTTTGCAGCTCGTTTGCCTCCAGCACCGAGAGACGGTCAAGACAGTCCCCGGCAGGCCTCCCTCCCGCGCACTCGCCTCTGCAGAGAGCTCAGTACTCCTAAGCATCCTGGAAAACACTCGGTGACAGGAGCTGCACAAACACTTTCTCACGAGCAGGAGAGCGTGGGAGGAGGCGCACAGGCGCCTGCCTTGGGGAATCCGGTCCCTGCGGACTAGGAGGAAGCCCCAGGGAACCCGAAAACAAAAGTGCCCTATTCCTGGCCCTCCTGGGAGGGTCGCTGGCAGTGGGGATGGCCAGACATTATCCCCAGGACCATCGCAGGAAGCAGGCATCACCCCCAGGGGCAACGGTTCTGTGGGAAGAGGGAGCTGCCCGGGGCAGGGTCCGGGAGGGGCTGACATGCAGCCCCAGCCCCAACACTCCCTGCTCTCAGCAGCTCAGCCCCGGCCAGCCCCTGCCAGCTGCGGGAGGCCCGGAGGCGGAGGCCCCATCCCACGCTCTCCCCTGCGAGCCCATCCTCAGGGGTGGGGGGGGAGAGGTCCCCCAAGCCTGACGCACGCACGGCTCTGAGTCAGCCAGGGAGCATCCGCGTTTGTGTGTCAGACACATTTCTCATTACATTCTTCTTGCCGGGTGCTCCCCCGCCTGGCCCTGGGGGGGTGCCCGGGGTCTGTGCAGGAAGCTGAAGTCTGGGGAGGGGCCGGAGGAGCCGCTCTTGGAAGCACGTTGCTCCAGGGGGCAGGGAAGCCTGCAGGGTGCCAGCACCCCTGGAATGGCCGGGGCGAGGCTATGCGCCCCTGTGCGAAGCTCTGCCTGGGCTTCCCGGGAGGCTGCGAGAGGGTGCACGAGGGGGCCTCAAGATCCGCGCTCACCCCCAGCGGGGCCGTCCCCACCAGAGTGTCAACCTGAGGAAGCCCCTGGATGAGGGGGGCGGTTTCCCTCGCGAGGAAGGTTCCAGAAGCAAGTTTCCCAGGAGAAAACCCGCCCGGGCGCACACCAGGCCCTTGCGTCACGGGACAGTGTTCTCTGGTAAAAAAAGAAGGCGCTCTGCACGCCTCGCCAGCCAGCGTCTGAATAGTAGGAAATCCTTCTCCTTCCGTGGTTTACTCTTCCTGTCTCGTCTTTTATGGGCACTGGGCTCCACCGGACACCCCCAGACACCCCGCATCCTGCATCCTCCCCGGTCCCCTGGGCAGCCGCTCCCTTCCGCGGTCATTGGCACTGAGTTCCAGGATGCGGGTCCCCCTGGGGCCCTCGGGGTTCCAGCCCAAGCCCCAGCTCATGCTGAGAGCTGTTCACAACGGTCAGAAGTGGCCCCTGAAGCAGGGGGGCTGGTTCCCAGGACCCAGGAGGGTGATTCCTTCTCCTAAGATGCAGAAAGCACCTCTGTCTTCAGGGGTGATGGTTAGCCCTGGCCAGCAATTAAAGGGGATGAATTAACACATTCCAAGCAGACAACATGAGGGTTGCGTCCGACCATGCATCACACACAGGATCCTGGCAAGGCCCGGCAGCCGCCTGGCCCAGGCACGGCCGTAGCTGGCACTGCCCGCCTGGCCCCAGCATCTCCTGGCCTTGAAGCCCAGGGGTCCAGGTCAGGAGCCCCGCACAGAAGCTGGGGGACCGGGGCTGGTGGAACGTCTGCTCTCCAAGAAAACGTGTTTGGATTATTTCCTATTGCTGAGATGACGTTGGTTTACGCTATGGTGCACGTGTGGTGCGTGTTTGGAAGAACGGGGTGAGCTCGGGTGCTGCTGCCTGGTCTCCTGCCCCTGAATGCTACCGTCCGTCCCCAGAGTCCACTGTGCTCCCTCCACCCAGCCTCTCCCGCCACCCCCCCCAGGGATGACTCAGCTCTATTCCCAAATTCTTGATGCTGATGGGGCCTGGTGTGAACAAGCCAAGATGCAGCCCTCGCTCTGGCCCGGCTCCCGCACACACATCCCTGGAGGCAACCGCAGGAAGAGCCTGTGGGCTTGGGCTGGGTCAGATTTCTTAGATAAGACACAGAGATTGATAAGCATTAAAAAAAATTGATTTGATGGAGAAGTTTGCTCTTCAAAAGCTATCACTTAAAATGCAAAGCGGGTGACACACAGGGAGAAAGGTGCCCAAGAGACACGGCTGGTGCGTGACTTTCCCTGCAATGCAGGGAGCACCCCCAAATCAGCAACAAGCACACAAACACCCCGGCAAAGACGCGAGCAGGCCCTTTGCCGAGGACACACGGAAGGCAGCAACGCACGGGGCCTGGCCCCACGGGTAGCGCAGTGAGGCGAGTGGCCCCCCTGGTGCCGATCACAGGGGACGTGACGCCGGGGTCTGCAGGGGGAGGGGCTTCCCTGCTGCTCGGAAAGTAAGAGGGTGCAGCCCCCTGGGGCTTGCCTACACTGACCACAGGCTGGGGCTGGGGTTTAGCCCTGGGTGGCCGCGGTGGGGGGCTGCGGTGGAGGGCCCAGGAGGAAGATAGGGCGTGGTGCTGAGCTCAAGAAGCCAGACAGTGGAGCCGCCTGCCATCAGGTCCTCTGTGCGGCCTTGCCCTGCGCCTGTTCAGGCCTGGGTCCAGAGGAGGCCGGGCAGGGACAGCGGCAACCCTGGCGCTGGACAGCAAGGAAGGGTCACAGCTTTGGTGGCCCCTGCGGCCGGGCCTGACGCACCTGACTTAGAGGCCTGGCCGGGCCGTCCATGGCGGCCGGCCCACATGGTGGGCTGCTACGTGGAATGAACCTTTCACGCCCAAGAACGCTGAGAGCCCTGCCCACCGCCTGCCCCAGGACCACCCACCTGTGCTCCCCACGACCCGGCTGCCCTGACCCCGTCCGGCCGGTGGGCCTGGGGCGAGTCTACGTCAGGCCAGGGCTCACCTTCGGGCCCAGAGAAGTCGTGCGAGCGCCGGCAAGGCTTTCCCAGAAACTCGGCTTTTGTGGCAGATGCCAAGCAAAACCACGTCCAGACTGTAAAATCTTGGCCCGTGCTGGCCGAGTGCCCCCAGCGTTTCTGCCCAGGCACTGCCTATTTTTAGAGAAAGGCGCAGAAGTTGTCAGGCCTGCACTGATGGGTGGGGAGCCGGAGCCCGGGGTCTGGCCCTGCGGCACAGGTGGCGCTGGTGACCCCGGCTCAGGGAAGACCTGCCTGGGGGAACCAGAGAGGGAGGCTCACCCTCCCGCCCCGCCCAGCCCCGGCCTGCCGGCCCCTGGCCTGGACCACCTCCCGCTGTGCCCGGACCATCGCTCCAGCCGCGCCCAACAGACTGGCTCCAGGCAGCAGACTAAGTCAGGTGCATCAGGCCTGGCCGCAGGGGCCCCCAAAGCCGTGGCTCTCCAGGCAATTAAAGCGGCAGGTGCCCAATCTCCCGGCCTCGACCAATGACCGCCAGTCTCTGTGCTATGCCAGCTGCCCGCCCCGTTGACGCGCCAGGGCCACACGCAGGGGCACGTGCGGGGGGTGTCCTGCTGCCCGCTGCGCTCTGCACATGGCTCGAGGAAACCCCGCGGCTGCGTCTGGCCTCGAGCGCCCTGCTGAGCTGTCCCGGCGGTGGGGCCACGCTGCAGGGCTCGCGGCTGAGCCTGGGCAGGGGTGCCATGTGCCTTTAGACTCAACATGGCCACATGGAGAAAATGTCCCCTGGGCTCAGGGAACCACTGGGTTCCCCACCGCAGAGGGGACCGCAGCCCAGTGCCCGCAGCGGGAAGGGATTTTCCTGTAGTTTTAGCATTTACAGTAATTTTCCTTCAAACAATTAAAATAGCAAATTCCTAAAGGTTGATGACCTGTTTGGTCATCACACACGTGATATTTAAAACGTGTGTGGGTCCATGTGCCCAAACCAGACCGGGCCTGACCCTGCTGGCCGGGGCGCCCATTCAGTGCAGGCCCCAGACCCCCCAGGGCTCAGTGCGGCCTGGGGCAGGCCTAACCCTTCTCAGCAATTTTCCTTTCATGAGAACATTATCATTCTCTTTAATGAGACATGAGCCGTTCCTGGTCTGTTCAAAGAGAACCGAACAGATCCACCTAAATCCCACGACTGCCTGCACTTAAGCCACTGCCCTCAGCGTTTCGGGAGACTCAGCTCTCCAGGCCTTTGAAGGAGTCATAATGTCGAGAGACCACCCGACTTGTAGAGGGGGAGCGACCCCATCACAGCTGGCCTGGGATTCCGTGAGATAAATAAGACGCCAGCGGCTGAGTCCCAGCGCTGCAGAGGAAGGGAGGGCCCTGGAATGCGGGACCCTCCCGGCCGGAGGCCTGCGAACTCGAGCCAGGCTGTTTAGAGGACAGGACGAGATCCACCAAACAAGCTTAAGCCTTTAGCCAAACTACTGGGACTAAAGGTCGCAGAGGAAAGCAGTGAGTTTCCCAACGGGTCTGGGAGAAAGCTATAAAAGGAAGACTTTCAATGCTTACGGAATGTCTCTGCCTGAAAATCAGATTTCAGTTTCACATCAACACGGGGCACGCCCAGCAGACGGCCCGCCTCGCAATTCCCGTGGGCAGCGCCAGGCGGCGTCCAGGGGTGCTCTCCGTGCGGGGCCCACCCATCCGGCCGGGATCTGCAGGTCAGAGCCTGGCTCGGTGACCCCCTGGAGCCTCCGGGCAGCCCACGCCTGTCACGCGGAGTCGCCTCCCATGGGGAGGATTCCAGAGCTGCCCAAGGGCATATCAGATTCCATTTTTCCTTTCAGAGGGTGGTTGATTAATTATTTTATAGTTCCTTCCCTCTGACTTGCTTAGAGGAATGTGCTCAACACACGCGGTGCACATCCCCCCGCTGCAGAGGCCGTGCTCTGCTCGCCAGGGCCGATGCCGTGTGGAGCCAGGTTAGAAACTGGAAGAGCCGCCGGCGCTCCGGACTGGAGCACGTATTGTTCACGCCTCAGTGAGCCTGTTCATCCCAGAGCACCGCTGGGGGGCACCGCTGGGGGCCACTGAGGTGTGCAGGGGAGGCCCCCCGGGTGCTGGTGGTGTGCCTGGGAACTTGCCCTGGCAGTGGGCAAGACCTGGCCCCGGACCATCTGAGGGTCCACGGAGCTGCAACCCGCCCAAAGCAGAGACAAATGGCCGCGCGGGCTGCCAACCCGCCCGCCTGGGCTCTGACTCGGGATTGGGCCCGACACGGCCCCGCAGGCGACTCAAACACCGCTTCTCGCCCACCACTGCCCCACGGGCACCGCTTGCTCTGGGCAGGGAGAGAAGAGGACCCAGGCCCGCCCGGCGCCGAGCAGCTCTGGCCCCGGGTGCTGGAGGGAGAGGCCCGCAGTGCAGACGGCAAAGTGACAGGAGCCCGGGGGGCACTGGGCTCCGCCACGGTCTCCTGCTCAGCCCGAGCTCGCGGGAGAACTGCAGGACGAGTGTGACAGATGTGGGCTGGTGTGGGGTGAAGGTGGCGCGTCGAGCGTTTCCACAGAGGGTGGGTCTCGTCTCTCTGGGCTCACGCTCTCCAATATGGGGAGGTCGCTGGGAACCGAAGAGCTGGGCGCTCCCCAGGAGGCCTGCCTGGCTCGGAGCGCGATGGCTGTGAACCCGCAGGGGCCTGGACGAGGCCACGCGGCCTGCTGGTGTCCGCTGGCGGGCAGGGCCCCCGTGTGCGGGGTGGCCGTGCTGCTCGTCGCCCTCGCAGCCACATGTCCAGACTGTCAGACGGCCAGCGAGAGCCCGATCGAGGCAGCCTGGCCTCTCCAGCTCTAGAAGCGCCAGCGTGGGCGGCCCCTGCTCCCGGGGTCAGGTGGGGCCGAGGGCGGCACTGGAGCAGTGGAGCCCAGGCAGGAGCTGGACTGGGCCTGGGGCTCAGGCGGCAGCACGGCTTCCCACCTGCCGGGCTCCACGCCAGGCCAGGCAGCTGGTGCCGACGCCCCCGCCGGACACCACGAGGCCGGAGTCCACATCCCCAGTGCCACGGGGGGCGCCAGCGCTGCTGGCCAGGGCGCCCTCACGCCTCAGGGGCTGTCAGCTGATTTGTGGCAAACCGAGCCCGATGGTGTGGAGAACCCCCGGGGGCTGCTGGAGGTCACCTGCGGGGTGTGGACTCTGTGATCCCCATGTCTGTGGGTGCCCAAGGCGCAGGCTGGGCCAGCCGGGCTTCAGTAGGGACGGGGCACTGACCGACGGCTGCCTGCTCAGCCCCGGACCCCCGGGGAGCACGGGTCTGGCTCCACTGCCGGGCTGGGACGTGGGGGACGGGCGTGGCTTCCCCCCTCTGCTCCTTGGGGGTTCACAGTCCACACGCGAGCAGGGCCACCGGGTTCCTCACTTGACTCACTTCACCAGCACCAGCCCCCCAAGGGCCACCTGTGTTGTCCCGAAGGCACTTTTTCATGTTCGTAAATAGCTGAGTCGTGTCCAGTGAGCATGCACCCCACAATTTTTTGTCCAGTCCTGTGATGATGTAGCCCCCCACTTTGGGAGGCCACTGGGCCCCCTGTCCCTTCCCCTAAGTGGGAGTTCTCTCGGGACATGATGGGCGGGAAGGAGACGGGTCTGGGGGGCCCGGGCCTGCTGGCTTGTCTGGCGTCACATCCCGAGGCCCTCCCCACCCAGCCGCCTTCCCCCGCGCCGGGCAGCGCCAGCCTCCACTCCCCGCTGGTCCTCGGAACAAAGACCATTTTCCGACCACAATCCCCCTCTCTGATGTCTGAAATAATCTGCTGTGTTTGGATTTTACAGGAATTTTATAATTCTTCCAGCCCACGTCTCCGCCAGGTCCCCCGCCCTCCGCTCAGCCCGGGCTCTAACACGCTGGGCCCCCACGCCGCAGACCCCCCTCGCCTGCTCCCACGCTAGGCCTCTGCTGCCTCTTCTCTCCGGGGTCCCCTTCTCTGGGGCTGCCTGTAAGCCCAGCCTTGCCCAGGGGGTCATGAGAGCTGCCCAGAGTCAGGGCGCACTGGGCCCCGCCGGTGTGTGTCACACGCCTCTCTGGCTCACACGCACTGCGAGTCACGGCAGACACTCTGCCGTTCGCCACAGGGAGACCCGGTGCCCCCACACGGGCTGGCGTGGTTCCCCGAGCAGAGACACGCGACACTGAGGCCGTGGCCAGCCCCACGTGCCGGCATCTCCCCCCATCACTGTCTCCGCAGCACCGAGGGTCACCGGAGCAACGCGTGAGTGACCTGACAATAAAGGGGACACTGATGAGGGTCTGGGGGGGCAGTATCGCTGCAGCAAGCCAGCTCGGGGGCGAGGGGGGATGGGGACTGTGGGCGTGCTCCCAGGGCTGGGTGAGGGCGTGCTCCCTGGGCCCTGTGGGGGTGCTCCCAGGGCTGCAGGGCAGCCTGGGAAACGTGGCAGATGTTTCCTGTAAAGAGGCGTTGGAGCCCGAGGTCACATCTGCCTTTTAAAATTCTTTTAAATGTGAGTTTATTTGTGAGATTATTTTCCCCTAAATAGTTCTCTGCTAAAACGCACCAAGTGGAACACTGGCCAAGGCGTCACCTCCCGTGAGACAGTCAGCATCCACACGGACATGGAGATCCGGGGTCCGAGCCCAGGTCTCATCTGAGCGGCGTGAGGAGCCTCCTCTTCCGGCCGCCAGAGAGGACTTGAATTTACTTGATCATGGAGGACAGCGCAGGCCGGTGGCGGCGACAGCTTCCCTCCTTGGAAAACGATGAGTTGTCATCATGTTCCTGTTTGTGGAGTACGCGTCCTGTGTGTTGTGACATGCGTGCGTCTCTGCGCACACGCGCATCTCTGCACACACACCTCTGTGTACACGTGTGCGTCTCATGTAAATGAGGACCGCATTCGAAGACCCAGCGGTCACGGCAGCGGAGAACACGTGACACGTGGGGTTGGCTGCGCTCGGCCGTGCGCTCCGGCTTGCACACCACGGAGCGGCACGCTTCTCGCTGCAGGGTCTTGCTGATCAACTTTTGAGTTAAGCAGGTTGACCCTCGGCCTCCCCACATGACGCTGGGGGGACGCTTCCATCTGGACTGCGTCTCGAAGCCCCGTGACGACAGCGTTCGGCAGGCACCCGGAATCGTAGAGAACTTTCTCATCTGCCGGGGGCTTGTCCACTTCTGTCACGTGTGCCGGGACGAGGTTAACACTGACCTGCCCTTGGCTGACAGATTCAGATGGACGACCCCACGCTGGCTGCGGGTGAGGCAGGCGGCCGGAGCCGGCTCAGGCGTGAGTGAGATGCTGCTGCGCGGTTGGGGCCTTCTCCCCCACGGTGACTGGGCGGGTTACGAGGCCGGAACGACTCAAGGACGCCGGGTCTCTCGACCGAGCGCGGGTCTGACGCCCCCGAGGACGTCCATCGACATCGTTTATGGGGCTTGTGTGACGACGGGGCGGCAGGCCGGGAGCAGCGGACCCCGGGGTGCCCGGCCTCGCCCCCGCCTGGCTGTGTGGCCACATCCCCCTCAACACGTCTCACGGCCACCCTCCGCTCCCTTTTAAATCGTCTCCGGGAAGCTGCAGCATTTTCTCATGTTTCGCAACCTGACTGGCGCCGACGCACTTGCTATTGGCCAGCTTGTGGGGAAGATGGTAGGTAAAATGGCTCAGAGGCGCAAGATGTCGGCCCTGGGCCAGCCCAACCCAAGGGCAGGAGCCCGCGGCGAGGCGGCCGGCCCCCCAGGCCAGCGCGGGTCTGCACGGGCTGCGCCTGGCAGGGCTCTCTGGCTGCCCAGGTCTAGCCCGGGGAGGGGGGGGCCCGGTGAGAATTCTGACGCTGCCGCCCCGGCCGCGTGACTCTGGCCCGGGGCTCGCCTCGGACCCGCCTGCCGGGGCCCCACGGTGGAGGGAGCTGCCCTTCCCCAACTCCGGGCCAGTTCCCGGAACCGGCCGCAGCGGCTGGACGGCCTCGCGACGGGCCGGGGCAGGCAGGCCTCGCGGGCTAGCAGGGCAGGAACGCGTGGCCGACGGCGCTGGATGAGCGGCCGCACGCACAAGACACGGCCAGACGAGCGAGGAAGAAAACCGCTTTGTCAGCCCGGCTGTGGCCGCCCGAGTGACCTCACGGAGCGCGCCCCAGAGTAACGGGCTGGCGGTCCCGGCCGCTGGGGGCCTGAGCCGGGCCCCGACGCAGGTGTCCCGTGTGGGGGCAGGGGTGTCCTTTGCCTCCCCTGTGGGCCCAAGACCGGCCCGGCCTGTCTCCGGTCACTTGTATTTTCTGCTGCCGCCCCGCCGGACCGGCGGAGGCATCCCGGTAGCAGATAAGCATTCTGCTATTTCCAGTGGCTCCTCAACACACCCCTCACACACTCGCCGGCCCCGGGGCGTGTAAAAATAACCAAGGAAATCACCAAGGAGAAGGGACAAGGAAAGGGAAGTCGGAGCAAAAGAAGCCTCATTTTTGGTTGTGATTTGTGTGTTTTTCTAAGAATAACATCAAAGCCCTCCAGACCCAACTCAAAGGCGGCCAAGGTCAGCTCGTGCCGGCCGAGCCCTGCGAGCGTTCCCAGGGTGGACAGACTCTCTTGGTCGGACACAGCTGCTTTTGGCCAAGATCAGCCTGGCAGAGAGGGGGCTGTTAGGCTAACTTGAAGGCTCTTCTTACTGGGTTCAAGAGAGCGTAAATCAGGGCCTCCCCGGTGGCGCAGCGGTTGAGCGCTGGGTTGCGAAGCTGCCCGCAGCCTCTGCAGCGCTGGTCGATCCCCGGCTGCTCCCCGGACACCGGAGGAGGGTCCCGCATGGCGCGCAGACCTCTCCTGCCGCCCGCTGCTCCCCTCAGCAGTGTACTTCGGTCCTTCTGCCTGCTCTGCTCCCCGCTCTGGCTCTGGTGAATTCTCTCACCCTCCCGTGCTTCTGACTGTGCCCAGTGCTTGTATAAAATAAATAATAAATTAAAAAAAAAAAAAGAGTGTAAATTGATCATAATCGTGAGCCCCCCGTGGGGCCCGGGGCAGGGCCCAGGGGTGGCCGGGCGGTGCCCCAGGCAGCCTGGCCTGGAGCGGTCCCTGCTGCAGTGGGCGTGCAGGTCCCAGCCCTCTCGCCGACCCCGCTCCTGCAGTGCGTCATTGGCGGTGGTGTCCGGTCAGGGCCAGCCCTGCTGGCCCTGTCCAGATTCACCCCCCCGCCCCCACGCGTCTGCGCTTCCAAGATTGTGCAACGTGCCACCTACAGTGTTCTTAAAAAGTGAAGAAATGGTCCTCAGTGACGAGGACAAAAATACGCATCCATCACGGAGAGAAGTGCGGCCCTGGCTTGGAAAGCTTTCCTCTGCGCGCTTCCAGCCCCCCCGCCGGCCCACAGACGCCAAGGGCCGCTGGCCTCGCCGCAGGATGGGGCACGGAGCAGGCCTGCCTGGCCGCGTGGGCCGGGCTGGGTCTGCACAGCCACTTCCCATGCAGGCGGGCGGGCGCAAAACTGGTCTTTAGACGCGTGTCCACTGGGGTGGGTAGACAGCGGCCAGCCCTGTCCCCGGGCCCCGGCTTGTCAAGTATTATCAACAGGCCGCTCTGCGGTCCTGGCAGCCGGCCGGCTGAGCAGCCTCTGACCAAGGATGGTAAGGCCCAGAATAACGCATTAGTCATGTCTGTGCAGGCAGTTCGGGGCGCAGGCCGGGGCTGGGGGCGCCCCCCTGAAACAGGATGAAACCACACCCCATGTGCCTCCCCCAACCTGGACGTCCCCTAACCTCCCTGCACTGACAGTTTAACCCATTCCCTGTTCAAAAACAGGGTGGAAAATAAATATTTGCCATTCCCAGCCGGAGAATGGCGTCCGGCTCTGGATCCCAGAGACGCAGCCACTGTTTAGGCACAGATTTATCTTCTCATCAGGGACCAGAAACCCCCGCACGTCTCTCTGCAGGACACGAGGGCCCTCCGCTGGCCGCTCACCCCAGCGCCTCCTCGCAGCCCTAGTGACGTGTGGACGCGGGGTGACGTGAGGGGCACCTCACTGGTGGCAAACGACTCCTCCCCACAGACCCTCCACTCCCCTCTCCCCACAGAGCCCCAGATGGGGACCCCAGTGACGTGGGCAGGTGTGCGTGGGGGCCGCCGCCATGCTGGGGACGGCGTGAGAGTCGCCTCCCCACGCATTCTGAGCTGCTGCTGAGCCCCTCTCCCGCGGACCCCGGGCGGACACCCCCTCCTAGGAGGGTGCAGGGGCACGGGCGTGGCTGTGCCGAGCGGCACAACCCCCAGACCCAGCCGGACACCGGGGGCGGGAGGCGGGAACTCGCTGTCCTCAGCGCACATTTTTCTGTGAATCTAAAACTCTCCAAAAAAAGTCTGCTAAAAAAACAGCAGGGAGGGCAGGGCGCATTCCTTCGATGGAAGCCTCGTGTCACTCGCGGGCCCCTCCTTCGGGGCTCACTCCCACCCCGGCAGTGGCTCACAGCCCCGCGCCGGCCCCCGCGTGCTGACCCACCGCCACCAGGACCCGGCGTCCTGTTTCTCGCCCCCGTCTCCTCCGGCCTGGGAGCCTCCAGCCTTCTCGGCTCTCCCAGGAATCTCTCCTCTTCCCCTCCCCCTCCTGCCCAGCCCCCGCGTCAAGCCTGGTTCCCACCTTTTATCACCGGCCTTCCAAACCCTCGAACACCCAAGTCGGCCGCCACTCCACCAGCTTTCTTTAAGCACGAATCCACCACGCTGGTCAGTGCTCCGGAACCTGCCGGGGCTCCCCACGGCCCCGCAGCCCGCATGGCCCACTCCTCAGCCGGCCCACGGCCTCTGCTCAGAGCCGGCCGCTCCCTCTCCACTGCCTTCAGCTCATGACGGGTCCCTGCCCGCCAGGTGCTCTGTGGTCACCCAGGGCCCCAGCCCAGGGTCCCGCACGGGCCAGGGCAGAATTTGCTTAGAAGAAAGCCCTGACTTTCTTCTGGCCCGGGTCGCCCAGGCCGCAGGGACTGGCACGGACGCACCCTCCTACGTGAACGCCGGGTCTCCGGGCTGTGGCCCTTAGGACAGAAGTCATGCGTCTGCCTCCCTTTTGAGTTTCTTTTTAGTGCGGTGAGATACACGCAGCCCTCGCCCTCGGAACACACGCAGCGTTTGCTTTGGTCGCAGCAAGGACAGCCACAGAGCGGCCGGCCCTCCCGTACCTACTCACACTCGCCACCATCCCAAGAGGAGCTGCCGCACCCCGGGGTCCCCCGGGGTGTCCCGCCCGGCCCCGCTGGCCCGCACCTCGCTCCTCTCCATGGTCTGTCTCTCCCAGATGTCCCGCTGGGCAGGACCGTCACCGCCCCCCCTCGGCCTGCTTTATGTACGTGGAGGCGTCGCGTGATGGGCCGTGGCAGAGCAGGTCAGGCCGCCCCTCCCGAGCCTGGGGACGTGCTGCTGTGGGGGGCCGCCGGCTCATGCGCCCCTGCTGGGCACACGGGCTGCGGCTTCCTCCTGGGGCCGTGGAGACCGCGGCCGGGAAGAGGGTTTGCCAGAGCCTGCGCACGTCCCTCCAGTGTCTTCCCGGGTGGGGGCCGCTGGGGTCCGTGGGATGGCGCAGAAACCACTGCTGGACTGCAGCTCTCTGTGGCATCAGCACCCTGGGGCCGGCTGGCGAGGGGACGGGGAGCAGGAGGCCAGCATTCGTGCTGCACTGCGAGGCTCTCTGCACCTCAGTTTCCTCACCTCAGCAGGCAGGGGCAGCCCACCTCACCGTGCGGTAACAAGGCACAGGCGAGGCGGCAGGCGCGAGGGACAGCTGGGCCTGGGGAAACCCAAGTGGGGTGGAGGAGCGGCGCTCGGGGCGCCCCCGCCAGCGCGCAGGCGTCAGTGTGTCCCCGCCCAGGCCATGGATGCCACAGACGGCTCTTTCGGGCTCCCAAGGCCCTAACTTGACTCCCCTGGATCAAGGAGTGTTGGATGTTCCAAACGGGGTGCGGGCATCAGCTCCCTTCTTTTCGCGCGAGGCTGTCTGCGGCTGCCAGTCCCAGCCACATTTGGGGGAAAGACATTCTGACTCATGGTACCTGAGTCTGCAATAAAAAAGGTTTCTTTATTTTTCAACCATGAGGTTTTCTAGAAATTGCCCAAAATGACAGCACAGTCTCGCTGAGAGCAGAATCGACAGAGCCTGCGGTTCAAAGCCTTACTCCCGGGCACCTGAAAAGCGTCTCAGCAGATGCATCCTATCCATCAACTTGAGGCCCGCACGGCACATGTGACGCTTGGAAAATGGTGACCGAAGGCGGCTGCCCCACCCCGCACGGTCACTTAAACACGACACTGGAAATGGTCCTCGTGGGGGTGGTCGGGCCCGGCCCGAGAAGGCCAGCTGCTGCTGTGAGTTTCCTTTTTCTTTGAACACCTTTCAAACAAGCACGTCAGAGAATGAGAAGCTCAGCTCTCATCACAAAAGAGTGTCCCGGGGGTGACCTGCTTCCCCGTTTTGCAGGGACGTGTCCTGCTGGACGCCAGGTCCCCAGCTGGGGGCGTCACCCCGCGCCCATGGGCTCCACTCGGGCTTTGGTAGCCGGGGGTTCTTCCTCCTGCAGTCTAGCCACCCCTCCTGGCTCCGGCCCTCCTGGGCTCCCACAGGCTTCCCCAGCCTCCCCGCTGGCGCCCTGTGGCCTCAGGCCCGCGCTCTGGCCCGGGACTTAGCCTGCAGGGAAGGGAGCAAGCCAGGAGGTTACCGCTGCAGATGCGATGGTTTCCAGGACAGGAAATTCCCAAGAATTTTCCTTGACCACAATTAGATAAGAGGGAGGGAGAGCGAGAGCGGGGGATTCTCAGGCGTCCCAGGAGGACCCAGGAATGGAAGCCCTGTGCTAATATGGTGCTTTTCTGCACAGGCCCGGGACCAGCGGCCGCGCGGCGCTGGCAGGGGCAAGTTCACAGGCATTTTTTGCACAGTCAGCACGTGCACACGCAGACGCCCCGGACCCACGACCTGGCCGGGGCCTTCCTGTCCCCTCAGCTCTGGCCTCAGCCCTCCTCCTTCCCACGCTGGACGCTCATCCTGCATTCCTGGGGGGCTGGGCCAGCCCAGACACGTGTTTCACCCGACCGCAGGGTCATCTTTGAGCTTGCCTGGTTTCCGTCGGAACATGATGAGACTCCACAGACCAAAATCGCATCCTGGGGAGGCTCCACCGGCCCGCAGTCTCCCCGCTCTCCCTGGCGGGCTGTGGGCTGACTGGCCTTCTGGCTCTTAACTAAATTCTCACCTTGCTCAGCCTCAACAGCTTTGCTTTTTTCCTAGAATCTAAACCACGTTCTTCACCTCTGGCCTTTTGTTGTGGAAATGTCAGATATCTTTTTCCACTTCCTCCAAATGCACCCTGGGAGCGTATGGAACGTGAGGGGCGAGAACAGAGAAGATTCTAGAGAAATGCATCCTGGGATGCTCAGACACAAGAGAGCCTGGGAGGACCGTGACGGCCCATGCCCAGGGGAGTGGGACTGGGCCGCCGGCCGGGAGTCCGCGGGGCGCGGGGAGGTCCCGTGGCCCGAGGCTGAGCCCCCCCAGGGCAGCCTGTTGCCACCGGTTGGGAAAGTTCCTCTGGCTCCCCATTTGGCTAACTGGGGCAGAGATGCTTCCGGGCCTGCTCCCCACTCTCCTGCTCATGGCAGACATGTCACTACAGCTCTTCTCAACCTGCGAGCCCGCCTGGGGGTGCCCCGAGCCCCGGGAGCACCGGCGGGGGTGGCCCTCACTGCGGCCGGGCTCCCGCCGGACTCCTCTGAATGGGCCTGCAGAGAGGACAGACGCCGGCCCCCCTGAGAGCAGCTGCATTTTTTTGCCGATAAGGAAACACCACTGAAGTCTAAACCCCGGTTTCTGAGACAAATTGTGGACGCGAACTCCACGTGAGAGCCAATGAGCGCATCAGCAGCTCGGGAAGGCGCTGTCAGGCCCAGGCGAGGTGCTTCGTGGCGCACGAGTTTGGGCGCAGGTCTGGACGTGAAGAGCAGCCGTGACCTGATGCTGGACACCTGCGAGGGCCGGAGGACGCGGGAGGGGGCCCCGCAGTGTGGCCCTAGTGCCCAGAGTCGTAGCCAGCGCCTGGCAGCCCTGGGAGCAGAACCCATTGTGGGGAGCCCCGGATGCAGTCGCATCAACACCAGTGACGCACGAGGCACGCGCGGGCCTCTCCATCCTCCAGGACGGCCTCCAGGGCCCTGTGGGCGACCATGGGGGCAGCGGGACCACCTCCGTCTCCCCCGCGGTGGGCCTGGGCCCGTGTGGTCCATCCGCGGGTCCAGTGGGGGCTGGAGGGCTGGGGACCCCCAAAGGTCCCGAGGTTCCTGTGCCAGGTCATCAGGAGGCCTGGGGGCCTGGGGGGGAGGGACGCGGCCGCCTGCCGTGGAAGGCATGTGGGACTCCCTCGAAGCACGCCCCGGGACAGCTGGCCCCTGGCACACCCTGCCCCTCAGTTGGCCTTTGGCGCCGACGGCTGTGACCGTGATGGCGACAAACCTCCCAGTTTCCACTCCGTGAGAAGTGAAACAGAAGCTCCGTGAGTTGCTGTGCCCAGTACGAGGCAGAGGCAGAGTCACTCACGCGGGGCGGTGCAGGTATGTGCGGGTGTGCGCGGGACACAGGTGGGGGCTCATAGAGGGGTGGGATGGGAAGTCTGGGCCCGATGAGGTGGGGGGGCGAGAAGGTGAGGGGGCGGCAGGACAGAGGGGGCAGCTGGCCTGGGGGCCCCGGGGCCCCGCTTGGAGTGGTGCCCAGTGTGTTCCGGGCGCAGCTCCTGACGGCAGAGCCGAAGTGGCCTGCACCGGCGGCCCGCCTCCGAGTCCAGCCCTGGGCATGTGGGGGGCTCACCCTGCCTTTGCTGACTCACCACACAGAAGCTTCAGGCCATACTGCAAGTCAAAAAGCCTTGCTCCCTGGCGATTCGAGCGGCCTCTCCTATAAACACATTCCTTCCGAGCGCATTCATCTCGCCCGTCTCTAAGAATGTGACAGCGGGCGGGGCCGAGGAGCGGGGTCCGGGCGTGCTCGTTCAGCCGCAGAAATAGCCCCTGTGTCCGCAGCCACGGAGGGGCCCTGCCTCCTGAGTGGGGTGCGGTGCAGCAGCCATGCCATGGGCAGACGCTGGGACAGCGCGTGGCCTCCCGCCGGCCACCTGCTCCTTGGAGGGAGCTCTGCAGCCCGCCTGCCACCAAGTCCCGTCCTGAGGCGCCACGCGGCACCAGCGCCGGACTCGCAGCCCCACCGGCCCACAGCCGCAGACCCGCTGCAGCCTGCTGTGTGGCTCTGCCCCATCCCCTTTTGCTGCCCCATTTTTGGTGCTGTCCCGTGGCTCTCTCGCCAGTCAGGGGCGTTAGGGATGCCGAGGAGCCCAGGCTAGGTCGGGCAGTCACCAGGGCAGCCTTGAAGGCTTCCGGGAAGTGTCCAGCAGGCACAGGTGGGGGCCGGCCCCACTCCCCCCACCCCCGACCAGGTGCCGCTTCCTCAGTGACCCTCGGCCCCAGGCGGGCCGCAGCAGGGCGGGGAGTGGCCCAGGACCTGGCCGTCTGGGAATGGAGGACTCTCAGCTCATGCCTGAAAAGAGGAAAGTGACCTCAGGGTCCCTGGCGACTTGTCGGGCCCTTTCCTGGCCTCTAGGCCTCAGGGGCTGAGGAGTGTCTAGAAAAAGCAGTGGCCGAGGCCAGCAGCCTTCTATACTTAGCTGCAGGCGGGGACCGCACCAGCCCGCCCTGTCCAGCTCCCCGCCCAGCCGGGTGGCTCCCTCTGTGCCCAGCGTGAGGCCTCGGGGCCGCGGCAGGACCCCCACTGGCGTGAGGAACACGTGCCCAGGCCGGGGTTGCGCCTCTCACGCATCAGCGGGACGGGAGACGCCATCCTCAAGGCCTGAGGCAAGTTGATTGGGGTGGCCAAGGAGGTTGACTGTGATGTTCTAAACGTACGGGTTGTAGGAAAGCGCCAGGCAGACGGGGGCAGAGGTGGCTATTTACGTGGGTTTATGATGAACCGTCTCCCTCACCGCCCAAGCCCCTGCTCTCCAGGGCACCTCCCGGGAAGCCCTGGTCCTGAGGCCGCGGGGGGGCCTTCCTGTCCTGCATTACCAAGACGCTGGCTCTGCTCTCTCCAGCCGGGCTGCAGGCCGAGCGCCTGGCCCACGCCCCTCGAGAGTGGTAGGCCTCGCCTGACGTCGCGGCAGGTGCCTGGAGCTGCACCTTGCACGGCAGGGCTGGAGCTACCCGGAACCAAAGAGGGTCATCGTGGCCGGGGTTGCTTCCTCCCGAGGAAGCGCTGTCTGAGGCCCTGCCTGGCCCTCCCCTCTGGAGGGCGCCCACCATGTCTGCGGGCTGGCAAAGCTGTGGCAGGCCCTGTGGTCATGCGGCCCTGGTGGGCCCCTGGGCCTCTCCGGCCCCGCCTGGTCCCCACATCAGCCCTGGAGGCGAGTGCCTGAGCCTCTGCGGGTGCAGGTAAGAAGGGCCACATCATGCTGAGCCCGGTCTGAGCTGACCCGGGGGTGGGGCTGGGGCCAGGCCGCACAGTGCTGCTGTACGCGAGGAGACACCCCATCTTCTTGGAAAGCGATGCGGAAGTCACTCCCTTGACGTGTGCACCCCGAGTCCCAGGGCTCTCCCATGGGGCCCCCAGCACCGCAGGTGCCTCAGCGCGCTCCTCCCAGGTCCACTTGCCGTGACCGTCCACCACTATCGCCAGTTTCCACGGCGTCACCGAGGCTGCGCATGGGTGCCCTCCAGGGCACCGCAGGGCTCTGGGCCCCCGGTTCTCTGCTTATGACAACATTGACTGCTCTGCCGTCACGTTGCAGGCGTCACTCCTGCTTCCCTCCGAGACTCCCCCCACCTCTTCCCTCCTCGTTCCTTCTAAACCCTGTGCTGGGCGGAGGGGCCAGCGGGCGGCCTTGCCCGTCCGGGCATCACACCACCGCAGGACTGTGGCTCAGAGCTCATTTCGTGGGGACGCGTCCTTGGAGGCGCGGGTTCGGGCGGGGGGAGGGGTGGTGACCCCGAGAAACGGCAGGCGGCACAGAGAGGGCGCTGGCAGGAGGTGGGGAGCGCACCCCTGGGAAGCTGTGAGGGGATGAAGTCTGCTAGCGGGCGGGGAAGGCGGGGCTGGGAGGACGGGAGGGACCCCTTCTGGGAGTGGCCAGAGCGCACGACCCGCTCAGGGAATAGAGGTCACGGTCAAGGCTGGACGAGACCCAGGGCCAGTGAGTGGGAACAAGGATGCTCCAGAGTGGACACTGCTGGGGAGCCCCCAGGACAGGCCGCCGCCCCACACTTCTAGGCGGGACAGGAAGAGGCCCAAGGGTTCGCTCAGTCTCTCCCTATTTTAAGAAAGAGTCCCAGGCCCCTGAAGTGCTCAGGACGGAGGGGCTGGCGGCCTCCTCACTCCCTCTGTGCTCCGTCCTCTCTGTCCCCTGCCATCAAGAGCGGACGGTTACTGCTGCGTGCGCTCCCAGGCACAGCTTTGTGGCCTCCTGTCCCCCGGCACTGAGGGCCCAGCTCCCGCCGTGGCCCAGTGCAGGGAGAGCGCCTTCGTGGGCGTGACGGCGGAGCCGGGTGAAAAGTGCAGCACAAGCATCGCTGTTTTTCCCTATCATCTGCCGGGTTCAGGATGCCCACGAAGCCTTGCACGACCGAAAAAGCCACTAGGAAGACCATCTGCTCTGACCTGCACGTAAACACAAACCTCTACAGCCACACTCACACCTGGCCTGTTTACTCCTGGCCTGTTCACACCCAGCGTGCTCACTCCTGGCCTGTTCACACCCAGCGTGCTCACCTTTATCAGATGAAACACGATGGATCCCCTTCGGAGCCCACACACTCTCACGGGGTGAACTGTGAGTCAGCTTTCCGGATTCGGATGGACCAGCTCCTCTCTTCCTCACCCCACCAGCAGGAAAATCATGCATATGGTTAATAAGGTCCAGCAACAAGGAGATAAGCATTTTGTGTTTGTTTTTTCTGGACCTGGCTCTGACGTTACCTTCTAGCGTTACCTTCCAGCGCTGGGGAAGGCCCTCGCCTTGCAGGCAAGCTGCAGCCCTCACTCCCTCAGGCTTGAGCACACATTTAAAAAACAAACAAGGGTCATTAGGAAAGATGAGATGCATGGAAAGAGATGTTTACAAGAACCTGTTAGTTATCCTCCAGCATCTAATGGTCGAAAATAACCGGTGGAATTTTGCGCACACACTTTAAATAACAATATCCCAAACCTCACAACAAAACAGCCACTCAGCCCCATCCTGGACTCTGCTTTAGAGGCTAACATAAACAGGAATCTATTACCACTGAACTGAGTAGGAATCTCTAAAAATACTGTCTGCAGGTCATTTCCCTGCTATGCACAGAGTACATGCTAAGGAAGGGAAGTGTTTAACTATTTTCAACCTCCTTCAAGAAAATACTGCTTGGGGGATATGGCAGATTATTTACCCACTAGAACAGGTAGCTGGGGTTCCTGCGGAAGGCGCCAGGTGAGGTTTTGTTGATTCACTCTAGTGACATTCCTTCTCTTATGATTGGATCAGTTTAAGGAGTCATCAGTTTAAATGCTTTTTAAATAAACCGTTAAAGTTTAATGTCGAAATGTTAACTTGCTAACGTGTTACCCTGTCCGCTGGCTCATCCTTTGTGTGACATGGTATCCGCTTCACGCATCTCCTTGTAAATAGAGTCTGTGCACAGAGTTACCATAAATACATGTTGCTTTATTTGTGAAGTATCTAAGGAAAGGATGATTCATGGTCTTCGGTTTGTAGCACCTGTTTTAACACTTGGTTTGCGGAGTTGTGATTCAGCTACTTCTCTCTGGGGAAGCGGGCGGAAGGCCCCCGTGTGTTGTTCTACAAAACCCTTTCTCGCTTTTCCCCCTAAGTTTTAAAAAACGTGCTCTGGAAAGCACTGACTGCATTTGGCCGGTCAGCAAGGACGCTGCAGCACAGCAGCTGTGTGAGAACAGGCCTCGGCAGCCACCACAGAGGGAGGACGTGGGGCAGGGCTCGGTGACGGGGAGGGGGTCCCCTCTGCACAGGGCTTCGTGCATGTAAATTCTTGAAGATCAGCTCCACTGTTTCTGTTTTTTGAGCTCTATAGCCCCGCTGTCTGACCACAGACGCGCGAGGTTCTGTGTCCTGCGCCTCACACAAGGCGGTCACGAAACAGCCAGCGAAGCAGAGACTGTGGCCTGGTGTGTCAGTCCCGGGGAGACAACCAGTGGCCACGGCCAAGTTCCTAGAGGAGCGGCGGCCCAGCCCATGACCCCTGTGTGGTCTTGGCGTGGGCGGGGAGGGCAGGGAGGGGGTGGGGGGCAGGGGAGGAGAGGGCTGGGGGGTCACCCAAAGAGCTCACTCTGTTGGTGCAGGCGCAAGGCCTCGCTCGCGCAGCCTGGTGGATAAAGAGCTTCCGCGGAGCGAACAACTAAGACTTAATTTGTAACACCTCACCCCTGGTGCTGTGGGCGTCCCTGGGTCCCCCTGGGTAGGTGGCATCACAGCAAAGCACCACAGAAGAGAGTGTCACCAGGGGTGTGGACTGGCCACCCCAGGAGGCGCACAGCTGCCAGCGCCGCCTGCAGAGAGGACAGGCTCTGAGGACCCCCAGGCAGCCGCGGTCCCTTGGTCTCAGGAAAGCTCCAGAAAGGGGCAGAGAGCCGCTCAGCTCCCAGCCTCTGGGGGGGTGATCAGGACTGGGTGGTGGCCTGGGGTGGGTGGGAGCGGGAGGGTGCGGGACAGATCGCCTGGTGGACCCTGGGCGGCTGTCTGGGGCTTCGAGAACAAGGGCTGGTTTGTCACCAGCTGGCCCCACGGAGGGCCGCTCCACCTACAATTCGACTTTCACTTTTTAAGGAAGAGAAACCAAATGGTCCCACCTCTTCCCAATGGGCTCTCGACAAGGCAGGGTCACTCGGGGCCTGGGCGCACCAGCTCCTGAACGCCCGTAACGCCAGCGCCGCCAGGGGAAGGAGCCGCGGGCGGCAGGTGCGGGCAGCCCTGCAGTGGGGCCCGGTCGGTGCGGGCCTGGCTGCACCAAGTGGGATGAGAGCCCCCAACAGCGAGACCTGAAGGGGAACCTAGTGTGATGTCACTGTGGTGCTTTATTAACTGCAAAACCAGGCAGTGGACACCCCAGCTCTGAGGACACGGGCCAGGACCAGGAGAGGCGCTTCGGGCGCGAGGCCACGTGGCTCTAGAGACTCGGGCAGGAGGGAGCAAAGTGCCACCTGCACCCCCCACGCTCGCGGGTGAAGTCACGTGGCGCCAACCATCCCCCCCCCCGCGGGGTGCGCGCCGAGACAATGGGGCGCTCAGACCCACAAACAAAAGGAAAATGACAAAATCTGCCAAAGAGCCATAGGAAACACCTGCTATTTTTAAAAAGTGGAACCAGATGCTGATGATTATTTCAGATGGCGGCTTTAAAATAACGTCGCTCCTGGGCCGCGACCACCAGCGGGCCCGACGGGACGGGGAGAGGACGGCGGGACGAGACCCTCTGTCTCTCCAGGGTATCGCCGCCGGCATCGGAGGAAAGACCTTTATAGACTGACAAAAAAGCTTCCTTGTCATCCACAAATAACACATGTTAACAAGAATCCGGATTCTATAAAAAGAGCGAAGTGTCTCTAAATTTGGAACAATAACCTCACGCTGGTTATTTGGGTGAACAAGTCGGCCGGGGACAGATAACGGGGTGCAAGCGGGCCCCGACCGGGCGAGGTGCTGAACCGGCTACAGGTGGAAGGGGGGATGGGCAGCTTGACTGAGTCTTCACACAGAAACATTATCATTTTTTTAAATAAAATGTTTGTTGATAGGTTTGGGGTCTGTTTGCCCCTCGCGCCGGCCCCACCCCTTGCCTGTCCTCTCACGGCAGGTCCAGGCGGGTCCGGGGGCCTGGGGGCCGCTCCCGGGAAGCCAGGCACCCTCGTAGCCACTGCGTGAACTGTGCAAGCATGCCTGCTTCTTTCATGGCTCAGGTTTCCATGGAACAGAGCAAAGACATCTGGAAACTCCCAGGGTGGGGGACAACATCCTTATTTATAAAAAGCACACGTCCAGGGGATCCCCCGCCCAGGTGTGCCCTCTCCTGCCCCGCGCCAGGGGTTTATTTCGGGATTTCCTGTTGACCCAGAGCCAGCAGCACACAGGCGTGGACGCGGAGTCAGCGGGGCGACGGGGTGCGGTGAATTCCTGGACTCGCCTGGCCTGAGGTTCTAGAACTCTCCCCCAGCCTGGTGGCTCCTCCGGCGAGATTCCCTGAGAACGGGGCCCAGCCCTCAGCAGCAGAAGCCAGTCTGGGGCACGTTTCCAAGCCGAAGTATCCATTCAGGTTCAAACGCTCGGGAGCACCTGGACGGAGCTTGGCGTGGGAACATGGGTAAACGGGAAAGGGAACAGCGTGTCCTGTCCACGGGCCAGGGCGCCAGAGACACCCGTGGGGCTTGACGCTTGAGGACAAGAGTCAGCGCCAGAGAGAACTTAGATCCCACGAGGCACACGTGAATACAGGGTGTCCCCGGACGGGAGTCCCTCCTCCCCTGCGCGCGCACACATGTGCCACACACTGCACGCATGTAAGATGCAACGTCCCGTGTCAAAGCCCTGGCCTGGCCCCCGGGCGCTGCGTGTCCGCTCCGGAGGCTGCTCCCACGCAGGGCCCCCGAGGAAGGGGCAGGAGGCACCGTCCTCGTCCCCCGGGTCTCGGGGGACCCGGCTACCGGCTATTCATCTCTCCCATCAACAGGCTTTCCATGACTCATCTTTCCTTCCAAGATAACTGACATTTTTGAAGGGCGCCCTTTCTGTTAAATCTGATTTCCTTCTGCTAAAGGAGCCTTTCAGCCCTCTGGAATTAAGCAGTTCGTTTCCATCTACAAAGTTCCTTTTGTTGACTCCCTCTGTCTGACTCCCCACTGCAGGGCACACGGCCACAAAGCCCTTTCGTCTGTGCCACCCTCAAAATAAAGTCCTAAAAATACCATGGCGATTAACATTTAGAAATCTCCGTTTTGGTAGCGGCCATCTCATGGCCGTCTGTGCTCAGTTAGATCAGTAGGAGAGAGAGTAAGAAATTCAAGGGCAGGAGAAGCCCTCGTTTCTCCCCACCACGGGACTTCCAGGGCCTTCTCAACAACGTCCCAGCCGTCAAAGTGAAGTCCCGGCTCCAGGGTCAAAAACTGTGAAAGTGGAAGACCAGCAGTCACGAAGCAAAGACAAAGGACACCACAGAGCCTGACTGAAGGAAAAAACTGCTGGAGACTCACGGCCCGCGAGCCAGTGCAGTTACAAGCTGGTAAAAGGGTGGCGGGATTTTATGAGTCTTAGAAGCGGGGCATCTGGGTCAGGCAGGAAAGGCTCCTCTTCTCCCCGGCCGGGCAGCTGCTAGAATGCTGAGGAGTCTGAGGTCAGGGCCCAAGTGGAGGAAAGTGGAGACCAAAAAAAGGGAGTGAGAACACGTGCAGGCTTCAGGCGTGCGGCCAGCCAGGGAGTCAGGGTGTGGCCACAGCAGCCGGGTTCTAAGATGCCAAGCTCACGGCCTTCCTCGCCGCGGGTGGGAAGCAGAGGGCCCAGGCCCCATGGAAACCAGCATGGAGGTTTCCCAGCACACTGACAACAACCTACCAGCCGACCCAGCAATTCCACTCCTAGGTGCTACCCACGGAATGCAAGCACGCTATTTTGAAGGGCTGTCTGCACTCCTAGGCTCGCTGCAGCACTGTTTATAATAGCCAGGGCATGGAAACAACCCAGGTGCCCAAACGCAGATGAGGGGCTTAGAAAGATGCAGTCAGTGTGCACAGAGGAGTACTACTCAGCTATAAAAAAGATGAGCCCTTGCCGTCTGCAGCAACATGGCTGGAGCTGGAAGGGATAAAGCTAAGTGAAGTAATTCAGAAGGAGAAAGACAACTATTGTGGGGTTCACTTACATGGGGACTATAAAAAATAAAACAAAGGATCAGTCAAATGCAAAATCAGTAACAAATTCTTTAGAATTAGGGCTACAGGCGGGGGATGGTGGACAGCAGCGCATGGACGGTGGTGGAGGACGTGGGGTGGATCCTGCCAACCCTCTCACTGGGTTGAAAGGAGTCGATGTTCAAAGAAACAAGCAAAGAAACAGCAACGAGTGAGCCCGCCCGGGTGCCGGTCCCGGTGCCCAGTCCTGCCCCTCGGTGCCCAGTCCTGCCCCTCGCAGCTGCCCAAGGCCAATGCGGCCCAGCACACACAACTGAGCGAGTGGGCTCTCTGGCTGCTGCCCCACTTTCTTCTCAAGACTCTAAAAGCTCCATTATCACCTCTTCCAGTGTGTTTTGTTAAGAACAATCACTACCATGCAGAGCTCCCCCTTGCCAGCCCTTTAATTTTTATTACAGAGGCCAATCCCACCAGAGCATTCACGATCCTCTGTTTCTCTATTTAAAACAGACTTTAAGTTTGAAGAACAGTCACAGGGCCTTAAAAGACAACAATTTAATAAAAAACATGGACAGTGACGAGGGCAGAGAACAGAGGGCAGAGAACTCGGCAGCCCGGAAACCCCCGCCCCCCAGCACTAATGACTTCCGTTTTGTTTGCTTTGCTTTGTTTTCTTTCTTTCTGGCTCCGGGCACTGGGGCTGGCCCCACACAGTGTTTGGGACCCAAAACCTTCTAGCTATGGCGGGATTTTTCACGCCCTTGCTGAGCTTGGGCAGAGACGACAGTCAACAGGGGTTTGCAGGGGCCGCTGGGAGGTCTGTCCCCGCCTCGCTGGAGGCCAGCACTCCAGGCGGACGTGAGGAGGGGCTGTTTGATCCTCCCAGCAGTGGGCACGGGCTCCTTTGAAGGCCTTGTCCTGCCCCCTGACTCAGGCCTCGAGGCCGGAATGGTGTGCCGTCCACACCCAGGCGGGGCTTGGGGGTGCCGGGGGTAAGAGTTGCAGGCTTTTTGGGGTATCAGGGGGAGCAGTTTGTTAAGAAAATTTCAAGATGTCTCATAAATTTATTTGTTTCGCCCTGACGATGGGCAGAGGCCAGAGGCAGACATGACCCCTGTCCCCTCCCCGGACGGGGCACTGGGGGCGAGCTCACAAGGCCCCAGCGAGGGGGGCTGCTCTCGGCCCCGGGGCGTCTCTGCCGTTACCCCGCTGGGTGTGATTTACTCTCTCCGAGGGAAAGCAGACAGCAGGTTAGTCCTCTCCCTAGCACGCAACGGGCCGGTGGAAGGGCCTAGGCCAGGGCCGCACTCAGCTGCTGCACGGCCCGCCGAGCCGGTGGAGTGGGGCTCCCCATGCCAGGCCGGGTGCTGCCCACAGGGGGACGCCCGCCCGCATGTGGCACCTGGGGACAAGGGCGGCCCCACGGAGCCTGCCGCTGTTACTGGCGTGAGCCGGAAGCAGGCAGGGCCGTCTCTGTGTGGGAACGGCAGGCGCGGGGCTGCATTTGCCCAGAGCCCTGAGGGAGGTGGATGCAAGGACTCTAAAAGCAGCGTGGAGGCCGGTTTACAGGAAAGCAAAAATGCTCATTTCTATGACCACCCCCCCAGCTCGCCGGCGGTCCTGGGAGTGTGCTGGAGGGTCTCATGCAGACCCCCGACGGCAGCACCGCCACGAGCCTGGAACGAGGCAGCCCTAGGACCGCCGGGGTCGCAGTAGAGCGTCCGCAAAAGCCGGCCTCCCGCTGACACACCTGCCTGCCCTGCACCTGCCCCCCTTCCAAAAGTGTGTGTCGCCGCTCACAGGCGCCCCGCGCCCACTGCTCCCACACCCGGAGAGCCGAGCAGCGTCGATCTAGTTGGTGGTGTGACGGGAGCTGCGGGGGCGAGAATAACATTGGTTTAAACAAACGGAAGAACTTGCCAGCCAGGACCGCATCAAGGACAACAGGCCACCTGAACGCGTGTCCCTTGGGGATCCCGTCTAGAACCCAAGACGCCTGCGAGCGCCCAGTCCCAGCTACGGGTGTCGCTGCTGCACACCGCACAGGCGACCGTGTGGCGCCTGCAAACAATTTGAGTTGAGAAGAAAACAGGAGCAGAGACGCTGGGGAAAGAAGCGCTCATTTCCCTCCCGGCGTCACTCCCGCGCCTGCCCGAGCTCCGAAACGTCCACCCCGTGGGTGTTTGGGCAGATTCAGAAGGGGGCGCGGGGAGGGCGGCCCGCCGGAGAGACAGGCACCCCTTCTTCCAGGGCCCAGACGGCCCTGAGCCGGGCCACGGCAACAGCCCCGTCTGGGCGCGCACCTGGAGAGGAGCGGGTGTCTTCACCACGAAGGAATGTGGCCGCGGCTGCCAAAGCAATCCCCGGCGTGCGCGTGGGTGGCGGCTGTCAGGAGAGGGAGCCGTGGGTGCACACGTACCCGTTTAGATTGGCTGCGGCACCCTGTGTGGGGACGCGACGTGGCCACCCTGTCAGCGCCCAGCACCCGCCGCAGGCCACGCGCTCGCCATCCTCATCCCCCTGTGCCCGGAGATTTCTGACCAACACACGTCCCCGGGGCTGCTCTCGAATGACGTGGCTCTGGGAGGGGACGGCAGCCCGCGGGCGGCACAGGCCTGGAGGCAGGGGTGGCCACGCCCCGTGACCACGGCACTTGTCCCAGTGCTGCCGGGCCGCCGTCCTGTCTGCCGGGAGCCACGTTCTCCTGGGTTCATTCCGCGAGCCAGGACCGGACACTCGTTCTCTCTCTGGGGCCTCGTGTCCCGTCTCCCCTGCCTCTGCCAGAGCCCCGCTCGCTCCCCACGCCCCTCCAGTACCCGGACACCCTCGTCTCAGGGCCTTGCCCGCCGCTCACCCTGGCCAAGCTTGCACATGGGTGCCAAACACGCGTGTGGCATGGAGGGAAGGGTCACCCTCAGACACACCCCGATGGTACCTCAGGGCCGGGAGGGTGCTGTCTCCACCTGCTGCCCGCTGCTTTCCTGGAGCCGTGGCCGCGAGGGCGGCACCGGCGCACCTGCACCCTGCGCCCGGAAGCACGCTGGAGAAACCCTTCCTGAGAGTGGGTGAGAGCTGCGTGGTGACAGCTGTGGTAGCCGGCGGCAGGGGCGTCCCTGCTGTCTCCGAATGACTCCTGCCCTTACTCTGGGGCGCGGGGCACGGGACGACAGCTGTGGCATGCCACGTGCACCAGCAGGTCTGCTGGCAGAGCAGTGGCTGGTGGGGGTTCCCTGCCAGAGCAGCCAAGGCCTTGGAGCCCCATGGGCGCGGTTGAGCTGCTTAGGTGCAAGGCTGCCCTGCCTGCAGGGGCCTGGGGTGCTGTGGGAACTGGGGTGCACTGGGACCTGGGGAGCTGTAGGGGCATTGAGTGCTCGGGGAACTGGGGTGTTGTGGGGGTCTGGGATGCATGGGGAGCTGGGGCGCACAACTGCCCTGTCTGCAGAGAGCTGGTATGCCGCTGGGGCCTGGGGTGCTTGGGGACTGGGGAGCTCAGAGACTTGGAGTGCTCAGTGCTCAGGGGCCTGGGGTGCTTGGGGACTGGGGTACTCAGGGACCAGGGTGCTTGGGGACCAGGGGTTCTGTACGGGCCTGGGGTACTTGGGGCCTGGGGTGCTCGGGGACCTAGGGTGCTCTGGGGGCCAGGGGTGCTATAGGGGCCAGGGGTGCTGTGGGGGCCTGGGGTTCTGTAAGGCCTGGGGTGCTCAGGGACCAGGAGTGCTCGGGGACCTGGGGTGCTTGGGGACCTGGGTGCTGTGAGGGCCTCGGGTTCTGTAGGGGCTTGGGGTGCTCAGGAGCCTGGGGTGCTCGGGGACAGGGGTGCTGCAGACCTCGCAGAGAGGTCACCCTCGATGGCTGCATCCTGCAGGGGGACCCACACCGCTGGGCCTGGCCAGCTCCCGGCCCTCCTTGTTTTGCCCCGACAACCTGCTCTCCGCAGCCAGGCTGAGGGTGACGACAGCGTCACGCCTCGCCCGCTTGGGTCAGCGGGCTGGTCAGAGGCCCTGCCCACTCGCCCGCCGCGGTTCCCAGTGGCCCTGCTGCCTCCGGTGCCTTCTCTGAGGCCGGGTCGTCCCTGAGCCTCTCGGCTGCTGCCCACCTGCGCCCCAGGCCAGGCTCAGACAACGCCCTCCTCGCCCGCCCACCCGCCCGCCCGCGGCGGCACCTCCGGGGTCCTGCTTCCTCGCCCCTTGGCTGCCCGTCCTCGGCTTCTCTCTGCTCCTTTCCCTCTTCTCCTCGCACTGACTGCGGGGGCCTCGTCGGGGTGAGGGCAGCTCACTCCCTCCCGGGCCAAGCTGAGGGACCCACGGGTGGAGGGACACGCACAGTCACCTGAGAGGCCATAAGCGTGGCTGACCCCCAGCCCCGCGGGCCCCCGGCCCGGCCTCGCCGCGCTGCTCCCGGGGCTGAGGCCAGAGCCCTGGGCGGGGGTCGCCGTGACCGCCTCAGGGCTGCCCCGCGCCGGGACTCGGCTGTCTCTGCACTGGCGAAACGGGCGCGGGGCGGAGGCTGCCGTCGCAGACCTCGTCTCGCTGCCCCGTGTGTGGCCACACACCCCAGCGGAAACGGGACCGGGCTGGACGGTGACGTAGTATTTGGTCAACATGACCTCGCCTGGGGACGACCGGGCACGGCGCAGCCTGCTTGGCGCGTCCCGGTGGGCGGGACGTCCTTCTGCTGGACCCGCCGGCCTGGGCGCCCCGGGGCCCCACCTTGACCTCGCCTCCCAGCCTCGCCCTCCTGCCCCCGTGTGAACTGCGGGGCCGGGTGGGGCCCTCGGCGCCTCTGCCCTGCCGGACGTGAGGCGTCCCGAGACCGCGGCCAGCGCCCGCCTGCTCCTACCCCGCGCCTGCTGGACCCCGCGGGGCTGGGTGGGTCGGCCCGTGAGAGCAGCCGCGCCCGGGCGGCCCCGCTGGGGCACCCGAGACCTGTCCTTCCGTGGCTGCCACGGAGCTGCGGCCACGGCCAGCGCAGCTCGCGCCCCCCCCCCCGTACCCCCCCTTCCCGCGCTCCTCATCCTGCCCATATAAGGCGCCCGCGGGCGGGAGCGGGCTCTCGGGCGTCCTGCGGCGGCCCCGGGAGGCGGCGGGGGCTGTGGGAAAGAGCGGGGCCTGCTCGCAGCCCGGAGCAGCCAAGCCGGCCAGCTGCTATTTTTATGAGCTCCATTACTTAAAAAAAAAAACCACCCACCCGACAGCAGGCCGCAGCCTCGCTCCTCCGGGGGCCGCTGGGCGGACCCGTTGACGAGGGGCCAGGGCACAAACACGCTGGGGTGCAGGGCGGGGCCGGGGCCGCGGGGCCCGGTGACTGTCTCAGGGACACGCGTGTCCCGCAACACGCCCGCACGGGCAGAGCGTGAAGCCAGGCAGGGCCCGGTGCCCGCCTCTCCCCTTCCCTCTGCCTCCAGCCACCCCAGTCGCCTGGCCGAGCCCCCCACGAGGCCGGGAGCTGTTCGCCTCTGTCTCGAGGGCTGAGGGGCGAGCCAGGCCCCGGGCTGCGCTGCTCACACCGAGCTCCCGGAGGGGTCGGGTGGCCACGGTGCTTGGAAGGTGCAGAAATGGACTCGGACATGGGTGGGGGGTCCCAAGGCCTGTGCTGTGCCCTGAATGAGACCGGCGGGGGCCTCCCGCACTCCCTCCTGGTGACCTCCGGGGAGCCCTCGGGCCTCACCCAAGGACTTCCCATGACCCAGCGCAAAACAGGAGGGCTTTGTGCAAAATGGCATCTCACAGAGACACCAGGAGGAGCTGCCTCTACTTGAGACAAGGTTCTCACAAGCGCGCCACCCGGGAGCCGCTGTCACGCGCCGACTGACCACGCGTGGGCAGGACGAGCCTCGCCCCTGTGCCCGCCGTGTGGCTCCGCCCGGCCGGCCATCAGCGGCACGGCGCCGTGTGGGGCGTGACCCGGACCCGGGCGCCCCTCGGGAATCACTGGCCACTGGTCCACCTGCCCCGGGAGGCGCCGAGGGGCGCCCCCGCAGTGGAGAGTCCCTCCAGCTGCGGGCACATGGCTGGGGAAAGGCCTGGGGGATCCAAATCGTGAAAGTGGCTTCACACATTTAAAAATGACTTATCCTTGGTCAACACGGATACACGATGTTCCACTAGCAACTCCCGGAGCACGGCGTCCCCGCTGCACGGAGACCTCACCCCTCAGACACAGCCACTGCTCCAGGGGCCGCTGCGTGCGGGCGGTGGACGGCCAGGGCACCGCACCAGGTGCCGCCTCTGCCCCCTCCCCCCGCCTGCTGAGCCCCACGGGAAGACCTGAGCCCCGGGGCGCCCCGACACAAGCTGCACTCTCCGAGGGGCCCGGGCAGGAGCCACGGAGATGCCCTGGCGTGCGCCCCAGGCGGGCTTACACGCTGGTGTCAGCACGCAGGTGGGAACATGCCTGCAACCCGGGGGCCGTGATCTCTGCTTCCAACAGACACGGGGGCAGGCACGGCCCCCAGCACAGCCTCCACTGGACAAGTGGGCCCCCAGAGGGAGACGAGGGTCTGGCCGCAGACCCTGCACTGCTGGCGCCCCGGGGGCGTCAGACGCACCGGGGTAAGCGGATTTTACAAAATCGGCCACGTCAAGGCTCCAGCATCAGCTCTGGAGGCAGCAGGGCAGCCTTGCTCCCTCAGGACACGCGGGCCCCCCAGCCTCGGGCCACGCCCAAGCCCTCCGGTCCGGGTGGCGAGAACCCTCCACGCTCCCTTGTCTGGATGTGGCTACTGGGCGGGAGGGCTCCGGCGGCTGGGAGGTCCCCAGCGCGGCCCTGCCCGCCGGTCAGGGTGTCCACCGTGGCGGAGACGCGCCTCGGCTGCCCCACGTCCTCTTTCCATCCAACATGCTTCGTGCAACGCCACGGATGGAAGACGCAGCACGGCACGTGCACACACACGCGTGTCGTCACAGCGACGGGCGCTCAGGAAAATCAGCGTCTTTCTAGCTTATTGGGCGCGGGATAAACTGACCCGGTTGCTTTCCGTCACCGCGCTCGGGGCGGGCGCACACGCTGCGGGGACACACGCACACGCTGCACGCGACCCGCAGGGAAGCGAGCGGGCTGGACCGAGGCCCGCCAGGCCCTCCCGCCGGCGAGGGGGTCCGGGGCTGTCACTTACCCGCCCTCCTTTCTCGGGGTAGCACTGGCAGCCCCCGCTGCAGTCTCTCCCGCCGCAGGGCACATCGAACTTCTTCACGCCCTGTGGGATCAGAAAAGAGGAAAGCGTCACCCTCAGCGCTGCACCCGTCACCCCGGCCCCGCGGCTGCCCAGAGACCGACCGGCGCAGAACATTCAAGGAACTTTTTTGAAAAAAGACTGATTTTCAGAGCAGCTTCGGGCCCCCCTGCTCCCCCGTTTGTGGTGCCCAGAGCAGGGTGCACGTGGACCCGCATCCACTCCTCATGGTCACCCGCCGTCCCGGTTCACACCGGGGTCACGTGGGGTGATGTCCTCTCTGTGGGCAACTTGTCAAGGTGCCTCAGGGGCCGGACCACCGAGGACGCCAGGACCCAGGGCCCTGCAGCTGAGCCCGGGAGACGCCTGCAAGTGCTTCTGATGAGAGCGACACCCCCACCCTCCCTGCACAGGGGGCAGCGCCGCCTTCTGCCCAGTGAGGGGCGTGCCCGGAGGCGGGCGCGGCTTGGGGATCCCAGTGATGAACACGGGGCCTGGGGAGCGATGATGGGCTGGGCCGCTCTCCTGCCTGGGGGCACCTGTGGGGCTTGGCCCTGCTGCCCAGCCCACCGCCCACCGCGCCCGGCGCCCGCAGAGCCCTGGGTCAGGCGCCCCTGGCAGAGGCAGGAGCCGCACCCCACTGCCGCCGGCCACCCCACAACCTGCCCCTCCAGCACCTCTGAGCCCGGCCTCCACCGAGATACCCATGGCCGTGTTTGTGTGAGCGCCTGCCAGTACCGTCCCGCCCACCGCCCCCCAACCCGCTACCCCCCACGCACCGCGACGCTCAGAGCCGCCCCACGGAGAAGCCTGGCCGCACCCTGAGGTGACTCGCTCTGTACCCAGGCAGCCCTTCTCCTGGGTCCACACCCCCTTAGCCTGGCTAGGACCCGTTCCTGCTTGGAAGAATTCAAGACACCTGGACATCTCACACCGTTAAAGAGCGCAAGGCCCCAAGGCACTGGGCCCTCTGGCCGGAGAGAGGGCCCGGGAGGCGTCTGGGGGGCTGCTGGCCCCACCCAGTCGACAGGGCCGGCCCCTCTTGGCCCCAGAACGCGTCCTCGGCCTCTGCCAGTCTCTACGGCTCGGGCTTCTCCCCAGGGCTCACCGTTTCCCGCCACGGCCGAGGCCTTGGTGCGGACAGACCAGGCCCGCGAAGGCAGGGCGTGCCCTGGCTCTGGCACCGGCGGCCCGGGCTGCGCACGGAGGCCTGGCGTGATCAGGTGGCTTGGCAGGTGGCCCTGGCTATGCGTGACTCACTCACCCCCGTTTGGACAGGGCAGGGGACGCCTCAGACTCACTTTCTCCGTCTGTCACAGGCTATTTTTAATTCTGATTGTAAAGCCACCGCACACCCCACATGCATCGGCGGCCGGATGATGTCAATGGCTTCAAATTGATCGACAGGTTTTCTCCTCGCTGCAGGCGCACGCTGGATCCACGGGGAGAAGGCGCACGCCACCAGTGCTGCGTTCTGGAAGCCGGGCCTGTGGCCCTCACCCCGGCCCGCGGCTCTCCCGCCAGGGGCACCACCCAGAGGCCCCGCCCTTCACGCACCGCCAGCCCCGGCCAGCCCCGGCCAGCCCCGCGCGTGCGTGGGGGGTGTGTGCTGCTTGTCTGCTCCAGGCCAGGCGCGGAGCACGCGGGCGGGGACTGCGGGCAGCGGTCAGCCTTCCCGCCCACGGATCTAGATTACGGTGCGGAGGGTGAGACCCCGGGGCGCGTCACCCCACAACCCAGAGCACTGCCCAGCGTCTGATCCCGCCCCGGGGACAGCTCCGATTCTGACGTCAGGGCACCCGGCGCTGTGGGTGGGTGAGTCTGCACCCACCCTTAGGACCCGCGGGGCCCCACTGCCGGGCGGGCGGCCAGTCCCTCCAGACGTGGCCAAACCGCCCCCGTGGCCTCGGGAACAGAATCTTCCAAGGAAAACCACGTCCAGCTTTGGAGCCAGGAGCGACAGTCCGGGCTCGAGCCCACAGACCCTGCCCTGCCCTTGATGCGGGGGGGGGGGGGGGGGGGGGCGGCCCGACCGCCTGCCTGGGGCGACGCGGCACCCGACCATCCCTGCCGCCCTCCAGGGTGCGGGCGCCGCCAGGCAGGGCTGGGCTCCCCTCACCCGCCCGTGAGAGAGGGGGCTCCCCGAGGTGTGGCCCCATTTCCAAAGTCCATAAAACAGCTCATTGTTGCTTCCCCCAAAGGCACATTTGTCCTTATGTTTACGTTTAAAAATAGGTTTAAACAACGGCGTGAGTGCCGGCGCGGAAACAAAGGCGCAGGCTCAGGGGCTATTTCTGCGGCTACTGGGGTGCCCGTCCAGGGACTCGGGGAGCCGAACCGGTGACAGCGGCGTCCAGGTGGGCGTCCCGCGGGGCCGCGCTGGGTGGACGTCCCGGAGGCGCCCCCGCGCTGGGCTCACACAGGCAGCGAGTCGCCACCGGTTTCTATGAAGACGCAAGAACAAAACCCATTTGTCCTAAAACAAAGAATATTTTGTCCTCCCCATGTTCCAAGAAACTCTTCTCCGAGAAAGCCGTTCCCAGCCAGCACGCTTCCAGCCAAAGGAGCGGCCTCTGCGGGGGCCCACGGCGGTCTTGGCCGGACTGCCCAGCCGCACCCCGCTTCCTGCGGGGAGCAGGCCCACGCTCGCGGCCAGCAGGCCCTCCTGGAGGCTGGTCCGGGGCCCGAGCGCGCGGCACGGGCCTTTGTCTTTGCCCCCAGCCCGGTCAGGACGGGCTTTTCAGAATTCTCCCGGCTCGGAAGAGAGGCCAAGTGGGCGCGGCCCCCGGCAAGCCCGTCCATCAATCAGGCAGGACGCGGGAGCCATTTCCTCACGCGCAGCCCTCGAAGGGGAGGAAGTCGTTGCAGCGTGGAACCCGAGCCCAGTGCGTGGCCGAGGAAACGCGGGCCGGGCTTCTCGGGGCCCGGTCTTGTGCCCAGCGGCGGGCAGGCCCGCGGCCAACTCCGCTCTTTGTTGCACAGGCGGCGGCACCAGGCTCGGGCCTCCCTCGGGCGGGGCGAGGCGGGCAGGGCGGGGACCGGCGGCCACCTGCCCGGGCAGCGGGGCTGACCACGAACTCAGGTCGTTCTCGGAGGCGAGATGCGCCAGGGCTGGGGTGCCAGCTCCCTACCCCGGAGGGCTTGCCCCCGGCCGGCAGGCGGGGGCCTCCTCTGGCTGGGCTGCCAGCAGACGTGCCCCGGGGCCTGGCCTGGGGTCCCTGAGTCACCTGGGAGGCCCTTGTTTTCATTTGCTTTCATGAGCACTGACGTCACCTCTTTCTGCTCAGGCAGCTCCCGGGGGTGTTCTCCGAGGTCCGCCATCCACAAGGCGACCCGCCCTGATGCCCAGCTCGTGCGCTGCAGGCGCTCAGGCCCACGGAGCGGGCAGAGGGCCGTGAGGGGGTGCAGGTGGGTGTTGGAAGGAGCAGGCCCCTGGAAGGGGCAGGCGCGGGTAGAGAAACGCCTGTTTTCTGGAACACGCGCCGCTTGGCACAGAGTGAGGGGGACGGCAACCCCGGCCAGTCTCCAGTCAGGAGGAGAGAAGGACGTCCCGCCCCACAGCCGACCCCAGGCCTGCGGTGCCTTCCTGCCCCGCGCGAGGGGGGCCGGCTCCAGCCCGCACAGGAGACAGCCTCCCTGGAAACACCTGGCCGGGGCGGAGTGATGTCAGGGCGGGCGGGTCTGGTGCGGGTGGAGACAGGCAGGCGCGAGCAGAGGGTGTGGCTCTCCGCGGGTCACTCTGAGTGGCAGCCCTGCTCTCGGGGCAGGGAGCGCGGGGTGTCCGTGGGGTCTCCTGGGGCGAACAGAGGGCAGGGTGGGGAGCTGTGCGCCACGCACCGGCCTCTAGCCACTCGGCACAGCGGGGACGCGTGTCCAGAAACTTCCTCCTCGGGGGTCTTCCCAACCTCCTTCCAGACCTGCCTTCCCGAGGGACCTGGTACCTGACAACAGAGACCCCGGCTGTGCGGCTGGACTCAGGAGCAGCGGGCTGGGTCCCCTGCAGGGCCTCAGAGGCCTCTGAGCATGAAGCCAAGCGAGCCCTGGCGAGGCGGCTTCCCAGCGAGAAGAGGGAAGGCCGCAAGGTGCCATAAACAGCACCGCGCCGGTTACCCCACGGGGCTGGAGGCTGGGCCCGAGGCTGCAGCCCTGCAGAAGCAGGGCCTGGGCAGGCACCCCCGGTCTGGCTGAGTCCTCCTGGGCAGCTGAGGGCAGGAAAGCTGGGCGGTCCCGAGGGCCCCTCACATTCCTGGGCTCCGCCCACGACCCAGCAACCCCACAGGCACCACCTCCTGGACCCCGCCCCGGGGAGTCGGGGTTCCACAGGAGTCTTGGGGGCACAGGCTTGCAGCTCATGGGTGTCTCGGCGCTGAGACGCTCACCACCTCGGCCCCGCCGTCCCTTGTGCCCACCGTCCCCCCTTGGTCTCTTCCGTCAGCTCCAGTGGAGGCTCCGTGAAACTCTCACACAACATGGATGTCAAGGACTGGAAACCCCTGCACACGGCACCTCAGGGTGCCCACCCACCCCAGGTGCCCTGTTCCAGACGGGCTGCGACCCCTCAGGCCACGCGCCCTGGAGCCAGAGCTTCACGACTCACTCTTCTGAGCTGCAGCCGTTCCTGCTGGCCACGGCACATGGCTATTTCTGAAGACCCCCACTTTCTCCAAAATCACCCATAAATCTGCGGGGTACGGAGTGAGTGGGCGGAGCCGCGGGTGCCCATGCTCCCTGTGACCCCAGCCGGTCCAGGCAGCCCGGCCAGGCCCAGCCTGAGCAGCAGCGAGGACTCACTGTGCTTGGAGGGAGGCAGCCTGAGCTGCGCAGAGGCCGGAGATGGGAGGCCTGTGCACCGACCCGGGTCTGGGGGAGGAAGACCCCGGTGGGGGAAGACAGCTGGTGGCGCCCGGACCGCTCCTGCTACTCAGTCGCCCTGCACCCGCGCCCCGCCGGGGGAGGAGCTGCACCCCGCCGCGGCCAGGGCTGGTGCTGCAGCCGGCTGGACACTCACGCCGCGGTCAGCACCCTCTGCCTTCAAGTGTCAGTGTCCCGTCGAACAAATAATGAGCATCGCCCCTCGGGAGGCGGGTTTGGGCGAGGCTGTCCCTGCTGAGTCATTCTGGTGGCCTCTGGGATGTGGCCAGGTCTCGGTGTTGGGAGCCGCCCACAGGAGCTTCGCCCTGCCCGGCTCGTGCCGCCCGGCGCGTCCCGGCTGCTCCTGGGAAGGCCCGACTGGGCGAGGCCCCGCCGCCGTCTGACCGGCTGGCCCGTGCGGCTGCTGCCGGTCCCGGGCAGCGAGCAGAAGGCGGAGCTTGGCGTTGGCGAGTGTCTGACATTGTTCCTGAGAAACGAGGTGGATGCGCCTCTCTAGGCTTTTTCTTCTGAGGGCGCCCAGTTTAAGAGCTTCGTGCCCCCTGCCCCGTCCCCCGCTGAATTTGGGGGGGAAACCCCGAGAAGCTGGAGTTACAGACGCAGAGCAGGGCGCTTCCCCGGCACAGTGAGGCTTCTGTTCTGGGCGGTGAGGGCCGGCCCGGGCAGGCGGGCGCTGCTCTGTGTCGGCACGCTCGGGGCCGGCCGTCTGCCTGGGCAGGCTCGGGGCTCAGTGCGGGCTGCCGTCTCTGAATCAGTCCTGGCCTCTGGGGCGGGAGTCGCGTCCACACCGAAGCACAGACGCCGTGCGCACCTGCCGGGCGGGCTCCTGGGGCGGCACGCCTGAGTCTCTGTCCTGCCCTCTCCCTGCGCCGCGCGGCACTCGCACCACGCCCGGCGGCCCCCGGAGGCGTCTCAGCAGCGGGCAGCCGGCTGCCCGTGCTGTGCGCCCAGGGGTGTCTCCCCACTGTGGGGGGAGGTCTGTGGCCAAAACTGACTCTGTCACTGTGGAAACGTCTCCTGGGGCGGTGGCCCCATCTCTGAGCCCCAAAGGGGCGGCCGCGCCCACCCGGTGCTGCACAGACCCCTGCCTGGAGAGTCCAACAGTGTGTGGCCGCCCCCACATCCTTGTTCCCCAGCGGGACTCTCAGCCCTTCTAAGTCTGCGTCACGCGGGGACCTCGGGCGGCAGTGACTGCAGCATCCCCGGCAGGTGCCAGGCTTGCCCTAGGCGGGTTCCAGCCGAGCTTTGGAGCTGACCCCACCGACAAGGCTAATTCTGAGCTAGCGTGCTCGCGCCTCCGGGCGGCACAGCTGTCATTCTGTCTCAGACGGCTCTTCCCCAAGTCACGGGGTGCGCCCCGCTGCATCCTCCCTGGGGTGACTCCAGCCTGCAGGGACAGCGGCCCGCCCCTGCTGAACCCCAGCAGAGAGGACCACCACATGCCCCAGCCCGGAGACGACCCAGACTCAAAACGGAAATGCAGTTTCTCGTGAGCACGCTTCACCCCGTACCTTGTCAGGTAGGAAACCGCAAGCCCAACCCGGGAGGCGGGAGAAGCCTGGGAGCTGTCCGTGGAACAGAGCCCAGCCTTTCAATCTTGGAGCTGGGGTGCTGCTCCTGGGCTGGAGGCGCCGTCTCCGGCTGCGCTGGGCATCCCTCTCTGGGGCGTGTGTGGAGGGAAGCTGGGCGGGGCTGCACGGAGCACACCGTGGCTTGTGAGGGGTCCCCCCAACCTGCCCTTCAGTCTCCCCCTTTGCAAAATGTGTGGGATCTGCGGGTCCTGCCTCTTGGGGGTGGTTGGGATGAAGGGGGGTACATCTCTCACCCGCAGTTCAGACCGGTGACAGCAGAGGCCATCACAGGTGCACGGTCAAGCTCCGTGTGTGACCCATCTCCCCCCCTTAAGAGTCCGTGGGGAAGGCGCAGCGTGCTGACCCCTCCTTGGCGGTGATGCTCTCCCTACATGAACTCAGCGACCGGCTGGCAGAGGCGCGGTTTAAGCAGCGCAACCAGCTGAACGTGTACCCAAGGTCAAGCACTGAGCCAAGGTCGCTCGGGACGCACGCCAGGACCGCCTGTTCCCTTTCAGTCACGTGGGCCTCAGATGAAAACTCATGCGTGTTGTCTGGGCAACGAGGCTGTGATTCCTCCCATGTATCAAAAGTGCTCTTATCACATCGCAAACAACTAGCGTGCGGGCTATAAACATCCAAAAGAGAGGACTTCCTCAAACATTCAGTGATGTCATCTGGCCCGTCTTTCACATCCGCTTGTATTATGCTCCTGTCCTTTCAAAACAGAGCCGGGCCACCGCACAACAAAGGGCAGGAAGAGCCGGTACCATGGCAATAGGACGGCCGCAAACAGGAGGCCGGTGCGGCCAGGTCGCGGGCGGGGGTGCCGGGACACCAGCGTGCCGGAGCCGCCAGCGAGCAGCCCTGCTCCCCAAAGCCGAGACCCAGGCCCTGCTGCCCCAAGGCCAAGTGCAGAGCCGTCCTCCCTGCAGACACGCCCTCGAGCGCTGCACACGCTGCTGCTGGCCAGCCCGCCCCGGGCACAAGGCGAGGCCGTGCTGGGCAGCAGGCCTGGCCTCGGGGGCTCCCAGCAGGCAGCACCCTCCCTAGCGTGAACACGGCAAGGCCCGCTCGGGAGGGCAGTGGTGGGGAGCACGGGCCGAGAGCAGCTCTTCTCTGAGCGGCCGCTTTAACCTGAACCCCGACGGCTGCCCTGGGGTGGCAAAGGTGAGTCCTGTCCCTTATGTGGTCCAGGCACCGTGGCCAGCCCGGGGAACCCCCGGCTCACATCTGTAGGGACGGGGTCCCTGGATGGAGTTCCCAGCTATGGGGGAAGTGGGAGAGAGCAGCGAGGCCTGAGCTTGGGGGCGCGGGAGGCACTGGGTGGCCAGGCTGAGCCCATGGCATCTAGTCACGGCCACGCCATGGGTCGGTGGCCTGGACGTGCCACAGGCAAACAGGAGGCAGATTCTGCGGCTGCCTGGCCTGTTGTTTCCCCAGACACACCAGAGGCAGCCATGCTTCCGGTGACCCGGGATTCGGGGTTCCTTCCAGCCCTGGGCGGAAGCCCCTGTTGGCAGCTCCAGCCCCCTCCCACCCTCGACGGCTCGGCTGCAGGCCAGCTTCCCTCCCGCCCATTGCTGAGCTCTGTGCCCTTCACAGACGGCCCTTCTCCCTGGCAGCGACCCGTAAGTGCCCTCAGAAGCTTCGGGAAGGAATGCAGTCATGGCAGTCTCCAAGGCCACCCAGAAGAAAACACCAGGGCAGGCCTAAGGACCTTGTGGGCAGCGGGCTGCCCCCAGGCTGGAACAGCCGCCCCGCCTTGGCTCTGCCGGGCCATCAAGGACCCTTGACATAGTCTCCGTCCCTTCCGGATTCCTTGCTCCTCAGAAGCCGGGGGTTGCAGGAGGAGGGGTGCTGGGCTCCCAGTGCCTGGAGGCCTGACTGTGCCTGTTGAGCCCTGCAGCTGTGTCTCTGCCCACCTCCTGGCCCCTGAACATGTCTCCGCCTTTCACGTCTGTAGCGGGAAGCCTTGGGAAGCCCACAAGGGCTGCTTTGCCTGGTTCGGAAGTCGACTTAACTGAGGAGTGCTGAGGACTGGGCCGCAGGGCTTCCACCCCAAGGCGGGGTTGAGCCTGGGCCGGAGGTGCTCACACTCCAGCCCGCGGAGCCCAGGTCCCTCTGTGCCCGCCGTGGTGAGTGCCCCGGGGCCCGGCCCTGCCCACGGAGGCACCGCACCAGGCGTTCCGGCTCATGCTGCGCACGTCCAGCGAAGACAGCGGGTGGCGTTCGCTCTGGGGCCTCCCTTCCTGCCCATGTCCAGTCTTGCCGCACACTTGACTCCTGACTCTGCCACCTGGCTATCAGCTGGGCAGCGCCAGCACCTGGCCTGTGTTCCCTGGGACCTGGTGGTGCAGTCAGGTCTGGCACCGGCAGCCCCGCCCCGCCCCAGGCCTCGGAACTGGAGCAGGCAGTGCGATGACTAAGCCAGGGGATCCCAGCCTTTCCCGGAGGACAGACACACCCACTGGGCTCGCGCCGGTCCTCGAGCTGTAGGCCAGCAGGTGACGAGGACACGCTAGGGTTGTCCCAGGCAGGCCCTGCGGCCCCGGCGCTGCGCTCCTGCTCAGACGGCTCCTTGCGCGGCAGCTGTGTGCTGCGAGCGCTTGGACGACCCCCAGGAAAGGCAGCCACGGAGCCCGGCTGCGGGGCCAGTGGGCCCAAACCTGGTGGTCATCAGGTGACGCGCTGCCCTCGCCACGACTGACTCCTGCCCTCCGACCCAAGGGCAACGCTCTTCTGCTGAAGGTGGGGAGCCCCGACTCGCCCACCCACTTGGAACAAGATGCTGACCCCCCAGCAGCTCCGTCCAGTTTCGGGCCCTCGGAGGCCTGCCTGTGTTACAGGGAGACACGGGCCTGAGGTCCCCCCGGCCCCCAGCAGACCCGGGCGGGGTGGGGTTACAGCAGACCCGGGCGGGGCGGGGCGGGGTCTCGGCGCAGCGGCCGCCCCCCCAGCCACAGCTGCTGCCGGCCCAGAAGGCACCTCCTTCCCTTTATGGGCGCTGGCGGGCGTCTAATACTGTTCTGCAGATATTACAAACAAACAAACGAGCAAACAAACAAGCCAAACACAAACCCAGCTTCTCACTGAGCACATGTGACCCCGTGGCCCCACGGCTCCCCATGCCGGGCGGGCGGGGAGGGGCTGCAGACGTCCCCGGGCCGAGTCCAGAGCGGCCTTCAGGGAGCGGGTCCTTCTTCCCAGGCCGGAAGCACGCGGGTCTCCTTGGCTCTCTGCGCTGTCCCCCGATCTTCACATTAGCCACGGGGGGTGTTTCAGCTGCCCTCACGGGCCTGTCATCCCCCCGGGAGGCCCTGACCCCTCCCTGCTCCGGGCCAGGCTGGGCTTCAGCGGAAGCGGCCGATCCACCCACAGCCCCTTTCCCGCGCCTTTGGACGAAGGTTTGCGTCCAGGCTGTCGCCCCCACCTCCGCTGGGGCCCACGAGCATCTCGGCGGGCTCTCCCCGCCACGCCCTCCGGCCCGTCCCTGCTCCGTCTCCACCTCCCCCCGCCAGCTGCGGTCTTTCCCGCTAACTGTTCAATCAGCCAGAGCAGTAACACGTCCGCCGGCTGCAAGACGCACGCAGCGCCGACTCCGTGAGGGCCGTGAGGCCGTGAGGCCGTCAGGCAGCCGGGAGGGAGGCTGGGGTCGGCGCACACCCAAGCCCCCAAGCCCCCGCGGCGGTGCCCGCCCTGGCTGTCCTGGGCTGCCCGAGGCTGACGAATGCCGACGTCTGCCCCGGCCGGCTCCCCGGCGCTCCCGGCACCAGCCTTGGGCCCTGGGCTGCGCCCGCCGACTCCACAGTGTCACCAGGCCACCTGCGCTCGTGGGGGCCCCTCCTGACCCTGACCCGCTTCCATGTCCCCTCTTGGCCTGCTTGCCCACTGCAGGACACGCTGTGCGTCCTGCGAAGGCGCAGGGGCCTGACCACCCGGGGCTAGCAGGGCCCTGCTCTGGGCCCGGGCTGAGGAGGCTGCCCACTCGGAGTCGAGGAACTCCGGCTGGCCCAGGCCACTCCCGCCTCCGGGAGGCGCTCGGACGGCCGGTGGACGGGGCACAGCCGGGGCAGCCGTCACCCGCCCCGGCGCGGCGAGTCCGCAGACGACGGAACAACGGGCCTGAGCCCGTCGCCACGCAGAGTCCTCTGTGGACGAGGCTCTTCCAGGGGCCGAGATGCGGCCGGGAGGGGCGCCTGGCGGGCCCGGGGCCTGACCAGCAGCAGCCACGGCCAGCCCGGCTTTTCTCAAAACGTTTTAAGTTTCCTATAAAAACGGACTGTTCAGCTCCATTTTCATACCCACGCCCCGCTCCTCTCTGAATCCACGTGCTCCCCTGCACAGCACCTGTGCTCGGCCTCCTGGGGCGCCGCGGGCCCTGTGGCGAGGAGGGCGGGGGTTGGGGGGCGCGTCAGGCCCCTGCAGCAGCGCTGGCATACTCCCAGGACGGGACACGGCCCGCTCGGCCTCTCCCCGTCCATGTGTCGGAGCTGAGACCCCCGCGCGGGCTTGTTTGTTTTGCTTCTTTTCCTTTGAAGCTCTGGCAGACACACACGCGGGCTCTTCTGGGTTCCTTCCCAGATGGCCTGCGGGGCGGCGGGGGGAGGGGGCGGTAACGCCGGTGGCCGGGGGTGGGGGGGGGTTGGGGGGGGCCGGGCTGGCAGGAGGCGCCCGGCTGAGGGCGGACGGGCCTGTCTTCTGCAGGGGCTGAGAGAGTGGTGGCCGAGTAGGACCTGGGGGTGGCCTTTGGACACTGCCTGCTCCCTGCCCCCTTCCCAGCTGTGGAAACTGTGAGAGGATGTGAAGGAGGAGTCTTTCCAAGGACAGTGCCAGGGACCCTCCGTGGTGGCCACGAACCAGGGCCTTTCTCTGGCTCTCAGGAATCCCTGGGGTGACGGGCAGCCCCGGTATGGGGACAACCTCCCCCACCTTCCACCTCTTCACCGGTGGAAACTCCCTCGCAGGCACCCGGCTGCTGGGCACCTGCCACCTCTCGTGGCGCAGAAGGACCTGCAGCGTCCCCACAGGCATCTGCTGCGGGAATCTCCCTTCACACACCTGGCCTGGTCTTGGCTCCCGGAGGCGAATCTACTCTGCAGAACAAGCTGGCAGGACGCGTGCCCGCGGTCACACAGGCGCAGCTGGAGCGGGGGCCTGGCCACCGCCACTCCCGAGGACGGCCAGCACTAGGCCCAGAGCTCGGGAGAGCTGGCGGGCTGGCCTCCGAACACTGTTTCCAGCGCTTTCTATGGGAAGGCAGTCCAGAGTTATTTTGGGAATCACACAATTTTGAAAGATGAGCTTGGGCTCTGACTTCCACTTGAAGCCTGCTGTGAAGTGTGCACACGCGTGTGTGTTAACGGACTGGCCTAGCACGCTTGTGTGTCCTAGCGGCGCAGGGAGGACGCAGGGAGAAGGCGGGACTGACGAGGGGCAGCGCAGGAGACAGTGTGCTGGGAGAACGGGCTCTCCACAGCCCTCAGACCCCCGACGGCCAAATGGGCACAGGACTGCAGCCAGCAGACCGCAGGGGTGCCAGATGGACAATAACGCAGGCCAGCACGCGGGAGCCCACCAGCAGGCAGGGGCACAGGGCACTGTGAGAGTGAACACAAGACGCCGGATTCTTCCGTTGCTTGTTTTGAATTAGGGTTTGGAATCTCCTGCCCCTCCCCCTCCCTGCCCCCCGGCGCTCAGTCACAGAAACTTGGCCATGACCGTGAAGGACTCGAGCCCCAGAGTCTGCTGGCTTCCCTCCTTCCTGCCCACCTCTCCTGGGCTGCGGCTGGGCCTGCCCACCTCCCTGCCCACCTCTCGCGACCACAGTGGTCAGGGGTGATGGTTGAGGGCCGGGCAGGCACTTCTGTGGCTTTAGGCAGCAGCCCAGGGAGGCTGCCCGGTGGCTCCGGCTCTGCGGTGAACCTGACCACTGCCGAGGTCGAGTGGGAAGGAAAATTATGACTCTCCCCTTTCCAACATGGACGTCTCCAACGGAGAGCAAGGGGAGCGGCCGCAGAGGAAGCCTCCGGGGGCGAGGGCGAGGCTCAGAGGCTCCTGAGCCTCGGGCCTGGCTCTGCTGGGCTGTGCAGCCAGCTGGGAGGCGCTGCCAGGGCCTCGCCCGCCTGGCGTCACCTCGCAGCTTCTTTGGTATATTTTAGGTTCAGAAGAAAATGTTCAAGTTGACTTCTGGAGGGTGGCTCAAGAACACTGGGAACTTTCTAGAAGAAAAAGCAGTCTGCACATTCCCTTTTGTGAAAAACTATATGAAATAAGACAACACGAGCCCCAGGGACTCTGAACTCCGCGCTTGTTTAAAGAGCGTTTTGCGAGAAGGTGTTTCATGTGGGGCTGAGAACGCGACGACACACCGCAGAGGAATGCGGGCAGCGAGACTCCAGCGGGCTGGCGGGCGCGCAGCGAGCCGGGCGGCGAGGAGCCAGCCAAAATAGGTCAGCACGCAGGCCGCTGCCAGTTACTGCAGAAACTCCTTAATTGCTGTTTGGGAAACTAATTGCTCCCAGCAGAAGCATCTACCAGGAGGTCTCCTGAGTCAAAGAAGCGGGCAAAGTCATCTTGGGCTTTTGGGTACAGCCCAGGGGCTCCTGTACACAGTCTGGGGGTCCCTTAAGAAGGACCCCATGGCACAGCTGGGGGTCCCACGCCGAGGCCCAGTGGTGCCAGGTGTGCAGAGAAGCGCCCAGGAGGGGTGCGTAGCCGACACCGGACACTCGCACAAAGAAACAACATCCTTTGTTTTGAACTGTAACAGAATCCCAGAAATACTGCCCTAAGGAGGTTTTACTCCATTTTCTGAGCTGCTCTGATGAACAGTGAACCAACAGACGGGGAGTCTCAGCAGATTTCGGGGGTTTGCCCTTGCCGAGCTCACATTCTGCTGGGAAGGGCTGGGCCTGGTTCTCCTCTCACCCCCCCATCCCCGCCTCCAGCTCCCTCCAACTTGCCACCCACGACACACAGAGACGCCGGACAAAGCAGGCCTTCCAGAGGGCCCTTCCGCGCCCACCTGGCAGCCGCCCCCACGAACCCTCGCCCGTCTGCTAGGGCCGCCGTCAGCCGCCTGGGCCTCTGGGTCTGGTGATGGCATCACACGGCTGTGGGCGACCCCCCAGCGCAGCCCGCTGCCTGGCGTGGGCCGGGGGTGTCAGGTGATGAGACTAAGCTCCGTCGCGTTCCACCAGAAAATCGCCACCACGTTCCCAGATTTCAGGGCGAGGAATCCCCAGTACAGAAAGCAAGCGCACAGCTCCGATGGGCAGGCCGAAACAACACACTCGTGCTTGGTTCTGGCGCCCACCAGGCGGCGTCCGGGCTCCGCGGCACTGCGTTTGGCGGGTGCCGCGGCCGCACCCACGCGCACGGCGGAATCACGCTGGCCGGGGCAGGCGGGGAAAGCCACGAGTCCCCACCCCACCCCAGCCCGGGGACCCCAGGCCTCCTCTCGCTCATGGTCATGATTTCCTCCATCGCTTTCGCGGGGTGACTGTTAACACCAAACGGAAATGGCCACAAAACGTGAAACAGCCACGTGGACCCGGGGCCATTGGCTCGGGGCTCACCTTGCCGGGGGGAGAAGGAGCCGAGTGACCCCTGGCCCCAGCGCTGACGCTGGCGGCCCTGAGCCAGGACGGCCCATTGTGGCCCCGCCTTGTCTGTGTGCCGGGCTGAGAGGAGGATTAAATGAGATAGGGGCCGCGAAACTCTTCTTTGAAAAGAACAAAGAACAGTGACAAATTTAGAGGATCAGTAACGAGGAGAGCAAGGGGGGTTTTCTGTGGCACGGCAGGAACTCGCCGCGCCCGCCCTGCAAACACCGGCCTGCATTCCCCAGGGCTGAGCGCACCGAGACCCGCAGCCCCTGGCTGCCCCTCCCCGGGCCTCTGCCTTTGTGGGGGCTCTGGGGGAGGAGAACCAGGGGTTCTCCAGACCCAGCCCTTCCCAGCAGAATGTGACGGCGGCCCAGACGGGCGAGGGGTCCCTTCTGCCGTTGTGGGAGCTCTCGGGGAAGCCTGGGTCACGCCATGAATCCTGCCCCAGGAATCCGGCCTCTCCCTGGGCTCTCCCACCCGCCAGGGGTTGCTTTTCCTCTCGCCTGCTGGGCCTCCTCCCCGAGGGCTGGTGGGTGTGGGGGGGCCGAGCAATGAAGACCCAGGGGGGGTGCCCGACGCCCCTGGAATCGAGACTTCTCTTAAGAACTCCGACTGGGGGTCGGAACGCGCGACTTCTTAGTCGAGCATCTTTCCCGGGCCAGCGTCCCGCGAGCCTTGAGCCCTTGGCGGGGCCCGGGGCTCGGGCAGACCCGTCTCCGCGCTTCTGCGGTGGTGCTGGGACGGGGGATGCTCTGCGCGTTTCCAAAACAAGTCTTTAAAAACAGTGAATCATGTCACTTGCTCAAAAAGTGACCTAATATTTAAAATGACTTAATTAGTGGCATTAGATGACAGCACTTGCTCCCAGGCCCGCACTGGGCCGGGCCGGGGGCCTTGGATGCCGGGAAGCCCGGGGGTCAGCGATGGGGGACAAGAGTCTTAAGCCCCCGTGTGGGAGAGGACGGTGCCAGGTTGGGTGGCGGGCCAACCCAGGAGGCCAGCCAGCACAGGGGTGGCCTGGGCACTGCGATGAGGGCACCGTGGCCGGCCCCCGCGAGGCGGAGAGGCTGCTCCTGCTCGGGGCCAGGCGACCCCTGGGCACTGTGGGGCGGGCACCCTGGTTGGCTCAGGCAGCCCCCTTCTGTGAGCTGTCCTGTGTTTGTGAGAACTGGGGGTGCACCTCTCTGTCCCCCAGGGGAGGGGCTGAGGCCTCAGGGCCTGGTACCCCCTCAGGCAGCCTTGCTGGTCATCGGGTGTGTGATCCCGAGGCCGTGGCTGTTAAGCGGTCACTCCACCACATGGGCTACCAGAAGAGGCAGAACGGGGCTGGGCGCAGCTGGTCCCGAGGGACGGGGAGTGGGGTGCAGCTGGGCCCCTGGGCACGGTCCAGCAAAGTAGGGACCAGCCCTCAGGCGGGGGCCACATGGACGCCGAGGGAAGGGCCAGTGGGCGTGGCCCTTCTGTCACCTGTCCTTAGCGGCCTGGAAGGGGCCTGGGTGGTAACCGAGGCCCACAAACAGCCGACGCCAAACCCTCCTGTGCCCCATCTCTGCTCACAGAAGGAGGCGAGGAAGCACCTTCACAGCCTTGGAAAGGCTGAGCAAGGTCTCTATGACTTGTGTTACAGGGCCGGGGCACGGGGGCTGGAGGCCAGGCATCAGGGGCCGAGCGCCAGGGATCAGGGGCTGAGGGCCAGGGGCTGGGGGCCAGGGGCTGAGGGCCAGGGGCCGGGGGGGGGGGGCAGGGGCCAGAGGCTGGGGAGTGAGCTGTCACTGGGCAGTGTGCCAAGGAGGCGTCTGCTCAGCCAAGTGTGATTAGGGCTCAGAGGTCGTCGGTGCCCCTCTGCCAAGGGGGTGACCACCAGGCACACATCCAGTGCTTAAGCCGTGACATGGCTCTTGAGCTGCCAGCTGAGGGAGGATCATACCTCTGATGGGGGGATGCCTGGGGCAGGGGCTGGGCCCCAAGGTCATAGCCCCTCACCCAGGAGATAGGCAGCTACACCCCGAGTTCTCCCCAACACTTCCGGTAAAGCTCGACGCAGGGCACAGGACAACTCACGGGAACGGGGCAGGACAACTCATGGAATGGGGCAGGACAACTCAGGAATGGGGCGGCTCCCTGCCCCGCCAGAGACAAAGGGGGCTCAAATCCCTGGGCGGAGAGGACAGCCCAAGGGCACGGGTCCGAGAAGCAAACACGGCCTCCCGGTCACTCCCAGGCACTCCCTGCAGACGTCTGCGGCCCGCCTCCTCCTTGGGCCCTGCTTTCATCTCTCACCCGGGGTCTTAGCGGGATTTTCAAGGACTTTGCTTACAGATATTGGGGCTGGAGACAAAGTCATGCCGGCGCCCACCAGGGCGATCCAGGCCTCTCCCTGGGACTCTGGCAGCTCAGGGAGATAACAGGGCTGGGTCTGGACTACGCACCCAACCCCCACAGGGACCCGACCTCGGCCAGCCGCAGCGGGCTGGCCGCGGGCCTCACTGGCCGGACAGCCTGTCACAGGGGGTGCCTCCGGGCCTGGGTCTGGGCACCTCTGCCCTTGTCTCTCCACAACAGGCAGTTTCTGCAAAGCTCAGTCAGGGTCAGACTTGCTCTCATCAGGGCGCGACCCCGGAGGCCTTGGGGCCACAGGTGCAAGGTTAAAACAGAAATTCCTTGGCTCTTCCCAAAAGCGGGGATGAAACATCCTTTCCACGTCCACAACTCCCCAAAATCGGCGCGAGGGAGTGAGGGGCTTGTTCCCTCAGCTTTGGCGGGGCGTGGGGCAGGCCCCGGTGTGTATTGTGCCCGCGGCCAGGCCGCTGGAGGAAAGCAGGCCCCTGGGGAGGCCCGCCGCAGCCGTGTCAGGCACTGCCCAGGCCGACTGGGGAGCCGCTGGAGAGACAGAGGCCCCGGCCCGCTGAGCCCAGGGCGGTGCGCTCCACTCCTCGGAACCGCAGGACAGAGGAGCTGGGCCCCCGCTGTCTTCTCACACCACCCCTGGACTCGGGGTGGACAGGCGGTGGACTTCTCAGCGGCCTGCCGCTCACCAGCCCGGGGGAGGGGCTGCAGAAGAGGTGCAACCTGATGGGCCAGCAGGGGTCCCCCCCTACCCCGCCCCCCGCCAACGGTGTGGGCTTGGCCTTGGTCCACTTTCCACTGTCTGACCCTTGAGAGACCACAGAGCCCCCCACCAACTGCCCCAAGGCCACAGCCCACCTCCCCTCGGGGCTGCAGCCGGTGAGCCATGTGCACCTCCAAAGCCGTGGCAGGAGCAGGTGGGGCCGCCCCTCACCTGCACGTCGAGCCCATGTCCGTCTGTCTGGGTGCTTCGACGCAGCAACTCAAACCAAGTGAGGCCGAGAGGCCTGGCCTGCCACCCCTCGCCCCGTGCCCCTCTCCCGGCTGCTGGCGTGAGGCTCAGCTAATACTCGGCCTCTCTCTGCGCCGTGAAGTCAAGGTCCAGTGAGCGCATGTGGGGAGGCCGGGGGCCAGCAGCTCCACGGCTCGAGGCGGGGCCTCGTCTCCGGCAGCACCCGCCATCAGCCGTGGGCCCGACGGTCAGTCGGAGAACCCCAGAGGCACCAGTGTGGGGGCCAGCGGGGGCCTGTGGGCCAGGGTCTGAGGCACAGGTCACACACAAGGACAGGCCAGAACAGAGTGACTGGGGGACTCTCCCGGCAGCCCCGGGCGGGCGCCCAGGCCGGTGGGGGTCTCGGGGGTCACGCCTCGCAGGCTGCGCGGACGGGAAGGGAGGACCCGCCGCTGCAGGGGCAGGTCCAGCACAGCAGGGGAAGGGGCGGGGGCGGCCGCGCCGCTGCAAGGACTCAGTTTCCCTTTGGGACGAGGAGGACACTCCGAGAGCGAGGCGGCCCCCGGCGCTGCTACGCGGACGCGGCGCCACCGCTGTGGTCTCCGCGCGTTGACGGGAGGGAGAGGCGAGTCCGGGGTGCAGGCGCTCGCCAGGCGGCTGGGGCTCGCCGCCGGCGGCAGCCTGGGGTGCAGCGCGTCTGCACCCCGCTTCAGGAAATTAGCTAATTGTTAACACATGAAATGAGTGAGAAGCCTGAAGATCTAAGTCAGCTTCTAGCTGAGGAATCTAGAAACGCCTCGCGGAGTCGCCTTTTCCTATGTTTATCCTCAGAGGCTCGGCGCGCAGTCGCCTGAGCAGCCGCCCGCGTCTGTCCTGGGAGCGCGGGGAAGGAAGGTGTGAGGTCCCGGGCACGGGAGAAAGAGACACGCGGCGCCCGGGATCTGCGCTGACCCCCGAGTCCCCGCCCGTCACCTGCTGGCCCGAACGGGCGTCTCCCCCTTTGAAATAGACGCCTCCCCTCTCCTGGCCGCGCGGCTCCGCTCCCCTGTTACGCAGAGCAGAGGCGGGCGCCGGGAGCCGCCCTCCTGGCCGCGTGGACCGTAGGTGCCGCTGCTCACCCACTCCTGTTCTAGAACTTCCAGACAGGAGTCAACACGGCTCTTAATTGCTTTTACTTCTTAAGGAAGGAATTTTTGGATGAAAAAAAATCTGAGCGCATGACTAATCCAACTTCCTTCCCCCTCTGGGGTAGAGTAAGACATTTATTTCTAGAACATTAAATTCCAATCAGGTGAGGGGCAGATAACAAGTTGCTTTTGTGGGGAACAAAGAAATCACCCACAAAGGGCAGGGCCGGAGGGTCCCGGAGGGCCCTGGCTCTGTACCCGCAGCCCCTGGTAGTCTGGCAGCCCGGGAGGGCCCGGCACCTTCTCGGGTGGGCAGTGAGTTGCCCTGCTGGCTCCAAAGGATGAAGCCGGTGTCTGCAGGACTTGGATATTCACTGGGGACCAGAGCGGGGTGTTGCGGGGGGGGGGGCGGGGCAGCCTGACCACCGCTGCTTAATGCAGAGCACAAGGTCTTGGCAGAGAAACTTGGAACGAGACGGAGAAGGGAATTAGGGCCTAAGGCACGAAGGCAGCACGGAGGACCCGTGCCCTGTCCCCCTCCCTGGGCCTGTCTCCTGAAAGGCAGAGGGCGTGCAGCTCCTGCAGCCTCACCCCAGTCCAGGGTGTCCCCCTCAGCGCCAGGGGGCAGGCGGGGGCCTGCAGCTCCTGCAGTGTCATCCCCATACCCCACCAGGGGATGGGGTGGGGGTGCTCTGAGTTGGATGGGGTGGCCCCGCTGCTCCCAGCGTGCCTGCAGTGGGGTGGCCATGGGCTTCTGTCCCAGGAGCATCTGTGCACGTTTCCTCGAGGGGGGCCTGTCATCCGGAGGGTCTCCTGGGAGGCTGGGAGTGCTGGGCACTCCCTGGGACCCCAGGGCATCTGGGAGGCCTGTGGGACACAGCGTCCAGCTTTGGGGCCGTGTCCCTCTGCAGGAGGGAAGGCCGGGCCCACCCCGCTCCGCCAGCCTCCGTTTTTAAACAGGAGCTGTTTTGCCCAAATTGCCGTTCTGTGCTGCCGTCGCAGGTTCTAGAAACGCAAGGGGAACATGCCTCTGCTCTGGCAGCTGAACCAGAGGCCATGCTGGCGCACAGTGGGAAACCCGCCAGCCCCGGCGTCCGCAGGGACCGCGGGAGAGCTGGGACCCTCTCCGACGACCTCTTGTTAATATTCCTTGTTTTGCAAGGGAAGGGGGAGGCAGGCCCATAAAAGCTGATGACTAAGAAGAAGGAAATCCTGTCTGAGCTGAGATTGTCTTGGGAGGGCGGGGGCAGGAGGGAAGCAGCTAAAACCTGGTGGAACCAGCAGGAAGGCGACCCGAGAGCCCCAGGCCAGCTCAGCCCCCGGCCCCCAGGCCCCCATTGTATCCGTGCTTGTTACAAGGAGGACAATCGCCAAGTGAGGACAATCGCCAAGTAAGGGAGGGAGGGGGGAGATTTCCTCTCTGGAATTTCCATCTGGAATATTCCTCTGAGTCCACCCAGGGGCCTTGCTCACCTGGGCACTCAGGGTAGGAAGCGGGGGCTGTGTGGGCCGCCTTTCCTGACCGTGGGCGCCCAGCACAGCCAGCCCGCCGGGCCCCGCGAGGCCAGGGGCGGGGGCGACTCTCTCAAGAAGCATGTCCCGGCACGGGGCTCTGCAGCGCAGTTTCCCCCAAGTTTCACACCAAGACCCCGAGCTCTCTTGCTTTCATGAGGCTTGAGTCTCAGAGCGGTTTACCAAGATGTTCCTGGCTTATTAGTCTTTCCATTTGCTCTGGAACTGAGTTAGCCACACCTTGACCTAACTTGAAATGGAGTTCTTGGCTCTGCTGACACGTCTGAGACTCAGAAGGTCACAGCCACTGTCCCAATCACTGGGAAGATGCCCTGGGCACCCCCGGCCGCCATTCTCTGCCAGGCTCCCGGGGCGACGGGGTTTAGCCCCGACCCTGCAGTCCCCCGCCTCGGGACACCCAATCCTCTCCCTCACCGTGTGCCCGGCCCCTGCCCTGTCCCCACCCAGAGAAGCCCTGTCTGGGCTGATGGACAGGCCAGAGCCCGGGCACGCCGCAGACGCCCTTCTCACGGGCACACACCTGCAGAGCCCGCCGCTCACCCGTGGCGCCCTCCGCACGCCCACGGGTGCTCCCGGGCCCAAGGCGCGAGCCTGTTGCTGCTCCCAGGCCCGGGGAGTGAGGGCGCGCAGTCCGCCGCATGCCCACCCTCCGCGCCGCGCCGGCCGTCCGCGCGCAAGGCCAGGGCTGGCTGGGACGGCCCCAGGAAAAGCGCCTCTTCCCCGCAACCCGCCCCTCCTCGCCACACTGCGCTCGAGCCTCGTGGCGGCACTTCGTTTGGAAAATGAAACCACCCGGGCGCAAAGGGCATTTAACTGTGACCTTTCCTAGTTGTCCCCCATGGCCCTCATCAAGAGGTGTGAGTGGCCACTTTCAGAGGGCCGCGTGGGCCTCCTCCCTGGGGCGGACTCCTGGCTGCGGGCCCGGGGCGGCGGGGCGGGGAGACGCGGGTCCATCGCGGCTCAGGGGACCGGCCATGCCCGCAGGGGGAGGGCAGGCGTGTGCCAGGCCCGTGGCAGCCGCGACCCACCTCTGACGCTGGGGCGCGCAGGCTACGGGAAGCGGCGCGGGCAGCGGGGCAGGCTGCCCAGAGGGGCTTGCGGGCGCGCAGTTGCAGAGCAGACCCAGGGCGGCCAGGCTGCCTGCTCCTGCCCCCCAGCTCTGAGGCCAGCGGCAGGTGGGGACGGGCCACGGTCCCCTGGTGGTGCCCCTGGCCATCCTCGCTCCTGGCCCCTGCGCCCAGCCCAGAACGCCTGCGGGTGCCCACCCTGTGCCGCGCTCCCCCCGCCGGTGGGTGGTGGGTGGTGGGTAAGGAAGAGGGAGCCCGGCTCCACTCTGGCCCCCCGACCGCAGGCACCAAACAGTGCTCCTCCCCAGGTAGGGGACGAAGGGCCCCTCTGCTGCCCGGCACACAGGGCGCCTCTCCCTGACTTCAGCTGTCACGAGAGAGAGGGCAGCGCTCTCCCGCCGCTGGACGCACCCTGCCCGCCTGAGCTCTGCTGGCCCAAGGGGCGGGCTCCCGGGGTCGAGGAGAAGCTTTCATTTTGGAATAATTTAGATTTGCAGGAAACTGGCAAAGATGGCGCTGGGAGCCCCCATGGCCTCGGCCCAGCCAGGCCAGCCTCTTGCGCAACCTCAGCTCTGTATTTCCACACTGGGGTGGGGGGGGGGGCGTGCGCCGAGCTCCCGGCGCGGTGGGATTTGGCCAGTTTTCCCACGAACATTCTTTCTCCCATCCAGGAGCCTGCTTCGCGCTGAAGGGAACGGTTTTTGCAAAGGAGTGTCTTGCTTTAGCCTGAGCTTCACTGAGGACAGGAGGGGCGGCCCCAGAGCCTCTCCAACCGCAGGGACAGGCCCGGAGGGGCCCCGGGGACACCCGGGGTTGGGCTCCCGACTTCCACAGATAACCGAAGGAAAACCGCAGGCCCCGGGGAAGCCAAGGGAGGAGCTGGTGAGTCAGCCTTCCCCGACACCCGCGTTCCCTGAAAGGAGCACCCCCACAGCGGAGCAGCAGGAGGGACACAACGTCCCAGCCCGTCGAGCTCCCACCCCAGCTAAGTCCCACTCACTGGGTTCCAGAAGCTTCTCACGGCCTGAAGGCATTTTAATCTCGATGCAATTACTCATTTTAAGTCCTATCCTGGGACAGGCCAGATGCTAACTTGGAAAAACCTCCATTCCCACGATCGCACTGGCCAGCTCGCCTGCGGTGCACGGAGTGTACCCCGCTCTGATGCCACACACCCTCTCCTTCTGCTCCCCGCCAGGTCCAGCCCAAGCCTCCCAGGGCCAAGCAGGCAGGCAGCATTGAGGCTGGGGCGGGGCACTGCTGTCCCCCAAGACGACCACGTCCTCAGCGCCTGGAGGCCACCAGCGTGGGCACAGCCTGCCTGGGTCACAGCCTGACCAGCCACGGCCAGTTCCAGACCTCAGCCACCACCTCCAGCTGCGCAGGCAGCCCCAAGTGACACAGCCACAGAGCGAGGCCAGCTCCAGAGTGCTCCCGAGTCCTCTCCCCAAGGCTGGACGGTCTGTTTCAGGTGGCAAGGGCCACGGTCAGCAACCCCCGCGTCCCACGGACGGCCCCTGCCACGTCCCACGGACAGCCACCGCTGCGTCCACGTCTCTCCCAGGACAGGCGGGAATGTTTTCTCCCCCCAACCACAGTTCTCCCTCGCATCTGCTCTCTGATGGACGCTGCCTGCCCACTGTCTTGCCTTCTGTCCAGAAGATCTAGACAAGCTCTTGGTTTCATGGTTTTAGCAAAGTCTTTGTTTCGGTTCTAGAGTGCTTGGCTTTAATTTCTTCTCCCTCTCTCCCCCCCCCGCCCCCCTAAACACACCGTCCCTGGGGCGAGAGCTGCTCCCCTGCTCTCCGTCCCCACCTCTCGTCTCAAGGGCCCGAGCCCGCTGCTGTTTGCCCAGGCCGCACCCGGCCCGCCACCAGGCACTGCAGCGGCCTCGGCGGCTCCCCGGGGCGCCTGCGCTCACACCCCCAGAGAAGGGACTATGGCTTCCCTTCTTCACAGGGGCCCAGATTTTGAACAATAGGACGAAAGCCCCAGGGGAGCGCTAGGGAACTGGGAAAGGACTGCTCTGCTAATTCTTCACAGACCCCGGGGCGGAGCCCGGCCACTGTCCAGGGCTTATCGACCCCCGCGTGAAGGGAGCAGAGAGGCAAGCTTTGGGGCACACCGCTGCTGCCGTGGGGACAGGGCAAAGGGGTATCCAGTGAATGTTCCAGGCACAGTGCCCTGGAAGGCACCCCGGAAGCTAAAGGGGGTGCAGATGGCAGCAGTGGGGAGCTGGGCTCTCCTGGGGCGCCCGACTCCTAGGCCCCCAGACTGGACTACAGGTCAGTGTGCACGCCCCAGAGACCTTGCGGCCTGGGGCCTGTCTCCCAGCCGAGGTCATTAGTCACTAGGTGACCACCGCCTGCTGCAGATTTGATCTCTGCAAGGCCTTTGTTCTCTGGAATGCTCTTCCTCCCAGGCCACACAGGCCTGGTCTCTCAGATCTTCAAGGCTGCAGCCTCCTTGGAGATAAGCAGCAGAGCTCGGCATGGGCTGCGAGCGCTTTCAAGTCTCCACGAAGGCTGGGCACAGCTGCCCAGAACCTCCCCTGACCCGGCCGGCCCAGCCCCAGGCCACACGCTACAGAGGGCCTCACGCGCAACCCCTGCCCGATGGCCTTTTCCTGCGAGGTGGATGGGGGCAGGGCATAGGCCAGGGTAGCGCCATGGGAAGGCGGCTCAGCCCCTGCCAGGGGGCTCCCCACTGCCAGCCTTTGGTCTGGGGTGATGGGATGGTAACCCTCAGGCTGCCCTGCCTCCTGGGGGTCCTGCGCGCCACTCAAGGTGGACACTTCAGACAGGCGGCTGACCAGGGGAGGCTGCCCAGAGAGCAGGAGCCGGGTCTGCCCGGGGGTCCTGCTCCTCCTCCCCCTCCTCCAAGACTTGCCCCTGGCTCTGGGGCCCTGGTCTTCAGGACAAAGCAGTGGGGAGGCGGAGGAGGGAGGGGCCCTCCCGAGGCCAGGCGTGGGCTGCAGTCGCACCTGGGACCCGGCGAGGGCCAAGAGCCTGGGTTCAAACCCCACACCTGCCACTGCCACTCAGAGAAACCCCCGTGCCCCAGTTTTCTTATCTGTAAAGTGGGGTGATCATGGCTCCTCCGCCGAGGTGTGCTTCCTGGTGAGGCAGAGGGGGTTAGCGCCGCAAACTGCTGCTCACTAAGGAATCATGCCCTCCGCTTAGTAACCATCTTCAGCTGCTTTGCCTCAAAACTCTCAAAGCTACAATCAGGGGCCTTTCTGCTGACTTGAGCTGCTCCCCACCCCAAGAGTGCTTGGCACACAAAGGTGATGAGGCAGGGTCCTTGAGGACGCAAACGACAGAGGCGCCCACGGACCCAGAACTCTGCAGGGAAGCGCGTCGCGGAGCCAGGAGTTACCGCCGGGCGGGAGCGGGCAGATAGCAACACTAATGTATTTTTATACGAATCAAAACTATGTATCTGCCTTTTTATTTGCAGATTTAAAGTCTAAACTGCAGGGAAACGAAATACACTGGCAAGTGAGCCTGACCGTGCCATGGGGACTGGGCATTGGTGGGAATGCAGACTCCCAGGCTCCACCCCAGAGAGCCTGGGGCTGGGGTCCGCCTTCCCTTGGGGTCTGCTCTTGGTCCACCCCAGGGTCAGAGAGCAGAGACCCCGGGCTTGCGGCCTCGGAGCGGGAGCGCGGGCGCCCGTCTCAGGGCTGTACCCGCTGTGCACTCCACAAGCGTGGGGCCGGGGCCCAGCCGCGGAGGCCAGGCACACTGTGTGGTCCCCCACGGCTAACACGGACCCTTTCCATGGATTTTAGGGTCAGTCCCAGATGAGAACGCCCGGAGCGAGGACGACCTGGGGTGAGGCGGTGCGCACCCCGCACGTGCGTGGCTTTCTGGGTCCCCTCTGAGGGGAGGCATCTCTGCTGGCAAAGCTGAGCTGTGATGCCACCCTCAGGGCCCGCGACCTGCAGCTGAGGAGAAGGCTGCCCTGGGGCTGGCAGCCACGTCGCCAGCTGGTCCCACACCCTGACCTGGGTCCCGTGCCACTGCCGGGGGCGCCGCACACGACAAGGGCCCCCCGTCGGCTGCTTCTCCCTCACTCTCTGCCTTGAAACCGTGTCTGGGGTCAGCACGGACCTGCACACACCACAGCTTTAAATCAAACCACCCGGGCCTTCTCACCCCGCGGGCACCCTCTCCCGAGTGGGGACGGGGCCCGGGGGCCCGGGGGGCCAGTGAGGGGCACGGAGGGTGCGGCTACCGCTCCGGGCCTCACGCTCAGCCCCTGCCCAGACCTCAAGTCAAGAGCGCCGGCCCTTGAGCCCAGTTACATAAACGCGCAAGTCGCTCCACTCTCCAGCCAGCGCCGAGCCCTGCGGCCTCTCCAGTGCCGGCCAGACGCCGCAGGGCCAGGCGGGGGGCGGCCGCGGGGCCAGTCCTGAGGGTCGGGGCCTCAGCAGCCCCCAGGCCTCCCTGGCCCGCACACCAGGTCTGGGGAGAAAAGGCGGCGCCACCAGGGCTCACAATGGCCCAGGAGGCCGGCTGCGCCCCGCGCCCCGCCCCTTTCCCCAAGTCTCCAATTTGAAAGAACAAGAAACTTGGGCAGTGACAGCCCCGCGCACACGCAGCCGGCCGGGGCGCCTCCGCGCCTTCCCTCCCGGCGCAGGACGCCCGGGGCTGTGTTTAAAGACCGGCTCCCTCCCAAGGGCAGCGCCTGCACCCTGCGCAGAGGGGGCGCGGGCACGCGGACCCACACTTTCCCACACGTTCCGAGGGGAAAACACAGTCTCCAGGCCCGGGGGGTGGGTGCCCCCGCCAGCGGCCCTGCACCCCGACGCAGGCGCGCGCGCCAGGCCCTCGGGTGGGTGACCCAAAGCCAGGACTTACCGCCAGGACGCTGTCGGCCAGGAGCCACAGGGCCAGGGCCCCCAGCAGCCGCCACCTGGGGAGGAAGGGAGAGCCGTGAGCGTGAGCGCGGGGCCGAGGAGAGCCGGGGCGCCCCGCCTGCGCGCGCGGACGGCACAGGGTCCTTACCTGGGCAGGACGCGGCTGCGGGCTCCGTCCATGTCCCGGGCCGGCCGCTACGGCTCCGCGGGGCCTCCGAGCCTGCGAGGCGGAGACAAAGCCGGTTCAGCGAGGCGGGCCCGGGGGCCGCCTCGGTTTGCTGGAAGCGGGGCACGCGCGGGCGCTCTCGCCCCCCCGACACCCCCCGCGACCCGAGCCGCCCCACGACGGGGCAGACGGGGGCTTCCCCCGGGCCTGCGGGCGCCCCCGCCGCGCCGCCCCCGCCCCACGCCGCGCGGGAGGGCGCGCAGCCCCGGCGCCCCGCGCGCCCCAGGCCGGCCCCGGCGCGGTCCCGGCGCCCCGCGCTCGCGCTCACCTCGGCGTCGGCTTGGGGCGCTGCCGGCGCGGCCGCCCGTCCAGAAGCGCCCGGGGTTCGCTGCAGCGCGGGCCGCGGCGCGGGGGCCGGCGGGGGGCCGCGCGGGGCCGGGGCACCGGGAGGCGGGCGCGGGCGCGGGCGGGTGCCGAGCGGAGCCCTGGCGTCCCGGCGGCGACGGCCACTCTCCGCGGGCGGCGCGCTCCCGCCGCCTCTTACCCGCGCCGCAGGGTCCTCCCCTTTGAGACGCCGCCCGCGCCGCGAGGGGAGGGGGCAGCGCCAACAAATTGGGGAGCTCGCCGGGCCGCGCTCGAGTCTCCGCTCCGAGCCGAGGCGCCCGGGACGGTGCGCCGCGCCCGCGCCCGGCCCTCGGAGACTGAGCCGCCCGCCGCCGCCCCCCGCCGCCCGCGCCGGACCCCGCCGGACCCCGCCGGACCCGCCGCCCCGGGCGCGCCGCCATGGGGCCCCGGCTCGGCTTCTGGCTGCTGCTGCTGCCCGCCGCCCTCCTGCTGCACGAGGAGCGCAGCCGCGCCGCGGCCAAGGTGAGTGCCCCGCCGGCTCCGCTGCCGGCGCCGCGCCGAGCCCCCCGCGCCGCGCCCCGCGCGCCCCGCGGCCCCCGCGGGAGCCGCCGCCCGGGCCAGGTGCCCTCTCGGGCCGGTCCTCGCGGGCCATCCCCGAGGGCGGCGACCGCACATCCGCTCCGGAGCCTCCTTTGTTGTGGGCTGCGCAGGGCGAGCCGGGGGCGCCCGGGACCCCGCGGGCGAGCGCAGGGCGGTGCGCCCCGCGGCGGTGAGGGGGGGGGCGCGGGATTTGAACCCGCGCCGCGGGGCACCGGCGTCACCTGCCCGGCTGCTGCGGGGAGGGCGCGGCGGGTGAGCGCGCCCCCCACGGCGCTGGGAGCCCCCCACGGCCGCGCGCCCCGGGCGTGTTCCTCGCCCGGGGAGACTCTGGAGGCTGATGCGGAGCAGCCCGGGCCGCCTGCCTGGACACGGCTGCGCCCCGGCTTTCCCACGGCCGCCCGCGGCGGGACACTCGGGCCGGGCGTGGGCGCCGCTTGGGAAGTGACCCCCTTCCCGCGCCGCCCCCCGCGGGCTTGTTTTGTTTAGAAAAAGGACAACCCCGTTGGTGTTTGCGCGTGAAACCGAAATGAAACTGCGCCTCATTGTTCCAGGCGCAAACTGTTGTCTAGTTTTCATTTCCTCCCGCTCTGCGCCGCGGCTCGGGCCCAGGATCCAGCGCCCGCCCAGGCCCTGCTGGCCGCGGCTCCCTCGCCCGCCCGGACGGCCGGGACCTCAGCTGTGCAGGGTCAGCCCCGGAGAGGGAGACCGAGCCGAGGGTGTGGCCTGCGCGCGCTCTCCGCATCCCCTCCCTGTCTGGAGACGCTGAGCTGCTCCCCACGTTCCCCACTTTATTCTTTTTTCACTGTTTTACATTTTAATCTTGCTCCTAGTTTGTTTTTTCTTTTCTTTTCTTCTTTTCAAGTCTCTTGGACACACGGTGTTCACTAGCTCCACCTCAGTGTGCACCAATGATTAACTGTGACAGCTCCGGGGAGCCTGCAGCGCGGCCTGACCAAGCAGGGTCTGGCTCTGGCCGGCGCCCGCCCGGTGTGGAGGGACGTGTGGAGGGACGGGTGATGACACCGCCCTGACCTCGCAGGCCTGCCTGCTCCTCCCCCAGAGTCTAACCCGGCACTTATTTAAACACTCTCCAGTAACCATGACCAAATACTTGCAAACGAGGAGCCTTCCAAACACTTTATTTGGGTCTGAAATATTGACCGAAATACTTAACACTTACTTCCCAGGAGGGATTGCTACACCGAGGCCAGCGAGCGCCTTCCCTGCAAGTCCTGTGCCGTGCGCGGGAGCCAGGCTCCCTGGCTGATGATGTTAGCAGAGCGGAGCTGATCGTAAGCCACGCTTGTCAGAGAGCTGGGAATGTAAGGAATGAGTCAGCCGCGCGGTTCTCCTGTTCCTCTCTGGGAAGTCACTGTGACTGCAGGGGGTGGGATGATTTTACTCCCGTTAACTGTTCTCTGAAGCCCAAGGCCCTTTCTGCCCATGTGTCTCTCTGTCCCTCAAGGTGCCACATGGCTGACCAGAGCTGGCCTGTGGGCACCTCTGGTCACGATGGGCCTCATCCACCACGCTGCATTTTTTCCTGGTTAAGTAGAGAGCGCAGCTTCTGGGTGCACAGGAAACCCATGTAAAAATAACATCGGCCTAATTAAAAAATTGGCCTCACTTCTCACGGCCTCAGTAACTTTTTTGCTGCCCTCCTGCCCAAATCAGCTGTTTGGCGTTTCAAAAAGTCGAATAAGCTCACTGTGGGCCCAAGCAAAGTGCCATCGCAAACACACTGAACGATGAGGTGTGGCACAGCCACCCCGTTCTGACCGGGAGCCCGGGCAGGCGATGCTGGGGGCCTGCTCCTTTGGGGTTGGGGAGCGCCGCTGCCTGTGCTGGACAGCCCGGACAGCGCCTGCGCTGAGCTGAGCACAGCGTGTGCTTATCGTTATCATCTTTATTGCTTTTTTAACATGAAATGCTGTGATTGTGCCTTTGGCCTGCTGTGGGCGCGTGGGTCATTTACCAGGGCTGGGTTTCCCCGTGCACACCTACCCTCGAATCTTCGCCCTTCTCAACATTTCCTTCTGAGGCAGGAAAGGCGGGTTAGGGAGCAGGCCGGCATCCTCAGCCAGTGGCCAGACTCACCCCAGCACCCCTCCACCTGGCCTGGGAGGGAACCAGTGATCGCTGGGGGTCATGTTTGAACTTTTCCCTAAGTGGGGGGGCCTGCCTGGCCGTATGGGCCTCTCCAGACCATCGGCCACTCCTCCTGGGACTGCACAACTTGGGCTCCGACAGAGTGAGAGGGAAATGTCTCCCGAGAGGGCTGGTGTCTGATTTAGACCCCGTGGAGCTGAGCCAACCCAGCAGCTTGGAGAGGCGTCGGTGGGGAGGATGTAGAGTCATGCGTGGCAGCGCAGCAGGGTGGGGGCGCCCCTCCAGTCCCAGCCAGGGGCAGGCATGTGCTCATGTTCCCTGTGGGTCAGAACAGATTCTCTCAGATGCATCCCGTGCCTGGAAGGCCACAGTCTCCGAGGAAGGTGGAGGCCAAGGCAGCTGAGGGGAGGGAGCTGCAGTCAGGGTGGGCCAGGCCCCCTGGAGCCTGGACTTCTGCCTCTGAAATCTGGGGAAGACCTAGGAGCCCAGCGAGGCGTCCTCCTGCATTGTTACACACGACCCTCTGACGGAAGCACCCTCCTCTCAAGGTCTGAGCCCTTCGCGTTTAAAGATGGCCCTGAAGGCCTCCTTCGGGCGCTGGATGCCATTTTCCTGTTGACGGTCCTGGTGGCTGAACTTTTTTCTCAGAGGGGCAGAGACACAACTTGAGGGGCAGGATCTAGGATAAAGGAGGGTGAGTCCCAGCGCCACCCAAGTGTCTTACTCCAAGTGTCTTGGTGTCTTACTGCAGAGGCTGGGCCCCCGCAGTGCTGGCCTTGCGCGTGGGCTACTGCTCCGGGCGGGAGTGCCTTTGGGAACTGACCCAGAAAACCCGCCTCGCCCGAGCAAGGGGTTTCACAAGCCCACATTACTCATTAACAGGCTGCAAGGAGGCCCCAGAGCTCACCCGGGTCAGCTGTCTAGTTAAGAGCTGGTAAAGGTTCTGCAGACACATTGATCCCCCAGTGACACTGTCAGGCCTTCCAGAAGTCGGAGGCAGTGGGGTGTGCTGCAGTGGGGTGTGCACTAGTGACAGCCCTGGCTGGCCGAGGTACATAGTGTTTGTGGTAATGTGTGTTCCAGAAATCCAGGAAAATGCCTCTCACGCCCATTTGGCGCCCTGTGCTTGGGGGGCTGAGGAGGCCAGGGCCACAATAGAAGCTCCGAAATACTGTCACAGTCCATTGTTCTCCCCCTGCTGTAGAACAATGCAGGAGACAGTCCTCCCTGCTGTGCACTTGGGGCGGGTGTGGACGGGACAGCCTGAGGGCGGCTTCTCACAGGACGGGGTCCAGAGTCCCTTTGGGTGGCATTTTTTTGCATTTGGGTGCAGGGCTCTGCTTCCAGCCGGCGCTGCCTCCTTTCCCTCCTGCTCTTCTTGTGCCATCAGGAGTCCACCCTCCTGGCCTTCCGCCCTGTCTCCTATTCCTCCTCCTGACCCCTCTGCGTGCTCCGCGGCCGCTAGTGCCCCTGCTGTCCACCCACCTGCCTTCTCCTCTTCCCGCCATTCCGTGGCAGCGTCTCCAGAGCTTGTCAGTTGGCCTAATTTCTTTGCGTCTCCGCAGACACCTCAGCGTCACGGCCCTGCTCGATCTCACACTTAGCAGTACCCAGAGTCGAGCTTCGTCCAGCGGGCGCTCCTGACGCGCACACATGGTCACTGGCCCTGACATTTCCTGCTGTGAGACCTCACCCGCCACTTCACCCCCAGCCACCGCTCCCCCCCACCCCAGGAGCGCACCCCAATGCCATGCCCTCCAGCTGGGTGCCTCTGCGTGGCTGGGTCTCGCCTTGCTCCATGGGGGCTTCTGTCCGTAAGCCCTGGGCCATGTAAGCCCTTCGCTAAGCCCTGGGCCATGTAAGCCCTTCGCTATGGCCCAGGGAGCCTCTCTGGCTGCTGTGGCCCGCCCACGCCCAACTCGGACCATTGTTTTCGGGCTAATCCTCATGTCCACCTGCGGGTCATCTGTCTCCTTGGCCCCTGACTCACTGGGTGAGGACAATAGCTGCGCTGCACCGAGGCACGTAGGCCCTTGAGGAATGCTCTCCTTATCACTGCCCCGAGGCTGCAGTGGCTTTGTCTGGGGTATGGGTGGGCACCCCCTCGCTGCAGCCTCCGTCTGGGGCGCACCTGAGGTCGAGGGCGTGGCTGGGGCTCCTGCAGTACCTGGGGTTCTGTCGCCTTCTGGCAGCCGGGGTCAGCGGTGCGGTGAGGGAGGGCCAGGCCAGGCCGCACCAAGGCGGCCCCCATGTGGGCTCCGGGGCAGACAGCGCACCCAGACTAAACACGCTTGCCGCTGTGTACAGTGCGAGCTCCTTGTGTAAATAGTTTACTCCCCGCCTCGTAATAGCCTGGCCCGCTGCGCTCCGCTGTTAATGTGTCCACGGAAAGGCCATTTCTTATCCTCTCGGTTTAGACCTTATTTGATTTGTGGTAAAGTAAGAGACATGCGAGCGCCCAGACCAGCTGGGACAGCACGTGGGCAGCGGGGCGCATGGGGTGTCTCCTGCGCGAAGAGGACCAGCCCCCCAGTCTCATCATTTGTGGAATCAGCCCATTTGCTCAGAGCTTGGGAATTACCAGTGCGGTCACCAGGTGACTGTCCCATTGTCCTGGGGATTGTCCTGGGGCTCTGGCCTTTCTTTGCACTGGGGTGGGAAGAGATAGGGCGGTGACCTGCGAAAATCCAGGATGAGTCATTGGCTCCACCCCCACCCCATCAAGCGGCCCGCAGTGGGGCAGCCAGGGGCGGTCACTTAGGGTTTAACGGATCACACAGCCGTGGCCCAGCCGCGGGCCGCCTGGAGACGGGGCGTCCTCTGTCCCATGTTTAGTGAAGCTGTTCAAGTCTTCGTGCCGCTCTTGCTTCGGGCCTTGGCCCATCCCGTGCCGATGCGCACCCCTAGTGTGCTCCAGTGGCGGCTCAGCGCCCCAGCAGTGTCACCCACCCTCCGGCGGGACACGCAGGAGACCGGGCCGGGGCCACGCGTCCTCGGTCCAGGCTGAGCACCCTCTGCTCCCAGGTCAGCCCCCGGGGGTGCTGTCACCGCAGCTGCCCCCTTCGAACGTCACAGCAAAGCCGGTGACCACTGCGCTGGTATTTCTCTATGCCCTCTTTTGAGAAATAATGTATATACTCATCAGGGAAAGATTTGGCTGCTCCATCCCTAAGATGTTTTATTTCGTATAGAGCAAGCATATTGTTTTCATAACTGAGGAAACAATGAAAATGACACTAGAGCTGACAAGTGCCGCTTCATGAGACAGGTGCCGAGTTCCACGGACAGGAGCTTTAGACCCACGTGACCAGAGAGTGAGCTCTAAAATGTCATTTTAAAATAAGCGCCACTCTTTTTCCCGCTTAAATTTCGAGATGCACTTTAGGCTTTGACGAACGTGGTGGCATCCTGGTGTCTCCGAGTTGCATAAAGCTTATCTGCGAGGTTCCGACTGCCCCTGCCTTGGGGCTTGGGTTCGGGCGACAGTTGCCATCACCGTCATCAGCGTGAGCTGAGACACGCAGGGGGTGGGCCCAGGACCGCACAGGCCCCTTTGTGCCACCTGGAAGACACCCGGGCGGGGTCTGTGCCCTCAGTAGAGTCCCTTGCCCTGTGGCAGGGCCGGCTGGCTTCCGAGGGCTCTGAGGCTCACCAGGCAGAGGCGGGCCTGTGTCTCAAAGGAGCTGCCTGCAGGAGAGGCCCCGGCCACTTCCTGGAGAGATGCTCTTTGCGAGGGTCCAGCACACCCCAGAGGTGGTTGTCCTGACTCCAGTGCCCTTGGCCGCGTGTTTCAGCGCTCTGGGCCCTGAGCCTGCGGGACCGGCCTCCCTCCACCCACACCTCCCCCACGAGAGGGCCTGGCCGGGGCTGGGCGAGCGAGCAACCAGCAACCGGAGTCTGTCCGCAGCGCCCGCAGCGCAGGGTCCTGCCGGCCCCTCGTGCCGGCTCAGTCGCTGCTTGTTGGGAATAAAGTGCAGCGTCCCCAGCCGCAGCAGCAGGCGCCTGGGTGCAGAGGGCCTGGCCGGCGGGTCTTGAGCCCGCGCTCACAGCCGTATCTGCTGCAGGGCCTGAAGACGCCCTGCTCATCCCGAGCAGCCGGTTTTGGGGTGTGGGTGGGTGCCCCTAGGAACTGCGTCTTCATTAGGTGAGGCTGATGCTGATGGAAACGCCTCCAGGGGCTGCCGCCCCGTGTTTGGAACACGCTTGCACCCCCAGGGAGCCCGGCCCTTGCCTTTACAGCTGCCGACTCTCGTTCCTTTTCTTAGTGGCTGTTACTGCGGCCTCCAGCTCTGGGTGCTGTCAGGGGGTGGGAGTGGGAGCAAGGGCCGCAGGCCCGGGGCTCGGGGCACCTGGGGAGTGTGTGGCCCGGGCAGGGGCACCCTAGCGGCTGGAGAGGTCCTCTCCGCCTCCCCAGGAGGAGACGTGGGCTCTCAGTGACAGCGCCATTGAGCCGGCCTGGCCGGCTCAGGGGCCGCGGCAACCACATCTGCAGGGGCCGTCCCGGGCCGGGCCGCATCACGGTGGCGAGGGTCGTTCTCTGGGCAGCCTGTGCCTCGCCCCTCCTCCGTGCCCTGGCCACTTGGCCCCTGAATGAGGAATTTCTGTTTGTATTTTATTATGGCCAAATCCATTTCCTGCAGATTAAAGTCCATTTGGGGTTAGTGGTTTAAAATAGCTCCTAATTTTGGGACAGGAAATGGCCTATAAAATCAAGATAAACTCGCCAAGGCAGGAAAGTGGGTCAGTGATGGGAAGAGAATGCCGTCCACACCATGGGCACTTCAGCCCGGCCAGCTGTGCCCTGCTTGAGTCTGTCGGCCTGTCCAGCATCAGCGCACTCCTGAGAAGGTCGGGATGACGCCCTCCTCATACGTGGGGTGCGGCTGGCAGCCGCTCCATGGCCATGCCTACCACTGGGCACGCCTTTGCACTTAAGAGTGGACAGCAGATGCTTCCTGTCCACTCCGTCAACCAACTCTGAGCAAATGGTGATTGGTGTCCTAATTATAATTAGATCTTGTTTTCCCAAATACTTGAAAATAAGAAGACTATATTTTTTAGTCTGGAATTTAAAAGCCTGGAATCCAGGCTTTTAAAACTTTAAAAAAAATCATGCAGTTAATCATTTTTTTAAAAAGATTTATTTATTTATTTACACAAGCACTGGGTACAGTCAGAAGCGCGGGAGGGTGAGAGGATTCACCAGAGCCAGAGCGGGGAGCAGAGCAGGCAGAGGGACCGAAGGACACTGCTGAGGGGAGCAGCGGGCGGCAGGAGAGGTCTGCGCGCCATGGGGGACCCTCCGCCGGTGGCCGGGGATCCAGCCGGCGCTGCAGAGGCTGTGGGCGGCTTCGCAACCCAGCGCTCAACCGCTGCGCCACCAGGGAGGCCCAGTTAATCATTTTTTATTATTTCTGTTGACCTTAGGTATTTTCTCTTCTTTCATGGAGTTATCATCTGTTAATATATTATGGAAGTGTTTCTGTCTCCTGGCTAGATGCCTCCAGACGTACATAGCTTTGGCATTGTTTTAGGCTGGGAGCCAACTTTGTAACCAAAGTCCTGTCTTCTGTTCAGGTCTGTGAGGAGCAAACAAGTAGCCAGGAATGCTCAGTGTTCAGTACAATGTAGCGGCCCGTCAGTGGGGTCTGGCTCTGAAATCTCTTCGGTGAAAATGAGTAAATGCTTGTTGGGTCAGGAGCATCCTGACGGCCTGTGTTCTGGTAACCGCGGCGGTGGGCAGGCGTGTGCTGACGGTGCAGCGCGTGCTATGCCGGGAAGTCAGCGCCGTTGTGCCCCCAGAGTGTCTTCGTGCAGGTTCTGATGTTCTGGGGAGAGCCCTGGCTCGGGGCGGGCGGTGGGCCTGGCTGTGCCGCCGGCGCGGGTGTCCCAGGGTGTTATGGTGTCATGACTGATGCTCATCTGTCCGTCTTCCCTCTGCTTCCCTGTAAACTGAGACAAGCTCCTCGGTCATTTGCAAGCGCCAGTGGTCGCGATAACCACACCAAATAAGTAAGTTTTCAGCTGACACCCCCGTACATGCCTGCGTCCCGAGGCGTCCCCCGGTGGGGACCAGGCTGGAAGTGTGACCCGGGCCGCAGAGCCGGTCGGGGCCCGCTGCCCGGCGCAGGGGGTGAGAGTCCCGTGAGGAGCGGGGCGGCCCCGGCAGCCTCGGGAGGGCGGCTCCGCGTCTTGCTGGCGTCACGAGGGAGAAGGGCCGCGCTTAGTGGGACAGCGCCCAGGTGGGCCCCTGGAGGCCTCCCCGACCTGGTTGAGGCGGCGCGCCCCGTGTCCTCAGAGTGGGGGCTCCCGGCCGGCTTTTCAAATGCTTGTGGTTTCTTGGGGTCTGACCCTGGATTCGGGAATCTCTGCTGACACTTCAGCTACGCTCAAAGTCAGGGGGTCGGAGCGGGCTCCACCTGTCCGCTTCCTTCCCGCGGGCCTGGAGACTGTCCCAAGACGCCCCTCTTGGCTGTTTTGGGAGCGACACGGGCTCAGGGACTCCACAGGGTGAGGCCGAGCACTGCCTTGGGATGAGCACGGCAGGGGAGACCTCCAGAGTTGGTCCCACCAGCCCTCGAGAGCCCACGTGTCCCAGTTTCGCCCCACACTGGGAGGCCCCCAACATTTTCCATGATGGAGACGGAGCTCTGTCCTCCAGACGGCTGTGGGGCTGCACGAGCGAGCTTGGCCTCCTCCCTGCCGCGTGGAAATTACCCGCTGGGGCACCCCAAGGTGGGCTTCTGCCACATAAACATTGGCTGCCAAGACCCATTTTCGAATCACCTTGGGTCGAGGTTGGAAAGCCAAGGAGTGGGAGACCCCGGCAGCACGGCCTAAGCGTGCTGGCAGGACGAGGCGCGTCCCCGAGGCGCGTCACCTCTGTGTGTCCGCGGGTGCATACTCACATGCGCCCCGCTCACGTGTGACCGCGCCACGGGCTTCACCTGTGAGTGTCTCCCGGGAGCACACGTGGCAGGCAAGCAGGCAGGCACCGCAGACACCTGCACGCGTGCTTGTGCGCCCACTGTGTGCTGGCGCGGGCAGGTTGGGGAGAGCTGTGCGCCCACTGTGTGCGGTGCGGCTGGTGGGGGCGGACAGCAGAGCTCTGCCCTGCCCGATGGCCGGGCTCCTGTCCGCTTCCTTCCCGCGGCCTGGAGGCTATCTCGAGACGCCCCTCGTGGCTGTTTTGGGAGCGACTCGGGCTCAGGGACACCACTCCGTGGAGAGAGCCGAGAACAGGAGGGAGAGAACCAAAGTCCTCAGAGGAGACCCCCCCGCCCGCACCAGGGGGCGCGTCCAGGCACACCCCCTTCCTTTCGGACGTTTTGAAACCTTTCGAGTAGGGATCGAGCGGGCCTGGCTTTCCTCTGCCCGGCACCGGGCAAAGCTGGCCGCGGGAATCGCTGGATTCGGGGTGGACACAGCATGGGCTGTGGAAACACCAGCTGGAAGGCGGCTTCCAAGGGCAGGCGTGGCTCTGCGCCGGGCACCGGCTCTGGGCAGGCGCTGGTGTTGCAACGGCCGTGGCGCAAGAGCGTTGTCCTTTGCCTCAGAACAGCAGTAGCGACAGCGGAGTCCGCCGGGCCCCGTGGGAAGGTGCAAAGTCAGCTGCCGAGAGGCACTTTCGTAAGGGCAGGGACACCCTAGGGAACCCCTGGTCCTCGGCGCCAGGGGTCCCCCAGTTCCGCCACACACACTTGGCTCCGACGCACAGCAGACGCCTCCTTGCATGGGGCGGGGGTGCTTTGGGCGTGTTTGAGACGCAGGCGAGGCTGGGGTGGGGGTGGGGTTTGCTCGCTGCGCGGGCGCCCGGCTCTCACGGTATAGGGCATTGGTCGTCGGGAAGGCCGGAAGGGGCTGCCCCGGGTGTGTGGGGGCGTGGGGTGAGGAGCGGCTCATGCAGGCCTTACCCTGCAGGGGTGGGAGCTGAGCTTGCGAGGGGACTCCAGGGAGGAGCTCTAGGTGCCATGAAAATGACCGGTGCCATTTAGCTCCCGAGGGCTCTGCTGTTTCTTCTGTCCTTGATGTGGGGACGACTGTCGGCCTCCAATCCTGCTGCCCACCGCCCCTGCCTGCTGCCGGGCTCGCCTCTGCCTTCCTGCCTGTCCCCTGTTCTGGGCCTTGCGGCCTGAGAGAGTGCTGGTCCCAGGTCAGGGCTTCCCGGCAGCCGCCCTGCCCCTCGCGGCGGTCAAAGCAAATCCAGGGTGAAAGATGGGTGGCCCCCCCCAAAGTGGAGTGATGGAGAGGACTAGACTCCAAAAGCAGGGGCCTGCTGTCACTTTGCAACCCGTCACATCTCAGCAGGAAGCAGCGTGAAGAGAGACGAAGTCACCTCATGGGTGAACAGCAGCGAAACTGTGGTCTGGAGCACAGCCCAGCCTTAAGCGGGCCTGGAACCCTGGCCTCGGAGCCCCTGGGGCGCCTGGGTCCATCCTCCAGACTCTCCAGGTGGAGGATGCCCTGACTGCAGGTGGTAGTGAGTCCACAGAGCAGCTCCGCCCAGGCTGAGGCCTCCGCCCCGCCGGTGGCTAGAAGGGGCTGCACCGGAGACGCTCCCGGTCACGATGCTTGCCAGTGGCCTCTGGCTCCTGCAGCCCCTGGTCTCCCTTGCTGAGTGCAGCCCCTGCAGCACCAGCCCAGGTGGGGACCTGGCGCTCGGGCAGAGTCTGTGCTTTGGGTGACCGAGGCCACGGCTGCGCTGAGAAGCAGGGGCTGGAGGTGAACCCGGGGTTCTCGATGACTGGAGGTGCCTGTGGCTGCCGAGGGGGGTGCGGGGGAGGGCCCAGAGGGGTCCCATGGAGCAGGGGCGGGACGGCACAGGCGTGGCCGCCCGGCTGTGGAAGGCTCTCATGCTTCAAGCCCCGGCTTTGGGGTCAGGGGTATAGAGAGCTGCAAGGTCAGGTCATTCCCAGCAGCACATGAGGCAGGGTGCTGGGGGGGGGTAGCCCCCCGCGGCTGGTGTGCCCAGGCCAGCCAGTCTGTGATCGTTAATTATTAATGCAGACCCTGCACCCCCAGCCACGTCCTGCCCGGGCAGATACGTCGCGCGAGCAATCCCGTCAGGAGGGGGGTGCGGTGAGCCCCTTCCACGTGGTCTCCAAGAGTAAAGCCAGTTCTGGGCTGCCGAGATGCTGAAGGGATTAAATGCTGAAATCAGAAATCTGGGAGAATTCAGCGTAGCATGTGCAGAGGGTCGAAGAGGCAGGCAGGCAGGGCTCAACTCTCGGGGTTACTTGGGGTCAGAGACGTTCTTGGCGGGGAGAGGGCAGGGCTCCAGAGACCCGGCTCCAGGACGCGGCTTGGGTCAGACGAGCGGGCACCCCTGGCTGCGGCGGGGCCGTCCCTGTGCCCGGCTTCAGGCTGGGAGCCCCGTGCCGGGTGCTTGCTCCCGGGGGAGGCTCGGGGGCAGGTAGCTCCTGCCTGGGCGGCACCCCTTCCCCGCTTCATGGAGCGGTCCGGGTGGACACGGGCCAGCACCCAGTCGCGGGCAGAAAGGGGTGGAGGGCGAAGCCCCGACAAGCGGGTGGGAGGCTGGGGTGCAGCGGGAGTAAGGGGTCTGAGGTGTGGGGCGAGCACGGGGGGAGGCGTGGATGGCTGCGGGGGCCGGCATGTCATGCTGGGGCGCGCTGGGGCGGAGCTGGGGTCCGTGGAGGCCGGAGGAGCGGGCGGAGGGACGTGTGGGCTCTGCTGCCTTTTAAGGAAACCTCAGTGCAGTGTAGACATGTTGCGGCGTCGGAGGTGCCGAACGAGAGGGTCACGACACGGGAAACTGTTCTGACATCAGCTGTAAGCGGCGAGACGGTATTTCCAGGAGAAAACCAAGGCCACACGGGGCGGGTGGGGGGCAGGGGGCACCCCGGGAGCTCTGCCCTCGAACCCCCAAAGCTGCTCCTTGAGGCTCCTGGGGTGCTCCCATGGGCTCATGGGGGGGCCACACGTGCTCTGGCGAGATGCCTTTGAAGGGGCCACTCGCAGGAGGCACCTTCCGTCGGGAGGAGAAACCACGGGCGGCGGCAAATACCAGCACCCGGCCAGGCCCTCCGGGACCGCAGCTGCCCGGGCACTTCCACGGCGCCCTCTCGCGGCGCCCTCCCGCTGGCCTCTGGGGGGCGCAGTCCCGGTCCCTGCCCACACATGCTGGTCCCGTCCACGCGTGGATGGAGCTGCTGCCCTTGGCAACGGGGGTCCACGATGAGTCCACCAGGGGCAGGTGCAGGACGTGAACCTCCCGTTCGTTCCTTAACTTCTGGAGTTTTCTGCACAGAAGGAGCCTAGATGTCTGCAGGGAGCTGCCCGCCTGCACCCGCTGTCGCGGATTTCACCTCGGCGCCCAGGCGAGCCTCATCTGCACCCGCTGTCCAGCCTGGTCCCTGGGCCGCGAAAGGGCAGTGCCCTCCACGGGTCGTCCCCGAGCCAAGGAACCTGCCCTCTCGGCGCCCCCCGCCGCTCAGCCCGGCCCTCCGAGCGGTGCCCACAGCCGGTGCCTTGGGCCCAGCTCTGACGCGGTCCCGAGCCGCGCGGACGGCAGGGAAGGGCTCGGGCCCTCGCGCCTGCCTGCTCCGGCATTGTCCAGGCTGTCCCCCTGCTTCTGACCAGCGGGGTTCAGGTCCCTGCCAGCCGCCCCGCGTTCTGTGATTTACTAAAGCAGTTCGCGGATTTCGGACCACCGGGCCTGCGAGGACGCTGCCGGGTTGCTCTGAAAGGCCGCGCAGGCCGGCCGGGAGGAGGCTGCGGCCGGTGTGGCCCCCCCACGCTTCCGGGATCTCAGATGAGGAGACCGAGAATCTAGAAGGGGGGAGCACGAGAGCTGCAGGGGTTTCCTGCAAGTGTTTACGGGAAGGTGTGGCCATGGGCTTATCTGCCGGCCCCGCAGGGCAGCGGCCCTCAGGCCGAGAGGAGCCAAGGACGGGGAGCAGGAAGGGCACCGCCCTGGCCTCCCCGCTGGCCTGGACAGCTCAGAGCCCCCAGTCCTCCTGCCCGAGACCCTGGGCCCTTCAGACCCCCTTCCTGGAGGCCAGAGAAACCCGTGGGGTCCAGTGAGACCCCAGGAGCCCGGCACGGCCCTCACCAGCGTGCTGGCGTCCCAAATGCCCCCTGCGCCCAGCCCCCCCCCACCCCCCCACCCCCCGCTTACAATGACCCCGGGGCGTGGGTGCCCAGGCCCCCCAGGCACACGGGTGGAGGACGTGCCAGGGCTCAGGTGAGCGCAGCTCCTGCTCCACGCCGCGGCGAGCAGCCTCCCGGCGCTGTGATTTCCGATTTCTGTCTGAGAAGAGAAAGTGGCTCCCGGAGGTGGCAGCCACGGGGCGGGGAGGGGGCAGCAGCCGTTCATCTAGAGCCCGAGCGGCCCCCCTGGTGACCGCAGGGAGCCCTGAGGCCTGGTCGCCTCCTTCCCAGCCTTGGTTCTCCAGAGCGCGGCCCAGGGGAATTCGGGGCGGGGGGGTGTCCTTGGCCCTTGGCAGCGCCTCCCAGGCTGGAAGCTGGCACTTCCTGGGTGTCCATGTTCCAGCTCCACTGGCAGCCCAAGGGGACTTCTTTGGAAGCAGCCTGAGCTCCGCATGTGGGTCCTACCTGTAAATAGCTCAGAAACCAGCCCCCACCCCCCGCCCCCGGAGGAAGCCGTTTGACTTCCCACCCCACATCCTTGAACATCCTTGAACCCCAGCCACCCCCCACCCCAAGACCATCTCAGTGCCCAGCACCCCAGGACACGCTGAGTCTACCCTGGGCCCAGCAGGACCAGCGTTCCGCTCCCACGCGTGGGTTCCAGCCCTCTGGCCTCCCCAGAAAGTCCAGGGGTACAGTAGGGACTCGCAGGAGGGACCTTCTGCCGTGTAAGCTCACTGTGTTTTATTCCATGTTCAAATGGAAAACTCTGGCCCCAGGGGCATTTCTCAGCTGGAGAGGAAACGGGAGGTCACACAGATAAGGTCCTCGGAGCCTGGAGACTTGCAGCTGCGGCCGCTGTAGGCTCTGGCCGGCGCTGGCCTTGGGCTGGGCCACGTGGCGTCTGGCTGGCAGGGATGTCCAGGAGCCCAGAGCTGTGCTGTCACTGCTGCCCATCGCTGGCAGCAGAGCCACAGGCTAAGGAGAGCGCCCCGCCAGGGTGCCGCGCCCGCCTGCCCGCCCGCCTCCAGGTGGGTGGCCTCTGTGAAGAGGCCCCGGGGAAACGCCCCCTCCCGCCCCCGCCGCATTTCCCAAAGCCACTCCTGCATTTTCTGGAGTTTTGTGTGGTTTTCAAACTCCTCTCGAACTTCGAGCAGACCCTGCAGAATGTGAAGTGGAATTCTCCCCCGAAACAGAGTCTGCTGCACCCTTGCGGCTCAGGTGTCTGCGGGAGACGTGGGGGTGTGCCCCTTGGCCTGCCCCGTGCACGTCCCGGGTGGTCCTGGCTCCGTTGTGCCTGGGCACCCGGGCATCTGCCCAGCCCTGCAGCCGGGCGTGGGGGAGAGCCCACCTCCCTCGCCTTCCAACTTGGGGTCGAGGTGCCGCTGGCCTCGGCACTCCGGGGTCATGGCCCGCAGGGTGCAGACACGTCTCCCTGCCTCCTCACCGTGTGTCCTGGGGTGGCCCCACGCGGCCCCGACCTCCCCTGCTCCGGGCCCTGTTGCCTAGGGTGAGACTGTGCTGCCCGCCCAGCCCGCGCTGGCTGCCCCGGCCGCCCCCGCCCTGTCTGCGCACGCCTGCCCTCGCGGCAGCTGTCTGTTTGGGGGTGTCAAGTGCCAGGCGCTTCTGCTGACCTTGGCCCCGCCCCGTCTCTCCTCCAGCCTGAGGGCGCCCACCTGTGTGTGCAGACAGAGCCTCCAGGGCGTCCCCAGACCTCCCCACGGTGCTCACGGGTCTCCCCACCACACCTGGGCATTGCCCTGTGCTTAGAGCCCTTGCCACCCTTCTCGTGTGGGGGTGGGCACCCCACCCCCGGACTCCAGCAGACGGGGGCGCTTTGCTCTGGTCCTTAGCACCCCTCTCTATACCCGCTTGAGTTAGTCAGGAGGAGGGTGGCTCTGAACTCTCCTTCCCGCACTGCCGGAGCCTCTGGAGCCAGGAAGACGCCTGGGCAGACACAGCGGAGGGTGGTCCTGCTGGGGGCAGTGTGGGCCGGGCCGCAGTCTGCCCAGGCAGTCCAGATGTGGAGAGCCCTTGCGGTGGGGGGACTGCACCCTCTCCCAGCACCCTTCCCCGTGGCCTCGGGCAGGGCCTCAAATTCTTCCTGCGTCCAGCTCCCGGCAGCCACGTAGACGGTTGGGATGGACACTTGCGTTGAGACGCACTAGCCATTGCTGACCTGATGGGCCAGGGTGGTCTGGACAGGGCAGGCGCTGCAGGGGGCCTGGGGTAGAAGTGAAGATGCCATCAGGGAGACCTGGGTCACCAGCTTGGGGTACACATGTGACTGAGAAGTGGATGCTCCAGCAAGAAGGCGTCGCAGGACTTGGCCCTGGCTGGGGCGGCCTGGGCGGGGGTGGGGTAGGGTGGGGAATGAGCTCCCTACGGTGCTAAGCTGCCTGACAGCGCAAGACCCTTCTTTTATAAAATCTCATCACAAGACAAGCGACTGAATGTTCAGGAAAGTCATAGTTTGCAGGCAGCACTGCGCTCTCTGTGGGGAACACTGTGATTTGGGTTCTTCCAAGTCTTGATGTGAGTCTTCCCGGCTGCTTAATGCACAGGTTTTTGCTGCGACTGAGTTCCCCTCTGGCTTTTTTTTTTTTTTTTTTTTAAGATTTATTTATTTATGGTCCTCCCCGGTGGCTCAATGGTTGAGCGCTGGGCTGCGAAGCTGACCGGAGCCTCTGCAGCGCCGGTTCCATCCCTGGCCGCCGGCGAGGGCCCCACATGGCATGCAGACCTCTCCTGCCACGCCCGCTGCTCCCCTCAGCAGTGTATTTCGTCAGTCTGCCTGTTCTGCTCCCCGCTCTGGCTCTGGTGAATCCTCTCACCCTCCCGCGCTTCTGACTGTACCCAGTGCTTGGATAAATAAATAAATCTAAAAAAAATTATTTGTTTATACAAGACCCCGGGTACAGGCCAGATGCGTGGGAGGGTGAGAGAATTCACCAGAGCCAGAGCGGGGAGCAGAGCAGGCAGAAGGACCAAAGTACACTGCTGAGGGGAGCAGCGGGCGGCAGGAGAGGTCTGCGCGCCACGTGGGACCCTCGCCGGCGGCCGGAGATCGAACCGGCGCTGCAGAGGCTGCGGGCAGCTTTGCAGCCCAGCGCTCAACTGCCTGTGCCACCAGGGAGGCCTACTCTCTGACTTTTTTTTAAAGATTTATTTATTTATGCACATAAGAACTGGGGTACAGGCCCAAGGTATGGAGGGTGAGAGGATGCACCAGAGACAGAGCGGGGAGCAGAACAAGCAGATCCACTGAATACACTGCTGAGGGGAGCAGCGGGGAGACAGGAGAGGGCTGCTGCGCCCTGTGTGTCAGTCCCTGGCTGGGGATTGAACTCATGCTGCGGAGGCTGCGGACAGCTTCATAGTGCTGTGTCTTAACCCCTGCGCCACCCGGGAGGGCCCCACTCTCTCTGACTCTTATATTTGAAACCGGCCTTGGTGTCAAGGCGGGAGGCCCTGCTCTCCTCCTCCCTGCAGTTTCTGGAGGATCTGCTGGCAATCTGGGAGTCCCTGTGGTCTTTCTCTGGAGCAGAGGGACGGACTAATGTTCATCAGATATTTTGGAGTAGTGTCGTAGATGTGCTCGGGAGCACGGAGCGCTCTGGGGACTGTTGTGCTCTCTTTCTCACGTGCGGTTTGGAGAAGGGTGGTCGCAGCCACAGAGCTGGGCCGCCCCTGCCGCCGGCCACCACGTGGCCTGTTGCTCCTGACAGCTGCTCTCCCCGGAGAGGCGCGGCGGGGCCTGGCGGGGACGGGCGCGGGGCGGACTCCCGGCATCCGTGCTCCGGGGCCCTGGCCAAGCTTGTTCTGTTTACTGAAAGTGTTTAGAGCCGTGGAGTTGTTTCCATGTCCAACTGGCTAAAAAAGCGGAACATATGGTTGGTGTGGGAGAATAACCTCTTCCTTTTCACCAATTTGAAAGAATTGGGGGACTCCTGAAGCACACGAAGTTCATGTGGAGAGCTCAACAGAAAATCAAATATGTTGAGCACACACACAAGTGGGGGGGGTGGGGGTTGGGGGGTGGAGGGATATAGTCGACTTATCCAAAACAAAGTATTTTTATTAAAACAAAGAATACAAGAAAGGTTCTAAATCTTAAAGAGAAAGGAAATTCACCCGTGGATTGCTACTTGAACATTACCAACGTCATTGCAAGCTCTCGGGACAGGACAGGGAGGCGAGGAGCTGCTGTCCTCACTGGGAAGGAGGTTTTTAGAGGGAACTTTCTTTGAAAGTCAGCGCGGAACTCGCCTCTGCAACTGAAGCGCGACCGGTCTGCCTGCAGAGGTGTGATGTGTGAAGACCGTGATGCCATGTGCAGTAATTAAGCCGGAGCGAACTTGTGGCTTGTAGCAAGAACTCGAAGATTCTTGTTTCACTATAGAATTCATTTCTGGAATATTTTCCCCGGGCACAAGCGTGCCGTTGTTCCGTGCTCGGCGGCACAGAGCCGGCATTGTGATGCGCTCGTGAGAACTATGAGGTCTGGAATGTGGCTTTTATTTTAAGATGTGGAGGGTCTCAGAGGCATTTCACTTGGGCCTTGATGTGACTGTTGTGGTTCCCCACTCTGGGCAGGCGGCACCCTGTGTTTCCGCTGTGTGAAGATCGGGGTGTGAGGCGCAGCCCGGCTTCGCTGCCTCGGCGGAGCGCTCACGGCAGTGTCTCCTGTCTGTTCACTGAACAAAATGCCCCGGGCGTTTGGGTCCTTTAAAGTCTAGTTTCATAAAACGCTGAGTTTGTGCCTGGCAAATTTCATCATGTAATGATGGCTCTGAAATGGGCATGAGCCCCAAGCTGAAAGGGACAGTGAGAGCAGGAACAGAGAATATTGCTATGGAACAGGACAGGAGAGGAAGCTCGGCGGGGAGGAGAGACGTGATGTGCAGACACCAGGATCTGCAGGCGCTAAAGCAGGCGGGGACGCTCTTGGGGCTCCCGGCGCATGGCGGCAGGACCCAGCGGCGCGGCCAGCACGTGTGGGCAGCCCGTGGAGGGGAGGGCAGGCCAGCGAGGGCCGTAGGACTCGGCAGTCAGGGGATGGTGTTGGGCAGGGGAGTCGGTGAGAGGGTGGGGCGGAGCCCGCGCCCAGTGGGGGTGTCTGCTGGCCTGTGGGCTCCCCTGTGGCGCAGGTGCGCGGCCCTCAGCGCCCCGGGAGCAGACTCTGTGACAGCACGTGCTTGGGGCTGGAGGAGCTGAAATAATGAAAGGCTTGGTTTGTCCCCTCAGGGACATCCCGCTCGCAGGGAAACCTGGGTCCGGTACCTGCGGTCACGTGTGCTCAGCTGAGCATGAAGGGGTCCCGACGGCGGGGGTGGGCCCTGGGGGAGCATCAAAGAGAAGGTGCCCACGGGGGCTCACCTGAGACATGGGACACAAAGTGTGGCTTAAGACCTTGCCTCTTCTGCGGTGGCGACCATGGGCATGTGCCAAGAAAGCCCCGAGGCCGGCGGCAGGGCCGAAGGGAGCCTGCACCTGCAGCCTAATGCGAGGTTGGTTGAGCTGAACCCAGGGAGGACAGGACAGAGTCCACCCAGGGCCCGGCGTGCACAGAGGGCGGGCGTCAGCCCCACCCACCCTGGACCTGCAGGGGAGGCTGGAGCTGGGCCTCCAGGGAGCAGGTGACCTGCCAGGTGTGTCCCGGGCCCCTTGCAGCCCCTCGCAGCCCCACCATCTCTCAGCGGGGATGGCGGCGTGCATGAGAAGACACCCCGGCCCGCAGGCATCAATCGTACCAGAGGCCTCGGGGAAGATGGACTGGGGCGCGAGGAGGACGGGCAGGCCAGAAAACACCGGGACTGGCGGGCATGAGCGCTGCTGGCTGGCGGCTCTGCAGGAAGGGGCCGGTCCGCGGCGCGGGCAGGACGGAGAGCACTCGAGCCTGGAGTGGCCCCAGAGAACAGGCCCAGAACTATGTCCAGATTTACTGGAATGTGTCTCCAGCCCTCCGCGCTCCTTGTCCCCCGGGGCTGGATGGCCTGAGCAGGGGTCAGTAAGTCAGCAGCTGGCTTGGTGGCCGGGCCCCATCCCCCCAGCGCCCTGCTCTGCACAGTCCAGAGAAGAGATAGAAGCCTAGAACCTCAGCTTGAAAATATTTTTTCAAAACATTCTAGAATATAGGGCGGGTCAAATGGGACACTGCAGGCAGAGTCCTGCCGTGGCGGCGGCCGCGGCCATCCCTGTCCGGGGCAGTGCCCGGGTCTCCTGTGGCTGCTGCTTGTGTCGGTGACAGTGAGTGCCTCAGGCTCAGCAGGCCAGCGTCTGGCCGGCCGTGGGTCTGGTTAATGCGTTTGCTGCCTGCTCTGTGTGTGCCCAGCACGTCTGTGTACCTGAGATGGAGACAGACGCCGGGGAGCTGTCTCTGGTAGCGCGTCACATGCACCAAGGATCACACTACGGAACACAACCAACGTGCTGGTTAGCCAACTCTCGCCGGCGGTGTTCGGGGTCCACAGGAAATGCTGACGCTCGGGACCGCCGCTCGGTACAGGGTGTGCGGCCGGGGCGTGGCGCCTCCAGCCCCCGGGGCCAGGATGTGCTCCCAGCATCCTCGGGAGGCTTGTCCATGCAGCTGGAGCCAGTTACCGAGCCAGGCCTTGGAGGAAAATGACAGAATATTTGGGTCAGCAATAAAACATCCCTGCAGATGTCTTACCCGCCGTGGCCCACTGTTTCACAATTCAGGGTCAGACATGTGGGAAAATTGAAGGGAAACCAGATAATGTGACTCATCCCCAAATAAAACATTTCCACATCTCCATGAGAATGTTCTGGGATAGTAAGTTCATTAAAAGTTATCTTGAGTAAGTTTTAGCTGTTTCACGCATGCATACACACACATGCACATGGGCACACGCGTGCGCACCTGAAACTTAAGTGACACACAGGTGCACACACCTGAGTCTTAGGACATACATGGACATGCCTCTGAGGCCACGTGACACACCCCTGCGCTTGCTGTGCTGCCCACGGGGTGCCCACGGGCCTCTGGCCTCATGGACGAGTGGACACCCATGGGCATGTGCGTGAACTTTTTTCTGGCGCATATTTCTTGAACAAATAAGCAAAGGCATAATCAGAAGATTTTTGACAACAGATTGTTAAATATAAAGTAATTTCAAGTTGCCCTGGCCCAGATCTTACTGCTCTCTCTCTGGTCTGAAACAATGATCTTTGAGATCCTCTGAAAATGCAGGAAAGCGGGGCCTTCAGTGTTTCCAGCCGCCGCTCAGGCAGCAGAGCGCGGGGTTTGCCACTCTTGGCGGCGAGTCCTGTGATGGGGAGTTTCGGGCTCACTCGCCCGCGGCCCTCCGCGCGGACGGTGCTTGTGGCCGCCGGGGCCTCACAGCCGGGCTCACGCCGTCACACCGGCGGCTGTTACTTCAGGAAAAGGAATCGTAGGTCTTTGGGTTTCTCATTAGACAGCTCAAAACCATCCCTGCGGAGGGCACCTAACGCGGACTTGAGTTTGTGTGAGACAGCGGCGCGTCACGGGCCTGGAGGACGCGCCCCGCGTGGCTCGCGGTCACGGTCGGCTCCGAGCTGTGGCCTGGAGCTGGGTTTAAAGCGCGCTGACCTGCTGGTGACCCGGCGCGTGGCTGGGCCCCAGTGCTGTGCCGGGCGGAGCGCGGAGTGGTCAGAAGGAAAGCGCCCTTGCCACTCCTCAGGCTGCCTGCGGACCTGGCGGCGGGCCTGGGCCACCCGCAGACCCTGCTTCCGGCTCCTTGCCGTGACTCTGGGGTCCAGGGTGGAGTGAATCTAGGTCGAGGCGCCCAGTGGGTTCCTGTGTCCAGTGCCCCGCTCTGCACCCCGCGCCCCTGGACGCAGGCCCAGCGTCGGCGGCGTCCCCACCGTCACGACACCGGGAAGGCCTTCGCCTCGGCGTCCAGTCCGGCTTCCGCTGCTCCCGTGTCGCTGGTTGTCATCAGCCCTGCGCTCTGTTCCTCGCGGGCGGCCTGCTGGACGGAGGTGCTCACTTCCCGACGGCAGGGATGGAGCTTCCAGATAGGGGCTAGTTTTTGGAGCTTCCCGTGAAGTGCTGACTCAGTGCTCAGGATCCCGCGTCCAGGCCCGTGTCGGGGTGCACGGCCTCCCTAGGAGTGCAGGCTCCCCCCTCAGAGCGGCTCTCCTGGGATCTCAGGCCACTGGGCGACGTTCGGCCTCTGATCATGGGCAGCTCCGCGCATCTCGCTGCGAGCCATGCCAGTGCTGTGGCGTGGCCGACCGCGGAAATCTGAAAACCTTGAAATGCTGCAGATTTTCCCATCACCGCCACCCGCCCCTGCTCGCCAGGCTCCGCCGCAGCCAGCACCCCAGCTGTCTCGCTGCTTCTGAAAGAGTGTCCCTCAGGGCGGGCGCACAGGCAGCTGCTTTTTCTGGTGCTGGCAAGAGGGAGCTGAAGAGAAAGCAGCTGTAGGCACCGGGAGCGTGGGGGGCTTTGGGGAGGCCCCCAGCTCTCAGCCTCCTCGGCCTGCCTCAGCTCAGCAGGAGGGCACCCCACAGCACGCATACCTTCAGGCTGTGGCGCTGCCCGCTGGAGTGCGGCCTGCTCCTTTTAATGGGGACTCCGAGCTGCCCCAGTGCACAGTGCGCCATGGAGGTGCCCAAAGTGCCACCTCGAGCCCTCCCCCTGGGCCCCGAGGCCCCTCGCCCTCAGCACCGCCCTCTGACCAGCCGGGCTCACATGGGCCGCTGGACACGAAGGCCTTGGGGCCAGCCCGGTGTGGCCAGTGTCAGGGCAGGGAGGCCGGCAACCGGGCATCCTTGCTGGCAGTGCCCTTGCCTCGTGGCCTCTGCAGCTGGTCAGGACAGCGGTGCCGCAGCCAGCCAGACCTGGGCCTGCTGCCTCATCCTGAAGAAATGTTCACTTCTCTTCCGAGTTTCTGCTCCTTCTTCGCCCAGCCTCAAAAATACTTTCATTTAAAAAGGCGTAAACTTCTGGAAAAGTTGAAGGCATGTAAACAGACTCCTGGCCTCACTCCCACCGGATTCATCAATAGTTTATATCTTGTCACATTCGTGTTCTTTCTCTGGCTTCAAATTATTTCTACTGTTTGCTAAGCCTTTTGGGAGCAATTGTAGGCGCCCGTGCTCTTGGCCCTGAAGCGTGCCCGCCTTGCTGCCAGGACAGAGGCGCTCCCTGCTGAAGTGTGGCGTGTCTGCTGCCTGCAGTGCTTTAATGCTCTGGCCAGCATGCGTCCACCCGCCAATGCTGCCCCCTCCAGCACACCCCCAGCAGCCAGCCCAGCCCGGACCATTCGTGCACTGTTGCCCGCTCGGCCTGCCGTGCAGCTCCTGTTCCTTTGCCGGGCGCCTGGGCACTGTCCGCACCTGGCTTGGGGCGCCCACGTCCACTAGTGTTGTTATAGGGCAGCCCCGATATTGAACGGGTTCCCGGCTGTGGGTCCTCACCCGCGCGCTTACAAGGGACTTATGAATACTCCACTGCAGGCGCACACAGAAGGTTCATGAAAGGTTTATTTACAAGGGAAAGGGAAATAAGGAAAATGGACAACTCAGGGAGAAAATAGGGAAATAAAGTCTTTCATGCGTCCTACCCGATCCGCCGACCTGGAAACCCAAAGGCCCTCTCCGAGCTGGCTGGACGCTGCGAGCTGGCGGAGAGCCAAAATGGGGGACCCCCCCCCCAAAGCCCACGTGTCTGGCTTTATACCCACCTGGCTGCTGAACCCCACCCTCCGGTCCCAGCCACCTTCCCTTGGGTGGGGATGGGATGTGGAGTTCCCAGTGTCTTTGGCTTTGGCCTGGGGTGGGGGTGGAGTCCACAAAGCCTGTATGGGATCAGCTTTAGGACAGCCTTTCCCCCTAACAGTGTGACTCTAGGGGCAGGGAGGCACAGCCTGGCGCTGGGCCCTGTGTTGGAGGGTGCCCATGACTGTCAGGTGCACAGCTGGCCCTGGCGGGAATAGGCCCTGCCATGTCCATGGGAGGCTGGGGCGTCGCCACTACCGCCCTCTGTCTGAGGCCCAGCGCCCTGGGGACGGTGCCAATCAGCTCCTTCCCGTGTCTGCTGTAGCACGAGTGGGGCTGGGCGCAGCCTTTACCATCATCTGCTTGTAGGATTCCCCTACAGGCCAGCGTGTGACTTCATCCCTTAGGGTGACCAGCTGTCACCTGGGCAGCTGCGGGGTCAGCTGCTCTGGCCCTCCTCGTGGTGGAGTGGCCTCCCCGCGACCATGGCTGATGGCCAGGGCCACTCTGGTCCCTGGGCATGGCCCGACAGGCTGTTGGCTTCTGGGCTACCGTCAGGCCCCTGGGGGGTTGGCTGGACCTAGCGGTCAGTCTCAGGTTGCTCCTCCGAGGATGAGGACGGTGCTGGCAGAAGAGGGGGGACGGGATGGCTTCGGTGGCCCCACCACTGCGGGGCACACCCGGTCACCCGGCATGTGCTGGTGCCGCGAGCTTTGCAGCTGTGGAGATGCGGCCGTTTCTGGCCCATCTGAGCTGACGGTGGGGACTCAGGCTCTGCGGCCCCTGGTGTGTCCGTTCCCCCCGACCCCGTGCACCCTGGCTCTGGCCCCTTGTTCTGGCCCCCGGGGCGCCGAGCCGTTTAGGACACGCTCTGGGCTGTCCTGCCTTTGTCGAAGCCTGTGTGGCCAGTAGCCGAGAATCGTGGTGGTCTAGAAAGTAACCCAAGGTGAGCTTTCTCTGCCACCTCCCTTGAGCTCCACCGCTCTCTTCGGCGGGACTCACGTCGGCCACGGTGACAGGTCAGGAGGGCGGAGATGTCCACTGGGAGGCAGCTGCGGGGCCCGGGACGTGGACACAGGGCCCACTGCCCGGCTCCTGGCTGGCCTGGGCCCGTCAGCTCTGGCTCTGGGAGACACGGCCCGCCCCCGGGGTGGGGGGTCCTGTCACAGAATTCTAGCAGCACGGCTGGGCAAAGTCGTGCGGGGAAGCCGTTTCCTTTTTCAAAAATGAATAACTTCGGGGTTTGAAGGATGAGTTTGGGGACGGAGCTGTCATCCCTCCGTTTGCAGTCATGAGGCACCCATCGGGACCCATCGTGCTGACCTCTGCCACCCTCTAGGGGCTCCCAGGACGCGGGGCTCGGTGGACCCCAGGGTAGGCCGTGCTGGGGTTCCTGGCGAGGGCCCCGAGCCCCGCTGATCCGCAGGAAGAGTGGGCCGCCAGGCTGCTCCCCTGGGCTGGCGGGCGGGGGGCGGCTCCCACACTCTGGGGGGACTTCGGCTCACGGAGGAGCAGGGGCTCGCGGGGCTCCCGCCAGACGCGCCAGGACGCGGCGTCCTGGACTCTCCCCACGCGGCTCTCGCAGATGCGCCGGCTCTCCGAGACCCTCGGCCATTTTTTTTTAAGAATCACCACATGTTGGACCGCTCAGTCTCGGGCTTCACTGCACCAGGGACGTTGTCACCTGGTCGTGTCGCCGACAACCCAGACGCAGGCTTGTGGAGTCGCCCTCGGGCCCGCGGGTCCCGTGAGCTGGTCGTGCTCGTGGCGGGGCGAGGTGCCGCCACCCCACCCGCGGCAGCGCCGCGCTTTGTTCACGGCCCCTGAGGAAAGGCGCTGCTTCCGTCTGATGACAAAACCAGCACAAAGCTTGCTCGCTGCATGTGGTCCCAGGGCGTCTGCGGGGTGGATTTTCTCAGCTGCCCATTCTGCTTGGGGGGCGGGAGGCGGGGGGCTCCTCCTCCCCACCCGCGTCCCAGGCGTCAGAGGCCATCCGGCTTCCCGCGCCCCAGGACCCTCCCCGGTGGTCCCGTCTGGCTCGGAGTAGAGGTTCCTGCTTCGTTTTCGCCCAGTGCTGCTACCGTGGGGTGTCCCGCGAGGGTCCGCAGCCCCAGCCCCACGCTGGGCAGAGGTTAAGTTAGATTCTCGATGTCAAGTGCAGAGCCTGGCTTCGCTGCTCCCTCTGGAGAGCTCCCGCCACCAGTGAGGCTGACAGGCCGTGAGGCTGGGCGGCCCTGGGGCCCTGGGGCTGTGGGGCCAGGGAGCTGCCGGGCTCTAGGGGTGCGCGGCCGCGGGGCTAGCCCAGGAGGGGGCCTGGCCTCTGGGTGGAATGTGCCGATGGGCCCTTGGCCACCGTGCAGCGCAGCGCTGAGTTCACAACCGCGGCAGGAAGGGTGTGCGCTGGGGACCGACTCCTGGGGGACCCTGTTCGGACCGAGTGGAAAATTTAGAAGAGCAGCCCTTGAGCCTGGAAATTCCAGGTAGGAGGCGCTGCCTGGCCGCCGAGTCAGGCCGCTGCCCCGGAAGAGCATTGTCCGCCTCCCTCCGGGTCCGGCCGGCCCGGCCGCTTCCTCTCCTGCCAGCGGCGGCTGCGACTCCCGGGGGCTCGGTGCCTGCGTGGTTTTGTCCAAATAAAGGCAGAGTTAGCTGGGGAGGGTGGAGCTGGAGGAGCCCCCTACTGAGCCCCGCACCTGAGGCCCGCGAGGTGCTGCCCCCAACTTACTGTGAAGTTAGCGGGGGCCGGGCGGGCGGCTGAGCTTCCACCAGCGGGGACACGCCTGTTTGGAAGCGCCTTCCTCAGGTCACCCCTTGTGGTGACGGGGGTCCGGCTGCCCTGCCACGGAAGGCCGCTGTCCTGCTACGTGACGGGCACTGGCCTGGGCTGGGATGCGGCGTCCGGAGACAATGCCTGGCCTCGGGCCCAGGTGCCTTGGCCGTCTTCCTCCACCATCTGCAGGGGGGAGCCCCCGGGGACGCCGCTGAGCTTCCAGTGCTCCTGTCCCTGATGACACCCGCGCTCTGGGCGGGGCCCCGGGTCTTCCTCTGGGCTGGTCGAGTGCCAGCCCTGGGTACATGCGAGGAGCTGGGGGACACGGGCAAAGGGCAGTGCTGAGAACCCAGGGGGCTCTCAACAAAGAGGGACACTGCTGGGCCGAGCAATAGCCCCCCCTAAACCTGGCAGATGCGAAGGGAGTCAACACCAAGCATTTCTGGGGGTTCAAAATCAGAACCCAACATCCAGGAGTGTGGCCCCGAGGCGGGCAGGTGTGGCGAGGGGCGGGAGGGCTCTGTTATTTGCTTCTGTCTGCTCCACACGTGGAACAGGAGGGCGGGCCCACTTGCTTCCCCGCCTCTGCAGCTGAAGTAAGATTTCCCACCGCGTGTCCCACCTGGGATTTGTGGACAAGCCTTTTAGGGAGCACAGCGGTTGCTGAAATGCCTTCAGTTTGTATGAGATTCGCACAGGCCCCCGAGCCAGGCTGGAGGGAATCACGCCGTCCGGCCTGCCGGCGCGTCCGAGCTGGCCGGCGAGCTCCAGGTGGCATAAAGTAACGAGGGCCGAACGGCCACGGTGGCGGGAGTGACGGTCTGCAGGAGGGAATGAGGTCTGCACGGGCTGCCTTGACAAGGCGACGGTAGACGCGGAGCGGGTGGGGGCCCAGCTCCTGTGGCCGCGGGCACGCTTGGGTCCCAGCGGGTGGACCCGCGGCCCTCGGCTCGGGCTATTTCAGGCCCAGGTCCCCTGGCCGGCAGCCCTGGGGCTTAGTTCAAACGTCACCATCCACGGTAGCCGAAGGCCTGCCAGGTGGGGACAGGCTTCCCGTGGGTGCGCTGGCAGCCCCAGAAACCGTGTTCTTAGGACCCTAAGTTTCCCGAAACTCTAGTGTGCGTGCGGCAGGTGGCAGGGGACAGTGGCTGTCAACAGGAAACAACGTAGTGTCCTCTGCCTCCTTCCAGCTGGGGAGACCCGGGGGAGGAGCGAGTTCTGATCTCCATATTTTATGGGGTTCGTATTTATTTTCATGGTGAATTAGGAATGGCCCAAGTCTGCTAGTTTCCCGAAGTTCTCTTGGAAAGCCGGGGACGTCCTCGAGCCCCGCCGCCTTTCGGTAGCTGTGTGGAATCACACGGTCGCCGCGGGTGGGACTGCGCCCCGTGTCACTGGGCAGTGCGGCTCCCGCTGCAGCCGGTGCCAGCCAGGCCTTTGCAAGGGCCGCTCGGGGCCCCGGGAGCCCGTGTTGTCCCTGGCAGGTGCCCCGAGGCAGCCTCTGGTTTGGAGACCGGAGCGGGGCGCCTTCCAGGCCTTTCCTTTGCTGAGCTTCTTCTCCTGCCATTGAGACTTGAAACCCCTGGCAGCCGAGACGGTGCGGGCAGGAGACCAAGCTGTGCCCCCCGCCGGCCGTGTCTGTGCGCTGCCTGTCCGGCGGGCCCGACGTGGTGCACAGCCGCCCTGCGACCGGAGCCACGTCCCTGAGCCGCATGCTCGCCCCGTGTGACGCCGAGCGGGTGGCTGCCCTCCACGGGGACGTCCACCCACTGTCCTGCGAGGGCCGGGCTGCGTTCCCACGCTCCCTCCCCCTCCCTGCAGGCCAAGGCCTCGGGAACTGCCGTCCTGTCAGTCACTTTCCCACCCTCCCCTGGGCCCCGCCAGCCACACCCTCTCCCTCTTCTCTCTTTCGAGAGCTCGGCTGCCTCAATCCCCTGAGAAGGTGCCGGGCTCTGTCCTGGCCGTGGCTGTGAGGACGGCAGCCAGTGCTGCCCTGACCCTGGCTTGGCCCCACCCGGCCCCTCTCACTGGCCCCTCGTGGACAGCCTGCGTCCCTGAGCGGGGTCTGGGCCCCTCCCCGTGCCCCTTGCTCTGCTGGCCTCTCCGGTGGGCGCTTTGCCCTGGAGGTGTCACCCCCCTCCTCCCACCACTGGCAGCTCGGCCGCGTGACCCCAGGGGGGTGGTCAGCACCAGGGGTCTCCCCACTGTCAGGGCACAGGGCGTCAGAGCGTCAGGGCTCAGAGATGAGCAGGTGCCCTGCCCTCCCGGCCACCTCCACTCCTGCCACCCCACCTGGCGGCTGTGCCCGCGGCTGCCCTGGGAGGCACAGGTGCGCTGGGAGGGTTGGACGAGCCGGGCTGAGCTGGGCCGGCCGGGAAGGGGTCAAGGCTGCTTGTATTTCGGGGCACAGAGGGGGCAAGAGCTAGAAGAGCTCTGGGCTCCCAAACTCGGCGGCACGTGCGTTTCCCAGGCACAAGTCAGGAGCCTTCGGCGGGCCTGGCCCCACGGCGGCCGCTGTTCTTCGGGGATGGCTGGGAAACGGGTGCTGAGGCCGCCGAGGGTGGGGCGGGGGGTGGGCAGAGGACAGAGCGGCCTGGGCAGTGGGGAGGGCTGCAGAGGGGGCGCCCTTCCGAGCAAGGGACATCGTCGCGGGGAGCTCCGTTTGTCCCACATCCTTGCACTGTGGAACCTGGGGGCGGGGGGAGGGCTCTGTGTTTGTCCATGAGACCAGTGAGTCAGCACCCACGGGAGAGCCCCACCCGATCCCCCGGTTCCCCTCTCACTCAGCATTTCCACCGGGGCCCCCGGGGACGCCCAGCCCACCAGCTGGCTGCACACACTGTCATCTGAGCCTGTCACGGGGCCATTAACTGCAGTCACATCTGCGCGCAGCTGGCAAGCCCGGGCCGAGGTGAAGCCTCCAACCCACTCCGCGGTCCACCCTGTTCCCCGGGAGAACACGCGGTGCCACCCCGGGGGCGAGCGGCGAGGGCAGGCTTGGAATGAGTCAGCGCAGATTGCACCGGGGAAGTGGGGCAGACGGCGCTCCCATGCTGGTGGGGAGCCAGGCAGACACCCCACGTTCCCTGGCCGTTCTCGGGGAGGCCCCCGCTGCGCACCCCCCAGCCCGTCTTCCTGTGCCGGCCACCCCGGCCCACGGGCTAGAGACGTGACCTCCCGTTGGGCTCGTCTCCCCGATCTTTCAGGCTAGTTTTTTTTGGCCACGAAAGTGTCAACACTGCGGTGGTTTCACATCAGAGCAGAGACGCCTCGCGAGTCCGGAAGTCTGAGGAACAGTTTCCACGTCCTCCGTGACTGGGCGGGACAGAACGTCCTGCCTTCCCGGCTCCCCTTTGGACTGAGCACGAATCGCTGCGCGTCCCCGGGTCAGTCTGTCGCTTCCCGGATCTGGCTGGGGCCAGGGCAGGCGCGAGCCGAGTGCGCGGCTCGTGTGGGTCTCAGCGGATTGTTGTCGTCCCGCAGCATTCGCTCTCTGCTTTGCTGTCGATCGCACAGTTCCGGGCGCGCTTCTGGGGGGCAGCGTTGGGGGAGCACGTGACACCCCAGGACAGAGCCGGGGCTGCTGGCACAAGGCCACGCCTGAGACAGAGCAGCAAAGTCTCGCCGGCTCTGGCAGCCCCCACGGCCTCCGCTGCCAGCTTGGTTTGCGCGGATTTGAACTCTCGATGGGGGATCCCTGGCTGGCTCTTGGGTGCCCAGCTTCCGCTTGCTCAGCCTTGCCTGTCAGGCCCGCCCTGGGGCGGCGGGTGCACCTGTGGGCAGAGACCACTCACACTCCACCCCGACTGGTTTGGCTGCTGGCTGCTGTAGAAAAAAGACATGCACCAAGGTGCAAAAGGTTCACGGAAGGCCACAGACGGCAGGGAGAGCCTCTCAGCACCCCACAATCCACCGTGACCCTTCAGGCAGCCCCTCTGGTGCTCTTCAGAAGTTTCTCCTGTTCTTCACACATGGGACCCCATGGCACGCGCTCCTGTGTTGCAGAAGTAGACATTCTGTTTCGGGGCAAGCCCCGTGGCAGAACAGAAGTACCCCGCGCGGCACGCGCAGTTAGGACGCGCAGAGGGTGGGATTAGGAAATAAACATGAAGACGCTCTGTATACGCGCTCCTTCTTTGCAGTGTTTTTATATTCAAACAGAGGCCTCTGTGGGGAGCTTCTATTTACCACACCAACAAGTCTTGGTGACCAAGTAGAGGGGACAGTGGTGCCGAGTGGCCGGAGCCGCCCTGGCTGGCCACGACGCGCTGGCGTGGGTGTGGCATCGCTCCCCCTCCGAGTCAGATGCTGCCGGGGACTCTGCTGTGGTGCTCCCCGACGGTGCTCCTCAGGCCGCCTGCGCCTCTGTGGGCTTCTGCCACCGGAGCCCTCGGGACGGTCTCTTTCGCCGGGTAGATAATTATCCAAGACTCCCTGGAGAAGAGTTACTGCAGGAAGAGCGCGGGGCCGTAGTATCACCAGAAAACTATGCTGACATTTTGCACCGCCCCGGAATGTGGAAAGGAATCTGGAGGATAAGCTGCGGAGACTGGCGGGGTGCCACGTGCCCCTATTTGGTGGGGTGTGAGACGCACAGACAGTCGAGGGTGATGGTGGGTGGCTGTCGCCCATCGGAGCCGGGGCCTCTGGGGGCGGAGGGTCCTCTCTGCAGGCCTGGCTCGGCGAGCCCGCGGGCAGGTGTGCACCCGCATGTTCTCACCCCAGGCGTGCTCATGGGCATGCTGCCCCCTCGCACACGCACATGCGCAGGCACACACATGCACACACAACTCTCACACAATGCATGCAAATGTACACATGCACATGCAAGCAAGTCCACACGCATGTGTGCAGGTGCACACAGAGGCATACAGGCATACAGACAGGCACACAGATGCACACACACAGGCACACACGTGCACTGTGGGAGCAGCGCAGCAGCTGTTCTTTGGTTGGTAGCAGCAGCCCAGAGCCCTCCCCTTCCTGTATCCCACCGGCCCCCCCGAGGGGCCCCCTGGGTCTGTAGACCCGGGAGAGATGAGAAATGCTTCACTTCAGGTGGGGGTCCAGTGGGATCCGTGCCCCTCCTTTGCCTTCCTCCTGGGCACTGAGTTGTCCTGGATCCTTGTCTCCGACGCCTCGGGGCACTTGTGCTGGAGCCGGCAGAGGGAGGCGCGGCGCAGCGTCTCACGGCCCGGACAGAGTGCCAGGGGCTGGGCCCGGGGCCACGTTGTTGCCCTTCCAGCAGTGTTGTCTGTGCGCCCAGTGGTCCCAGCTGGCAAGGGGTGTGTGACTTCAGGGGGACGGATGTACCCACACCTGTGCATGTGCGTGTATGCGTGTGCACACGTATGTATCTGCTTCTGCATGGAGGTGACTAACTCAGTTCTCATGCTGAAGTTCAAGGCTGTCTGGTCTGCTGGGAAGAGGCTCAGAGGCCTCTCGGTTTTCCCAGTTTGGGGTATAAATGAGAAGTGTCCCCCAAGGGTCCTCTGGGGCCTCTGGCCCGGGCTCCTGTGGCTGTGGGTGGCCTCCTGCCCACGGTGGCCTCCGTCAGGCGGAGGCGGCTTTGTGGCCGAGCTCCGGCCGCTGGGCTTTGCCTCCCCTCGTGGGGAGAACGCGGAGGCCTGCTTGGACGTGGACTGGCCGGAGGCAGGGGAGAGCGTGAGGCCCCCCAGCCTGCGCCTCTGCCCCTCCAGAATCTGAAACAGATGTGCCGGCAGGCGGCCGCGGGGCCACACGCCCCAGACGCCAGGAAAGCGGGCCTCCCAGCTCCCTCAGATGTGGGCCAGTGGGGGCTTTGGGCTGGGAGGCCGGGGGTGGGGTGGGGCTTTTGACTTTGCTGAGTGGCCCACAGGCAGCACGTCACCCCGCAGGACGTTGTGAGGCTGGTGGCCTGGCCTCTGGCTGCCCGGTGGCGGAGCCGGGCCCTCGGCGCTGGCTGAAGCGGGCCCTCTCAGGGCTGCCCTGCCAGGTGAGGCGGCGGGAGTGGCTGCAGCCAACATGCCCCTCAGGTCTTCTGTCTTTTTATCCTAAAATGAATTTTTCTCAGAGTCTTTTCCATAAACTGCTAGACCACCCAGGATGTGGCACGCAAAGCATGCTGAAAAATGCCTTTTGTTCTGGAAAGTTGACCGTAGTTTAGATAATCTTGGAATTATCTATCAGTCCTTGGAAGTGTCCTCCAGGCCAGAGCGGGCAGCACCGCCTCCGGGGGGCACAGGAGGACCCGGCTGCCTTGGGCTGGGGCTTCAGTTGCTGTTGGTGTCTCGCTTAAGCTGATGGGCTGGGGTGTCCCAGGGGGAGCAGGAACCAGAGAGAAGGTGGCAGTTTCTCCCCCGTGGCCCAGGGCTCACGAGCAGCCGACTGCGACGCCCATGGGCCAGACTCTGCTCTGGGTCCTGCCTGCGCCGATGGCATAAGGGACAGTCCAGAAAGCAGTTTGCTGGCCCCGGCACAGGGGCACTCCTCAGGCGTGGCCTCTGCAGCCCGGCCTGGAGGGATCTTCCTGGGGGGTGGCCTTCCCGGCTGGGTGGATGAGCAGAATCCAGGGGCAGAGAGGCTCCTGCGGGTGGCCAGGGCTGGCGCGACCAGTGGGGGCTGAACCTGGAGCCCCGGAAGGCCACACAGCTCTGGCCTGTGGGTCTGCGGAGGCCCCTGGCCATGGACTTGCCGCCCCATATTGCCCCAGACACCCCCCTACCCTGGCTGGTCTGCTGGCTGGCAGCTCTCTGGGTCACTGCTGGCGACCTCTAGGGAGCATTTTCCCACCTGCTGCTGTGTTGTGAGCTGGGGCTCCCCGGGTTCGGGCTGTGATGGGGCTGTTAGGGCAGATGCGAGGAACAGTGGTCAGCTGCTGTGACTTGGTTTCCTTCCAGGATGCCCGTTTCTGGGGGTTTCGGCCACTCTGGTGGTTGGTCTGTGTGGCTGCAAGCCTGTGCTCCTCCTGGCCTCACAGTGGGGCCCCCCAACCTTCAGGGAGAGTGCCCAGCCGCAGGGGGCCAGGGGCCAGCGGCTCACGTCGCAGCCTTGGGGGCCTCTCACCGGGCCAGTGACTCGCTGTACTTGTACCATTTGTGCATTTTGGACGAACCTTCTGGAACACAGTTTGGGTGTTTGGCCTCCCTTCTGGGGCAGCTGACTGTGGAGCCGCCCCCACACTTGGATGGCCGCGGGGTGGGGGCGGGGCTCGCGCAGGAAGTGGCCTCGAATGCGATGGAGGGACCCGCTCCGCGGCCCGCGCCTCCCGTCAGCTGTCCCGCTCCCAAAGTGCAAAATGAACAAGAGCTCACTGTCTCGGAGGCACTGCTGGGTCACGCTTTAATCTCGCAGTAAATAGCTCCAGATGCGCCGTGGTGCGGGGCGGCCCCGGCTGTGCTGAGAGACCCCCCGCTCCGAGCGCCGGGTCCCAGCCTGTCTCCACCAACCCGCGGCACCGGGCAGAGGCCGTTCTGCCTTCTCCCACGGTCGGAACACGACACCCACAGGAGTGGCGCAGCAGGCACAGCCCGCCCTCATCTGCCCCTCGGGGCGTGGGGCTCCCCCGCAGGGGCAGAGGCAGGGGGAGGGGTAAGGACCCAGTCTCTGGTTGTGCTGGCACTTGGGTTCCAATTTCAGCCTCGTCCTGGCAGGAGACATTCAACGCCATAAGGCAGCGTTCACGTCTGTCAAGTGGGGCGGCCGCTCTTCCCGAAGCTATTGTAAGGGTTGGACGGGGCCTCCTTGGTGGTGCAGGGGTTAAGACGCAGCACTATGAAGTTATTGGCAGCCACTGCAGCACGAGTTCGATCCCAGGCCAGGGAGCTACCTACATGGCACAGCAGACCTCTCCTGTCTCCCGCTGCTCCCCTCAGCAGTGGATCTCAGTGGATCCGCCTGTTCTGCTCCGCACTTTGTCTCTGGTGAATCCTCTCACCCCCTGCACCTCTGGCCTGCACCCCAGCTCTTCTATGCATAAATAAATCTTTAAAAAAAAAAAAAGGAAGGGTCGGACAGAAGATGGGACTTGCTGCCTGTGGCACCACGGCCAGCGGGCCTGTGTGCCGTCTCCCTTCCCCAGGCCACCCCCCACTTGGCCGCCCCCCCATGTCGCCTTCTCCCCCACACTGCTCCTTACTGGCCTCCACCCCTGCAGGCCCAGCTCTCCTGTACCCCCCCCACATGAGCCCCGAGGGGCATTTTGCTATTGAATGAAGTTGAACATTCAAGCTTTCGTTGAATCAGAAAATCAGTCCTTTGAGATTCGGGCTTAAACACCAGCTCTTTGTTTCCTGTTGCACAAATGACCTGCCTGTCCCTGGGGGCTCTGCCCCCTGACCTGGTGTCCTGGGGCCTCAGGTCTCCTGGGGGCACACCTGGCTGTGTCCCCTTAACTGTGGCTTGGGAGCCGGTTTCGGGAAGCGCAGGCGACGCTGTCCCTGTCAGTGGGCAACGCTGCTGGGGCAGGAGGGGCGGCCGGACCAGGTCCTGGGGGGTGGGCAGACGGGCCGGGACAGCAGGCCTTGCCTGCAGACAGAACCACGGCCTGGGTGTGGCGAGTTCTTCTAATCTGTTCCTTTTCCTTGCAGGGCGGCTGTGCTGGCTCTGGATGTGGGAAATGTGACTGCCACGGAGTGAAGGGACAGAAGGTGAGTGCTGATGACGCTCAGCCACGAGGGCCTTGCGTGGGCCGGCAGCCCTCCGCGTGGAGCCTCTCATGCCGCCATGGCTCCAGAGCGGCGCGAGGAAGCAAACCCGGGGGTAACAAGTGAGGGGTCCTACGGCAACACCCCAGGGTGCAGTGACCAGCGGCAGTAACGCGAAAGGGGTTTGGTTGACTTTCCTTTCTTGACGCTAGAAAGAACAAGTGTATTGGCAGAAAATCTTTGGAATCGATGTATAAGAACTCAGCGTTTTTCTGGCCGGAGCAAGCCTTTCTCCCCACTGAGAGCCGTCTGTCCAAATTAGCATCTGCAAACACTTTATGGCTCTTGACGTGCCCGTCCTGATTTACTGACAAAGACAGTCACTGTCTGTTATTTCCCAACTTAGAACTTTTCCCCAGATAAGTGCTTCTCCTCCTGTTGCTGCAGAACCAACCGGGGCTGCGTGAGGACCCCTCCCCGCCCGCGGGGCTGTCTGCGGCTTGTCCCAGGAGGCAGGTGCCTGTCTGCTTTGACCCGGGGCAGGGCCGCACCCGACTCTGGCTGGGGGTCGCCACGAAGCTGGGTGGAGGGAGAAACGTGGCCACTCAGCCTTCAGCCTGCAGTGCTGGGGCTCAGGGCGGGCTGGGCCCAGCACCCCAGAGTCCCCCGCCCTGTGGGGAGCAGTGAGTCCTGGTGGGCCTCGCCTGCCTGCAGGGGCCGGTGGGTGTGATTCCCTGACCCCAGTTCCCGGAGCCCTCGGTGTGTTTTCCAGCTTTGATGCTTTCAGGGACCCGGTGCCAGGCACACAGGTGGCGGGGGCTTGTGGGGGGCGGACAGGCCACGGGGTCCCAGATCCCACAAACCTTGCTGCCTTCCCTGGGCTCCAGTCTCGCCGCTTCCGCAGGGAGGCTGCGCGTCCTCTCGCGGCTTTTATCCCGCCTCCGGGCTCAGGTGCACCCACTCACGCATGCGCACACCCGCACGCCAGGTATCCGCCGGCAGGTGTCCACCATCAGGCACCCTCGCCCCCGCCCAAGCGCCTTCTCCATCAGCACCATCCAGGCTGCAGGTGACGGCCACAGAGGCCAGCGGGTTCAGAAGCCCGATTAATCCACTTCCCCCACACTGTGCGGCTACTTCCCTGTGCTGAGGGCTCAGCCTAGGCCGTGGACATGGAAACCACCGGGTCTGCCCCTGCTGTAGGACCCTGTCCTCCCCCGCTGTCCGCCGAGACGTCACAGTGAATCCCCGGCGTCTCAGCGCACAGCCCCCTCACTCCCCACAGTGGGTTTTTAAACCCAAATGATCATTCTATAAATATTAAGTAAGGCCTGTTTAGAATAAAACACCGGCAAGTTAAAGGGTCGTCTCCTCAACGACTGTGATTACTGCGTGAACTCGGAAGGCCGCCTGAACCCAGAGGAGCAGTCAAAGGTTTATGATCAGATCCTCCCAACAAGAGCTGCAGGTCTGGCTTGTCTCCTCCTGAGCATCAATATTTCAGGCCCAAAGGATCCCGCAGCTTGAGCAAGGGCAGCCCCCCCGGTCCCCACAACGAGGAAGGCTTAACTTCCACCATTTTCTTCCAAGTTGTGTTCACACAACCGGCTTACTGATGCCAAATGCCTAGAGCTTAACCGAGCTGGGATTTCAAGATCTGCTTCCATTTCTTGCACCCCCAGGTCAGGTAAAGACGTTTCGGGAAGATTCTGTCCCTCCAGAGCCCCCATCTCAGACCTGCTGACTGGGTGTCAATGCAGAGCGAATAAAGGCTTGAGAACCACAGAATCTCACCCTGAGGGTTCAGATGCCAGGACTCCCCTGAGTATGGTTCTCGCCGGGTTGTCTCCCTGCTCGCAACTGGCTACAGACTCGGTCAATTCGGGCTGGTTTTTACAAACGGGATAGTGGGAGCCACGTATTCAGCGCGAGTCCGCGTGCCTTAACTGGGACAGAGGGGGCTGCCGAGCCTCCGGAGATGCTCGGCCTGGATGTCTTTCCCACACGCCCTTGAGAAACACATGGGCCGTGTGGGAGCCACTGAGGGAAGCTGGAGCATCTCCAGCGTGAGCTGCCAGATCTCTTGGCCGAGTCCTGTCTCCACAGAGCTGTGGTTACCGGCAGGGCCCTGCGCGGCGCAGATGCCGGCGTCACCGTCTTGCCAGCACCTTCCGGGCTGGACGCTGCCTCCGTGGGGGTCTCAGGGGCTTCAGTCCGTGCTGAGCTGTTTACTTCCCGCTTCCGGCTGGCCCCTCCCGGCCTCAGATGTTTCCTCTTCGGTGGTTATTCTGGGTTTGTCCTGGTGCCTCCGTGGTGGGGCGGATCTGCCTGCAGGCGCGGGGCCTGGACGCCTCCCTCCTCGGGAGCCGGCGTAGCGGGAAGCTCTTCTTTCGCTTTTCACCTGATTTTCTCGCCGCTTTGGGCTAGAGGAAACGCTGCCCGTTCCCTGCGGACGGCCTGCTGCCTCCCACCCTCCCCAGGTCTTGACATCCGTGGGCCCGGCCCCCTGGGTCAGGGAGAGCCTCGGCAGCAGCCCCGTCTCTCGCGGGAGTCGGAGGGAGGTTGAGGATTCTGGTGCGACCAGCTTCCGTACACCCAGGGGAGGCCTGAGGGGCCCCAAGAAGATGCGTGGGCTCCGCAGTCCAGGCCCCAGCCGCCCGGGGCGCGGACAAAGCCCTGGCTCCACCAGCTTCCCGGCCATTTGCTGGGGAAGGGGCGTCCAGGTGTCCCCGGGGCAGCGAGGGGCAGGGCGGGGGCCTGGGAGCCCGCTCCTGGGAGGCTGCAGGCACACCCCGTTCCTGTTCCAGAGGAGCGTCCCCTTGGGCCCCGCCCGGCTGACCCCACCACCCCAGAGCCCCCTGTCTGTGATGGGGGCAGGTCTGGCCGCACCCCCGGGGGAGCCCAGCGGAGCGAGCAACCCTCGTCCTATGCTGCGCTCGGGGTGCAGCCCAAGGGAGGCGCCGGGCGAGGGTGTCCAGGCCTGAGTCCACTCGTGTAGCACCCACCTAGCGAGGGGCTCCTGGCCCTTCCTCCAGGAAATCCGGGCATTCTCTGTCCGCAGGAAATGCACCAGGTGGGGGGGGGGGTGTCTTTGTGGGGCTGCAGGACGCTGGGGTCACAGGCTGCTGACCTGCCCCCCGGGCAGCTGCCCTCCCCCTCGGGCCCCAGCCCCTGCAGGGTTTCCTGTCCCCGGCAGAGAGGCCATGGGCCACCCAGGCCTCAGGCCTCCCTGCTGGCCACTCAGGGACACGAGGTGAGTGTTTCTAGTGTCTTTCTGCCAGGGAGCCCCGAATAAGCGGGGAGCTGCCCCATGGCCCTCTGTGAGTGCGAGATGGGGGGATTTCTGCCTTTACAAGACCCTTCTTGTCCGGAACCCTCTGTCGGGGTGTGGCCGCGGCCGCTGGATGGGCCAGGGCTTAGCTTGCGCAGCTCGGTGTCCGGCCGTGTTGTGCCACTTGGGCCCAAACCCCAGGCGGGCGCTGCCTCCGCCCGAGGCGCCCCTCCCCACGGTCAGTGCCGAGACCCTCCTGTGTCCTGGAAACTGAGGATATTCCCTCCTGAGTCCAGGACTGCTTTATTGGTAATTTTTGAGAATACCGTGTCTTCCATTAATTAATATATTTGACCTTTTTAAAATTTACACATGCCCAAGAATGGAAACATCTTCCGTGTGGCTTCACTATGCAATGCAGGAGAACGTTCCGGACGGGACGCTTTCCACACCAAGCAGCTCTTCTCTCTCCACCCCTTGTCATTCCTAGGATCTGTGTAGGATCGATTTGGACCCTAAGGCATGATTAAAAAACATTTCTCTTTTTATCAGACTATTGGAACTTTCTGTCCCACAAATTAAGTTACACGAGCCGTTGTCTTCAATGTTAAAGGTGTCGTGTTTTTCAAGTAGATGACACTCTTCTGTAGCCCCTTTGACACTCATTTGAACAAATAATAATGAATTATTAATACTTCATTCATTAATAATAATGCTGTGATAATGCGTAGGAACAGCAGTAGTTGATTTATGAAACGTGTGCTCTGCGGGTGGCTCTGCATCACACTTGAATTAGTGAGAATTTCAAAGTCTAATGTTTAAAGAGAAATTCCGTTTTCTTACTTCCTAGATGTGAAATATACAAACTAAGTGCTGCTTAGTGTAAAACATTAAGTTTATTGAATAAAACCAAGATGCGCTCTAGCTAGTGTGTTTGGAAGCCACGCCTAGTGTTCTGAGCTGGATCGAGCAGCTCTGTTTTTGAGTTTTGAGTGTCCCCAAAAGACAGCACACAGGGTCTCACCCGCCCCCCAGTGTGCGCCCTGGGCCCTTGGCTGCTGCGCTTCTAGCAGGACGAGCTGGGGAGCGCCCCGGGCAAGGGCTCGGATGATGGGTGTGTGGTCAGGACCCTCGGAACCCTGAGCCAGCTGGAGCCCCAGCCCCGGGGCCTGTCCCACGCCTACCCCAAGCAGCGCCCCAGCCGCCAGCCGCCTGCATCTCGGGGCAGGGACGGCCGGGGGTGGAGGGTTGATTAAACCAGAGCTGGCCCAGTGCATGCCCGGAGGGGAAAGCTGCAGTGCTGGGAGCCCCGTGGGCTGGCGGGCAGAGTCGTGTGGACCCAGGGGTGAGGGTTTGCCAGCCCACTCCTCGGACTCGGAGAGGGAGACCCGGGTCCCGGCGTGGGCTGAGCGTCCTCGTCCACGCGGGAGCTGGCGGGCCCCGGGAAGTGCCCCAAGTGGGTCGGAAATGCCGGCCCCAGGAAGGCTTAGCCTCACGGCCCATTGTCAGGACGGTGTTTGTAGCCTCTGGATGCTTCGGCGCGGGAAGAGCGCGGCGTGCTCGTGCGGGAGGCCTGCCTGGGACACCATCCCGTGCTAGGTGCCTCCACGAGCCCATCAGCCGCTTGCAGACGTGTCGCCGCGCAGGCCAGGGCGGCCTTCACGGCCCCTCCGGGAGGCCCGCGGGCTTCCGAGGCTGGTCTCCGCCGCGTCCTCCCGCTCCTCCCTCCCGCCCGGGCCTGCCGGGTCCTGCACACGTTCGGGGGAGGTCACTTTGCTGCTGCCCGTGAGGCACTGGATTCCGCGAGCGTCCACTCGGGCCCGGGCCGGGCGAGGCCCCCTGGGCTGGCTCTTCTTTGCCGTGTGTTTTCTGGTGCCTGGGGGTGCCAGGGCCCCAGTGGCTCCTGTTTCCACACGTGCCCACGAATCACCCTCTGGTGGGGCCGTCATGGGAAGCGGCGAGGCCCCTGCGCCTACGTTTCTCTTTTTGATATTTTGGTAAAACCAAAGGATTAAAAAGAGCTGCAGGGAGGTCGCAGCACGGGTCTCTGCTGCCCGGTCCTCCCGCGGTGCCCGGGCCCACGGCCACCCCTTTCTAGGAGGCGGCCGACAGCGGGCGGCAGCGTGGGGCTGGGGCAGCCGCAGGAGGGGCATCCAGCCCCCGCCTGTCTCGTCTCCCCTGCCTCTGGGCGCCTGCTGCTGACACCGTGGGCTGGTGACAGGAGAATCACAAAAACCCACATTTGGGTTTGCTACTGAGTTTGGAATGTACCCCATCCAGTGCAGCTTGACCCAGTTTTGGGGGGCTCAGAGCACATTCCCTCCCTCTTTTCTGTTTAACAGTTTGGCTCCTTATGTCCCCACCACAAATCCCTAATCCCCCCACTAGGCACGGGCCCCCTTCCTCTCTGCTCCTGGCCTCAGTGTTCCCTGTCTTCCTCGCCCTACCTCCCGCACCCTTCCCTGGCCTCGCCGGCCCTCGTGCACGTGCATGCCTCAGTCACACACAGCATGCGCACACACACATCACCATCACACGCACCGTGCGCACACACATCACCATCACACACAGCATGCACACACACACATCACCATCACACACAGCATGCGCACACACACATCACCATCACACGCACCGTGCGCACACACATCACCATCACACACAGCATGCACACACACACATCACCATCACACACAGCATGCGCACACACACATCACCATCACACGTACCGTGCGCACACACATCACCATCACACACAGCATGCACACACACACATCACCATCACACACAGCATGCGCACACACACATCACCATCACACGCACCGTGCGCACACACATCACCATCACACACAGCATGCACACACACATCACCATCACACACAGCATGTACACACACACATCACCATCACACACAGCGTGCGCACACACATCACCATCACACACGGCATGCGCACGCACACATCACCATCACACACAGCATGCGCACGCACACATCACCATCACATGCACCGTGCGCACACACATCACAATCACACACAGCATGCACACACACATCACCATCACACACAGCATGCACACACACACATCACCATCACACACAGCATGCGCACGCACACATCACCATCACATGCACCGTGCGCACACACATCACCATCACACACAGCGTGCGCACACACATCACCATCACACACAGCATGCACACACACACATCACCATCACACACAGCGTGCTCACACACATCACCATCACACACAGCATGCGCACACACACATCACCATCACACACAGCATGCGCACACACATCACCATCACACACAGCATGCGCACACACACATCACCATCACACACAGCGTGCGCACACACATCACCATCACACACAGAATGCGCACACACATCACAATCACACACAGCGTGGCACAGACATGCACATGCGGACAGGCTGCGCCCAGGTACCTGCTGAGGCCTTGGCTGGGCGTGCGCCTCAGTCCGAGGAGAGTCCAGTCCCCCTGACTGAAGGGTACTGAGCGCCACGGGACAGACGTGCATCTGAGCCCTGCAGCCCTTTCCGAGCGGAAATGCCCCATGTCCTCTGATGTCGGGGCTTCCCTGCAAAGGCCCGAGGGACCGAGTACGGCCGTTCCTGGCCTTTCAGGGCAGTGAGCCGTTTACCGGCAGGAATGCGGGATGCAGTAAATGTCAGGAAATGCAGTAAATGTCACACGTTCCCATTAATCTGGAGCGAGGAAGGCCGGGCCTCGGCGGGCCAGCCCTGGACAAGGAGGCATTTCCTGCCGCTGGGTGCTCCCGCGGCGCTGTGTGCTGGGAAGGGAGCGTGACTCAGCAGCCCGCCTGCGGCCGGTTCTCACGCTGCGGCCCTGAGGTTCGCTGCGCGAGTCCTTTGCCATCTGGTCTTCTCCTCCTTCTGTCTGAAAACCTGCAGGATGAGGAGTCGTGCCAGAAGCTTCCTGACACGCCCTCTCTGCCTTTGTGTATTTTACGGCTCATCCACTTGCATCTGAAGCCCTCCTTGGGGCCCCGCTGCGTGAGTGCCTTCACTAACTCGTGCCTGAGCCCCTCAGCATTGGCCCTTGTGCTGTGCTGGCCCGGAGGGAGTCCCATGTCCCCTCCGTGGTGGTGTCTGCAAAGTGGCCATGTCCTCTTCCTGGCTCACAGCGGCTCCAGGCGGCCCGTCCCCTCCCTGGTCTGTGTCACCCTGTTGGTGTGCCTCCTCCACGGGCAGTGCACTCCCACGGCCATGTCACCTCTTGGGTGTGTCATCCCTGTGGTTAGTGTCTTGGCCTTGGTGTCCCCTCCGCAGTGTCATCTGCCCGGTCTGTGTCATCCCCATGGCCAGTGGCCCCTCCTTGGCCGCTTCCCCTCCGTACTCTTACACCCTTGGGTGAGGCCCCAGGCTAGGGAGCAGGCGGAGAGCCACTGTCATTAGGAAAAGGCTGGTCACTCGCCCGCAGGAAGTTGGTCTTATCCCAAGTGTCCACTAACTGGCGGCTCGCTCCCCGGGGACCCTCCCGCAGCGTCTGCCTCATCCAGAGAGTGCAGCGCCCTGTGCTCACGCGGGCGGCCCTTGGGGATTGAAACTTGCTCTCCGCGGCGGGGACGTGTGTTGCACACCAGGAGCAGGAGGAGCCCGGACTCCTATGGCTCCGAGAGCCTTGACTTTGCCAGGTGACACTCAGAATACGCATGTGTCACTCCCCGCCCCAGCGGGTGTTTCGCCCCAGCCTGGGCAGCTCCCTCCTGTGTCTGTCGCGTTGTCGAGTCCCTCGGGCACGGGCAGCCCTGGACATGAACTGGTCACCTGCTTGGCAGTTGTCACAGTGCCGTGATGGCTTAGATCTGGGGTCAGCCTGTGTCCTTGCCGGTGCCCGCTGCATTGTCAGGACCCCCCGGCTGGTGGGTGGCTGTAGGGAGTGCCCCAGGATGCCCATGTGTGCCCCCGTGCAAAGGTGTCGTCCGGGCCTGGGTCAGCTCCGGCGTCATTGTCCACGGTGGGACTCTGGTCCTTGGGGGCCTTGAGAGTGGGCCCGTGACGCCGCCATCGCTGGCATTGGAGAGGTAGGCCCAGCGGTGGCCACGGAGAGCTGTCCCTCCTGCCTGGTCCCCAGTGGTGTGGAGTCTCCTGCGAGCATCCACGGCGGGAGACCTGGTGATCTTGGGGGGCCTCCGGGGCGGTGGGGGGGGGCAGGGGCTGGAGTTCCCTTGGGAGCTTGAGATTTTACCAAAGCAGCTATTCTTGTACCTGGGGCAGGAGGCAAAGAAGGTCACTTCAGGCTGGATCAGCAGCCTCCTCTCGCATCGGGGGCTCCTGCCACACACCCCAGGATTGGGGACCGGGCACAGGTGTGGCCCCCCTCCACTCCCCCACCCCACCACTTCTCACACTCACATTTGGGCCCATCTGTCTTCTGATTGAGCTTTAAAATTCAGATGCAGAAAATCTTACATGTTTTTAACTCTGCAGCCTGTGCTCTATTTCGGGCGGGCATTGATGTCTCCTAACTCACAGACGCGCCGTGTGCCCTGCAGCAACGCCCGGCGAGCGTGCTGTCAGGTCTCTCGGCATCAGCTGATCAGGAATAAAAAAGCAAGGAACTGTCCCGTAAATGCCATCTTTGAAGCCCCTGCAAAGTGGAGATAACAAGAATGGCCTCCTGTAGGTCCTAACGCTAAACCTCAGCCCCGCCCTGCTCTGTGGCGCAGCTCCACGTTATCTTCGGAAAGCACGTTTGCCAGTTTTATGAACAACCTTGAAAGGAAGGGAGCTGACCTGCCAGGGAAGGAAATTTTTAAGTATTTAGCTGAACAAACTCAGCATAAACAAGGCCCATGTTCAGGTTCGGGCAACAAATGGGCGGTCCCCGGGGAGGAGGGGCCGGAGGGGGTGGGGGGACAGAGCTGGTCCCGGTCCTGGTCCTGGAGGGCTGCATCCCCCAGGGTCACCTCAATAGAAGGAAAGGCGGGGGAGCGAGCAGGAGGGAGGGACCAGCTCTTCCTTCTGTCCCTGCTGTGTGTCGGCCATGCAAGTCTATGCGCTTATCCAATTTTATAACCAAAATTTGGACCCCCAAAGCCCCTCAGTGTCTTGCTTCATTCCTCTGCGTGAGGGCCCGTGGTTGCAGGGCCCGTGGTTGCCGACTGCAGGGGCAGCTCCGTGACGCGCTCGGGGTCCCTGGGCTCCTGGGGGTGTGGCCCCGGGCCCCGGGGTCCTCTGCTGGGGTGGGAGACCACGTGGCTTTGTCCCGCTCTGCCCTCCCCGCAGCTGTGCTTATCTCCTAGGGTCTGCGCGTGATGGATGAAGTCGCGAAACTATTGCGACATGCCGGGAGAGGTTATTAGCGGTCTGGTGTGGCCAAGTGCGTGGCTGGGGGGACAGGAAGTGGTTTGGGGCCAACCCTGTGTAGGATCAGATGCCGGGGGCTGAGGGCCAAGTGGCTGCTGGCGGATGGTCGTGTTCCCAGAGACGCAGGCGGCTGGGCGCACCCAGAGAGCCGGGGGCCTCGGGCGTCCGCTCGGGGTTCATTGAGAAAAAGCGTCTGTGCAAAGATAAAGGAGGAATTTCTTCAAGTTGTCAAATTTTAAAACTACCCAAGAAGTTCTTTTTCTGAATGTCAAATTTGGCTGCAAGAACAAGGCTGCGGTAGAGCAGGACGGGGACTGGCGCAGGGACGGGGGGAGGGAGCCAGGCCCCTCGTTCTCTCTGAAAACACTCCCTGGCTTCGAGGCCACGCTGAGGACCCACGGGCCCCAGAGCCCCGAGACCTGCACGGAGAGGGGTGTGTCTGAGTGAGCCGGTCCGTCCGTTTCAGGTGAGGCGAAATGAGTGAAGCGAGCAGGCGTGGCCGCGCCTCCCCGAGCTCTGCCGCTGAGGCTGGGCTGGACTCTCGGCTCCCCGGTGGGCGCCCCTCCTGGTCAGGAGGCACCATCCCTGCGGTCACCAGGAGCGGGTGGACAGGTCCCGGGGGCGCTGCTCCCCAGCTCAGGGCAGACGCCGGTTTTCGCGGTCAAGTTCAAAACGAGGGTTTCTCACCACGCACCTTCCCGGCGGGCTCACGGGAGCTCCTGCGTTCGCTGGTCTTCACGTCCCCTGCGCCCCTCAAGAAGATCCCTGAGCACCTACTAAGTGCCTCTGTGCTGCCTGCCAGGGCCCCTCCAAGCCCAGCCCTGGAAGACAATTGCAGTTAGCACATTTTTTAAGGAAAACAAAGTCTTTAATTGCTAAGTGGTCATTTCCTCAAGGTTAAGTGTGGAGAATACCTGACATGCTTTCTGCATGAGTGATTGTGACTTTATTGTCAGCCTCTTTCTTGTGCATTTTTTTCATGTTTACTTTTAGCACAGACCAAAAAAAAGAAAAAGAAAAGAAATCCATGACCCAGATCGCGGTCCTTCCTGACTTTCATGTGCCCTAATTTTGCTCAGGATGCACGCACTTCCAGGCCCCGGCGCCCGCCCACCTGCATTTCAAGCTCAAGTTAATAACATCCTCAGCTGTGTGCTGGGAAGCCCTTCCAGGGCGGCCGCCGTGCGGCACTAACTGGGGCCTCGGAATCTGGCTCATCACCCCAGCAGCCCCGGGAGCCCCGGCTCGCTGCTCTGGAGGTGGTGGAAGTTAAGCCAAACGCCTTTTTTGAGAAAACGTCTCTCTCCTTCCCCTAAGTCTCGAAGCCACTACACAGAAATTTGATAAAGCCCCTTGGAACTTTTTAAACACAGAAGAGGGGCCCATGTTGATTAATGGTGAAGTTCTGGTGAAAGAGACAATGTTGTCTGTTTTCGGGGGAAGCCATTAAAAATGGGGTGATTTCTTTCCTTCACAAGTGGCTCCGATCAGGAGAATGGATTAAATCACCCAAAGCGCACGTTTCCTGTAAGCAGGGGGGAGACGAGGACCCCAGAAATGAGGCTTCCTGACAGTGGGTGCTCGGGGACTTTCTCAGAGGCCTCCCTGCTGTCGTATGTGTGTCTGTTTTAGGCAAGTTTTGTAGGGCTTGATGTTCTCCAGGACACACTGTTAGGCTGAATTCAAATACCCTCATTTTATAAAATGGATGGGAAAAAAATCTAAAATAATCCATCCCTCCCATTTTCCTAGGGCTGCCGCATTTACCTGCCACCCTGGTCTCGGTTCAGGCTGCTTGTTTTAGATTCACCTTAATTAAATTTTAAATGAGAACTAAAATTCTTTCCCTTAGTGTTCTAAGCTCTTTTAGGTCTCATCACACAGATTTTTCTCAGCTGAGCCTCTGCTCATGTCTTCCCTGGCGCTGAGTATCTGATGACAGTGAATAATGAGTGCTTGGAGAAGCCTCCTGCGTGCAGGTGCAGCGGTCAGGAAAATGTGTGGTCCCACAGCGCCCCCCAGTGGCGGGGAGCCAGGCCCCGGGTGGCGGGACCCCTTTCCTGCGGGTCCGAGGTGCCCGAGGGCCGGGGTGCAGTGTGAGCAGTGGTCAGCGGGCTGGCAGGTGCCCGGAGGCAGGTCGGGAGCCCGGAGCAGGCGTGGGCGGAGGCCCGGGGTGTCAGCGTGTTGCTAGGACGTGAGGCCTGAGGGACGAACTGGCGCATGGCTGGGCGCGGCGGGCGTGGGACGGCAGGGCCTGGGGCTGCAGGAGCGGCCTGGCTAACCCGGGAGCCGGCCGCTCAGGGGAGCGACTGCAAATACTTGCACTTAGAAGCATCTGGGGCCGAGGACTGCCGGGGGCAGGAGCGCTCAGTCTGGTTTCTCAGGGAGCAGGAGAGACCTATGGCGAGACCCACGCTACCGGCCCCAGGCCGTGTCCGCCCGCTGCCCCCTGCTCGCCAGGGAGTGTCTGGAACTTTCCTGAGTCAGGAGGCCCTTTGGGAAATCTTAAGCAGCTTTGCCACAACACCTGTCAGCGCTGACTTGCCTGTCGTTTCGCCCGAGCAGCCAGGCTGTTTGCTTTAGATGATCTAGGGGCGTCCTGAGGAGCTCGTGTTGTGGGGCCACTTGACACCTCCGAATGCTGCTCACGTGGGAGGTTCCGTGAAGGGCTCGTCAGCTCCGTGCCTCCCCGCCAGTGGTGTCCAGAGTGACTGTCCTAGCAGAAACCAGCCCGGGTCTTGGCCTTGCCTTTTGGCACGTGTGCCACCACTGTGGGGGGTGGGGGGGTGCTGGTGCTGAGAGTCCAGCTCTGCCGCCAACATCCGCCTGCTGGAGCCCCAGGATGGCCGGGGCCTGGGGTTCGGGCCAGGTCCCAGCTTCGGGTTTCTCCATCACAGATCGGCCCTGGAACACGGGCACCCGGGGGCATGCTGGCCGGGGCACCTGCGGGGTAGCGTGGTGGGTGGCCTGTTCTGACCCTATCAGGACGTGGAGCTCATCTTGGGGGCTGGGATTTTGTGCTGAGACCCCGGGGTGGAGAGTCCAGTGTCCGAGCCGCAGTCTGGGCCGGAGCACAAGGACAGAGGCTTCTGCTATGTTCCCGTGTGCCAGCCGCGTGCCCACCCCGGCGCTTCCGCGTGCCCGTCCCACACACCCGCCCCAACCTGTACCCCAGGAGTCTCAAGAACAAGCTGTGGGCCCTGCAGGTCAAAGGGAGACTCTGCCGCCCGTGTGTGGGGCGTCCACACTGCCGTGGACCACAGCACCCCGCGGTTCAGAGGGGCAGGACGAGTCCAGAGGCCTTGGGGAGAGAGCGGCCCCAGACAGAGGCCGCGGGTCAGGGAGATGGCTCCCAGGGAGGGAGGCCCTTTCCCTTGGCTCTCACGTCCTCCTCAGAGCCCCGTCCTCCTCCCGGGGAGCCCCCGCACCCCTCCCCCCGCAGGGGCAGCGTTTCTGCCCCCAGGCCAGGCCCGGTGCTTGGACAGAATTCCCAGGGCTCGTCCTGGAGCTCGTCGCTGACCCGGGGCCCTTTCCCAGGCGCTGGCGTGCAGGAAGCGCCGCAGCTGTCTAGTCGCCGCCGGCGCGGACATGAGCGCCCGGGCTTGGGCCGAGCCCCCGCACCACAGACTCCAGCCTGCACCACACACCGCCCCATGGCGCACGGCCGGCCGGCTGGGGCTCGCTCCCCGGCAGGAACCTCGCGAGAAGCCCCCGCGTCTCGGGCACCGAGGGCCCAGAGGCTCTGCCCCCATGCCCTGCCCTGCTCCCCCGTCCACCTCTGGCTCCGGGGGGGCCTGGACGGCCGGCGTCTGGGGAGGGGCCCGGAGCCCCTGCCACCAGTAGCTGCATTTCCAACCTTTCAAAGTCCGGGGGTGCCTTTGGGTTCCACATCTGCCTGCTCAGGGCCTCCTGGGCCGTCGGGGGCTTACCACCTGCACCCCAACTTTTACTGAGCTCAAGGTTGGAGCCGAGTGCCAGGGGGCAGGAAACCGCTCTCCTGCTTGCAGGCGTCTGCGGAGGCAGGGGGGTCGCCCCGGGGTCCGCCCCCCTCTCCGGGAACCAGAGCTTGCCTGGGAGTGGGCTCTACTTATCCGGGTCTGTGATGGGTCCCCTTCAGTTTTCGTGGGTGATTACGTTTCCCCCAAAGCTAGAACCTCCCTACTTCTGCTTCCGCCTTCCAGGAGCTCCGCTGGCGGGACCCGCGTCCCACACTCGGTGCCCACCCCGCGCTCACGCCCTCAGCGGCTCACAGGAGGGGAAGCAGAGGGGGCCTGCGAGAAGAACCATTTCTTTCCTTATTTTATGGATTTTTTAAAAAGTTTGTCCTTATTTACATAACGTAATCTGCAAGGCTTCTTAAATTGCACCCTGCGTGAAATGCTGTTTCATGCCGAATTTAAGGGCTGATTTCGGTGCGTGCGTAGCTCTGTGCTGTCCCTTTTCATGTTTAAAATGGTGGCATTTTGCCCTTTCTCAAGTTTGGAGTTTTCCCCTCTGAGGATGCGGCAGGATCCCTTCATGGGTCCGCAGGCCCCCTCCGCTCACCGGCGCAGCGCCCGGCCCTGAGGCCCGAGGATGAACACGGAGCTGCATCATGTCCCGGAGAACAGCCTACAAAGTCCTCTCTGTGGTCCTCTGTCGACCTGTCACCGGACAGCCCGAGCCTCGGCCCCCAGGTCGCTGCCTGACCCTCGAGCTCTGTGGGAAGCCGGAGGCGGAGGGGCCTCCTCTGGGTGTTCACCTGCCTGCCTCTGGCCGTGAGCCCAGCCAGGTGCTCGCCCGGCCTGTCCCAGCTGCGGACGGGGCTCAGGCGCGGCCACAGCCCTTCGCCCGGCTCCCGGCTTCTCCCGGTGGGGGATCGTGAGGGCCGGGCTGCCGGCCAGCTTGCCGCCTGCGCGGCCTGCCAGCTAATTGTATCGCTGCTTGAATGTGCATCCTGTCTGTCCACTCAGCGGCAGTGCCCGTAATAATCTTGGACGGGGGACGGGATATTAGATTATTCATGTGCACTTTTGTCTGAACAAAAGATTAGGAAAGTTAAAAAAATACGAGGGCGCTGCCAAGAGCCGTGTCGGTGGGGGCACTTCCTTCTGGCCGCTTGATTTCAAAGCCCTCGGGGCCCTGGATTGCTTAAGCGTCCTGGTGACATTTGGAAGACTGTGTTCTCGCGGTGGAGCCAGCACTGGGGTCCGGAGCTCCGGGTTCTGTTCCCAGGAGCGCGGGGTCGGCCAGAGCATCCGCCGGGCCCGGCCGCGGCGCACCCTCCTTTCCCCGTCTGTGAAACGGACTTCAAGAGGCTGACGCCGTGTCGGGGCTGTTGGAGGCTTCGCTGGGAACCGGCTTGGTCCAGTGACCTAGAAACGGAACAGCCGCGCAGCTGACCTCGTTTCTATTTCTGACTTTAGTGCTGACTCAATGAGAAACTTCTAGAAACCAGCGCCCTGGCTCTGGCCGCCTCGCCCTCGGCGAGGAGCTGTGATCGTAGCACCTGAGCCGCGCGCCCGGCCTGGCTGTGCTCCCGCGTCTCCCGCAGTGCTGGGCGCCTGCCGGCTTCCAGCTTCCTCCCGCCCCGGCGGCTCGGGTCATCCAGGGTCACCCCCGCCCGCTGCTCTTTTCTTTTTTTTTTTTAAAGCCCAATGTTGGCACCTGACGCAGCTCTCTTGGGTACAATGTCCCCGGGTCTGGATAAGCAGGAGGCGGCCGGGGTGACGGAGCCGGCCCCCGCCTTGTCCTGGGCTGAGGACGGCCCAGCCGCTCTCCTGTGGGGGAGTCTGGGGAGAGCGTCCTGCTCCCCAGCGTCCAGCCCCGGCGGGGAGCAGCCTCCTGGGTCGGGTCCGCGCCGGATCCCCTGTCCCCTCCTCGCAGCTCCCGGGGCTGCTGGGCCAGGGCCGGCGCGCTGCAGGCTTCGCCTTCTTAATCCCGGGCTGACTTATCACGTCCTCTAGCCTAGCGTGGAGACACCCCAGGGGCGGCGCCCCCAGCTCAGCCTTCCCGCCTTCATAAGAGCCCCCGCCGGTGGCGGAGGAGAGGAGCCCCTGGGAGCTCTGTCTCTTTTGTTTCTGCCATGGATCTTTTTAAACGTTTTGATTCTTTTTATTTATTTATTTCATTAATTTTTGCATAGAAGAACTCGGGTGCAGGCCAGAGGTGTGGGGGTGAGAGGATTCCCCAGAGACAGAGCGGGGAGCAGAACAGGTGGATCCACTGACACCCACTGCTGAGGGAAGCAGCGGGGAGACAGGAGAGTCTGCTGCGCCCTGTGGGTAGCTCCCTGGCCGGGGATCAGACTCAGGCCGCGGTGGTGACCTCTGGGCCACAAGGGAGGCCCCATCATTTCTGCCATGAGTTTTAAGCAACTCATGACGACGTGCTGCTTCGGGGGCATGAATAGAGTATGCGAGGCCCGTCACGCAGTGTGTTTCCCCGCAAGCTGATTGATGCCCCTGGGGAACCCCTGAACCCGCTCTCCCGTCGCCGCAAATTCCTCTGCTCTTAGCGCCGCCGCTGGCCGCTTTGGGCTGAGGCTGGGAGTGTCCGCGCGCTGGAGGGTTTCTGGCTTTGACCTTGCAGCCTAACCGCTGGCCGCCCCACCCGCCCCTCGCACCTGCCCCCGGGCGCCTCGGGGGAGCCCCGACTCCAGCCTCCTTCCTCCACGTTCCCACCCCGCAGTCTCTTCCTGGCCGGTCGCCTGGCCCGGCTCTGGTCCTCACCTCCGTCTGTTCGCGCCGCCCCCTGAACCCCCTACCCCCTTCTCGTCACAGATTTATTTTGTGTTCTCCCCTCGGGGGCAGCTGACGACGAACCCCCCGCGGGTGTCTGACCGTCCCTGCTGCGTGCGCGGCGGCCACGGTGTGCCTGGAACAAGGCATCATAAGAACAATGTTTCTGATTTCTTTTGTCCTCCGTGAGGGCAGAGACCATAATTACGGACGCTCTTGCTTTGGGGGGAAAAAAATCACTTTTAAAAGTTGCTGATGGGAGGTCCAGGGCCGGCCGGAGCGGCAGAGCCTCCCGCGCTGGCCCGCGGGGGTCCCAGAGCGCTGGACTCTGCTCCCGGCCTGGCCTTGCATCTCCTCACGGGAGGAGGCCACTAATTGCATGAAATCACAGTCAACTTGGGGGAAAACAGCCCAACTATTCATTATCCCATTTTCCCAAGAGGTGACTCAGTGTTCAGGAAGTGGTGAGCGGAGAGCGCTGTGCCAGCTGCTTCGGGCGGACATCCCTGCCCTCGCGGGCTCGGAGAGCGTGGAAAGGCGCCCGCGGGCCGTGCACGGAGCTCCTGCACACGTGCGCGGTGGTCGGGGTGGGGGGCCCACATCGAGGCCGGGGCGCGGCCGCTCCTGCTCTGTCTGACTCGCTGCTCTCTTGCAGGGTGAGAGAGGCCTCCCGGGGCTGCAAGGCGTCATCGGCTTTCCTGGGATGCAAGGCCCCGAGGGGCCGCCGGGACCCCCTGGACAGAAGGTGAGCGGGCGGGGAGGGCGACGGGAGGGGATCCGGCATCTCGCGGTGGTCTGACGGCGTCTGCTTGTTGCAGGGCGACACTGGAGAACCTGGGCTGCCGGGAACGAAGGGGACACGCGTGAGTGCCGTTGCCGCTTGTCTTGGTGACCCTGGCGGGGTGAAGCCCCCACCGCTGAGCCCCGGGGCCCCTTGGAGTCTGGCGAAGCTGGGCCTGCCCCTCCCTCCCCCTGCACACTCAGCGGAGCTCCCAGCTCGTCCTCCACCTGCTCGTTCCCATCGGGGTCCTTGTAGACATGTTTTTTTGGGGGGGCGTGTGTACGCCCCTTCCCTCCCCGGCCCTCCGGGAGGCAGAAACCATGACCTTTGACAGCAAGTGTGGAGGAGAGAAAAGAGGACAGATGTGAAGTGCAAAGGTTTTCACTCTGCCTTGTTCCTGGTGAAGGGGGTGGGGTGCGGCCCGGGCGCCCCGTGTCCTGGGCTGCAGGGAGGGGCCAACTGTGGCACTTGGGCCTTCAGGCAGCAGTGACTGTTCTTCCTGCCATGAGCGGAGATGGCTGTAAGTCTCCTTCCAGGCCAGAGGTGTCTGTGTAAATGACGCGTGCGTGGGTGTTCAGTGTGTGCGTGTGCGCTGTGCACACTGCGTGCGTCTGGTGCGGTGCAGGTGCAGGCACGAGGGTGTGTTCTGTAAGCGAGAAAGTACAAGGGAGGTGTGAGGACAGGGCTGTTCTGTGCCTGTGCAATCTGGTTTTGAGGCCATCAGCGTCATCTGTGAGGCGGACTCGCCACTGACTCCAGCGAGATCTGCCCCGGGCGCAGCGCCCGCCCAGCGCTCCATGCCCTGCCGGTGCCTTGGCACACAATTGAGCTGGTGCCTGGGGCCGGCTGTGCAGCGGGAGGGTGAGGGGCTGCCGGCCCAGGGCACTGACTGTCCACTGCGTCCTCACAGGGCCCCTCCGGAGCTGCGGGCTACCCCGGCAACCCAGGACTGCCTGTACGTAAGCCCAGCCCGCCCCTCTCCTGGTGGCTGCCTGTGGGGTGACAGCCGGGCCCCCCCTGCCATACGCCCGCCCGCACTACTTCTCTCTCTTGTCCACTGCAGGGTATTCCTGGCCAAGACGGGCCCCCGGGTCCCCCCGGCATCCCGGGCTGCAACGGCACAAAGGTAAAGCCCTCGACTTCGGAGGGGCACACGCCCCTTGGGGCCTCAGGGAAGGCTTCATCGGCCTTTCTTTTTGTTGGCTTTTACCCTAAAACTGCTGTCAGTAATCCTGCCTCCACTAGTGACACCCGCAAACACGTCTCCGAGGACAGCTCGTGAGGCACTTTAGGAGATGATGTTAGCCACCAGCGCACCCCTCTGGGGTGGGGCACCTGCAGGACGGGTGTCCCGCTGGCTCTGCAGGCCCCCGAGTGACCGTCTCTGTCCCCGCAGGGCGAGAGAGGGCCCCTGGGCCCCCCCGGCTTGCCTGGCTTCACTGGAAACCCTGTGAGTACAGGCCGGGGCTCGCCTCCGGCCGCTGCTGCTCCTCCTTCCCCTCCCTGCTCCCCCCGTGTCTCCATGCTAATGGTGCTTTAAGAAAAACCAAGCTAACGGCCCCCTCCTTCTTCCAGGGCCCCCCCGGCTTACCAGGGATGAAGGTACGTACGTCGCTTTAGTTTCCCGGATTCAGTCTGAGCAAAGGCACGTAGAGAGAGACCCTGTGATTCGGTGACTTGTTCATGGAAACCCTGGCGCATGCGTCCGGCCTGTCGCCTGTAACGGGCACACAAGTCACGCGCGTGGGCGCAACCCCACAGTCCAGAGCTCGATGCCTCGAGTGTTTTCTGCCCGGGGTGGGCGGGGGTCGCACAGGTGAGCCCTCCGGGCTCCGGCAGGCCAGCCCCTAGGCGCCTCCTGAGCCCGCACCTCAGCCCGGCGCCCCAGGCCTCGCTCGATCCCATAGCGTGCGGGGTCACTCAGCGCCCCGCCCCAGTCTGCATCCCCGGGCAGCCGTCCCCCAGGGCCCCGCGCCCAGCAGGTGTCCGCTGCTTTACCTGAACGTCAGCTTTCCTGACCTCCGACTCTCGTCCCACAGGGAGACCCGGGTGAGATCCTCGGCCACATTCCCGGGACCCTCTTGAAGGGTGAAAGAGGGTTCCCAGGGCCCCCTGGAACACCGGTAAGCACCGCTCGGCGCGCTGGGCAGGGCAGGGCAGGCCCGCAGGTGGTGCTGACGCTCTCCTCCCCGCTTCCAGGGCTCCCCGGGGCTGCCAGGCCTGCAGGGTCCCGTGGGGCCTCCGGGATATCTCGGACCACCGGTAAGTCTGGGGTGTCTGGGGCTGTTCTCAGGGAGCAGCCTGTGGGGGGCGGGGCTCAGCGGGAGGCGATCCGTGGGCCGTGCGCGGGGAAGCCCGGGCCACCCGCTGATCTTAAACTGCTCCAATCCAGCAGTTCCGCCCGTGCTGGGAAAGGTGTCTTTCCCCCTCGGCTTGTAAATACGTGATTTTTTTTCATTTTTAAGTAATTCTTTTTTCTTATAAATAAATGATTTTGTATTGTCGTAAACAGGTGGTTTTGTGTGGGGGAGTAAAACATGACTGCTCCTTCTCTTTTAAATGGTTATAACGCGCAGGCTAAAATTTTTTGACTTCAATGCCTTCCCCTCACTTGAAGGAATTGTTGTGGTTTTTAGGATAAACCACTAGATCCGACGTGGACAAGCATCCCTTTGGGTTTGGGCCCACAGAGGGCTTGGCTGGCCATGTCACCCACTGTCCGAGAGCCTGGCATGGTCTTGGCTTACGTGGACCCCACGGCACGAGGGCTAAGATTTGGAGGCATTTCTGTCCCTCTTAATAATCGTCCATACTAATTTCTTTTTTAGGATTTATTTATTTATGCATAGAAGAGCTGGGGTGCAGGCCATAGATGCAGGGGTTAAGAGGACCCACCAGAGACAGAGTGGGGAGCAGAACAGGCAGATCCACTGAGATCCACTGCTGAGGGGACCAGCGGGGAGACAGGAGAGGTCTGCTGTGCCCTGTGGGTAGCTCCCTGGCCGGCCGGGGATCGAACTCGTGCTGCAGAGGCTGTGGCCAGCTTCATAGTGTGGTGCTCAACCCCTTGCGCCACCAGGGAGGCGCTCGCCCACACTCATTTCTGCTGACGTTCAAAGTTGTACAGTTCCACAGCACGGGGAAAATGTTTAGATCGTGAGTAAATGACCACATTGACCCCGGGGTCTGAAGGGAGCCCCAGTTCAGAGAGGCCTGCGAGGGTGGCCGGGGCGGGAGCCGTGTGAACTGGTGTGTGCTTTCTTGCAGGGTCCTCCCGGCCCTCCCGGCCCCCCTGGCGAAAAGGTAAAGGGCTTTTTCATTCTCTTTGGCGTTAGTATAAGATCATCACGAAATTGCCATTTCATCCGTTCAGTCTTCCTGGGAAGTGTCTGAAGAGCATAATTTCTTCTGTTTTCAGCACCCACCCATTTATCCGTCTGTCTCTCCATCCTTCCATCCGCCCGCCCGCCCATCCGTCCCTCTTCCCGTCTACCCTTTAGTCGTTATTTTGGAATTGCTGATTTTTCCTAAAGTCAGAGTTTAAAAGCCTTACGTTTTTAAAAAATTGCCTCTACAGACTTCCCTGTCACTACTGCTTCACAAGACATTTTTAATAGACTTTGACCCCAAGACCATCACCAACTGTCTTGACAGCGTTTTGGTGATTGTGGGTGGAGGCTGTTGCCGTAAATCCACCATCTGTTGCATTTTATGTGACGCTTGCTGGATGTTTTTTGAACTAAGTAGGTGGCTCTAATAATGGAAGTCTAATTTTTAATCCACAGGGACAAATGGGCTTAAGTTTCCAAGGCCCCAAAGGCGACAAGGTGAGTGTGTGCTGCGCGGCAGGGTCTCCGGGCACAGCCAGGTCTGGCGGGAGGGCAGCGTCTGGGCACTCGCCCCACTTCCCGTGGGCCGGTGCCTGGGGAGGAGCTTCTCCTGGGTCTCTTCTTTTTGGCTCAGCTCCAGCCGCCTCCCCTCTCCCCAGAGTCCAGCGCAGACTAGAGGGTCAGGCGTGGCTGTGTCCTGCACTCACATGCGTGGCCGCGGCGCCTCGTGGCGTGTGCTGCTGTGCCTCAGGGCCGCTGCGCCTGCCGAGACGGGCTGCCTGACCCAGGGAGCCTCCTCCTGCCGTCGGGCCCAGGGCCTTCAGATTGTCCCGCTGAGACCTCATTTTCTGTGGCACAAGATGCCCTGGAGCAGGGTCTAGTTACATTTTATTTTATTTTATTTTTTAAAGATTTATTTATCTATGCACACAAGAGCTGGGGTACAGGCCAGAGGTGTGGGAGTGGGGTGAGGGGACTCACCAGAGACAGCGTGGGGAGCAGAACAGGCGGGTCCGCTGAAACCCACTGCTGAGGGGAGCAGCAGGAGACAGGAGAGGGCTGCTGCGCCCTGGGGGTTGCTCCCTGGCCGGCCGGGGATGGAACTCGTGCTGCAGAGGCTGCGGATGGCCTCGTCGTGCTTCATAGTGCGGTGCTTAATCCCTTGCGCCGCCAGGGAGGCCCTCCAGTTACATTTTAAAAGCGGATTTTTTCAGGGTTTCCCCCTCCTCTGCACCTCTTTTCTCTGGAGTTGTCTTCACACCTGGTTAATTTGGCTTCCGCAGGGCGACCAGGGCGCCACCGGGCCTCCTGGGGTCCCCGGCCAGGCTCAGGTCATGGAGAAGGGCGAGTACGCCACGAAAGGAGAGAAGGTGAGGCCGGCGCTCCCGCCCGGGGAGAGAGGAACTGGGTCTGACTCCGCACCCCCGGCTGGGCTCAGCCTGGTTGGAAAACGGCTTCTAGGCCACAGCCCCAGGCCCTGAGCCTCCCGAGAGCAGAGGCGGGAGGACTGTGCCGGGAGGCGGCGTGAAGCCCACTCGCCACGCAGGGCCCGGGAGGGCGACGCGTCGGGGTGGGCTGGGTCGGCGAGGGAGACAGGCTGAGGCGGGCGGGAGGCCCAGCTGCGAGGAGCACGTCCCGGAGCCGCAGCCCCGGCCGGCCGGCGCGGGGTGCGGGCGGGGGGCCCTGGGCTTGCCCGCCAGAGCGGGGCAGGCTCGCCTTCCCGCACGGGCTCCCGCGGCCGTCCCGAGCGCTCATCTCTCCTTAAATGATTGCCTTTTAGGGTCAAAAAGGCGAACCTGGCTTTCAGGTGAGTTCTGAATTCACCATCATCCTTTTGTGTGGAGCAGCGTAATACGAGTTGCATGTTGCGTGCAGTGCACCTCCCCTGACGTGCAGTATTTCCGTAATTCAGTATCTGCCTTCTGTCTAATACGTCCTCATTTTCGACGTTGCAGGGGAGGCCAGGCCTCGGCGAGAAAGGCGAACCTGGCAAGCCAGGGCCCCGGGTAAGTGCTTCCCAGCGGCTCTGGCTCTGCGCTGTGACCGCCTCCCCGCCCCAGGATGGACGAGGCTGTGTGTGTGTTGGGGGGCTGGCTGTCCTGTTCTCCGTGGGCTTCCCTGAAGCCCCCGTGCAGGAGGGGGGAGCCCTTCGAAGATGTCCTTGGGAGGGTGGCCCTGCATCGCTCAGAGGCCCTCCCGAAACAGGCGGGGCCTCTTTGGGAGGGTCTTTGGGAGCTGCAGGGGGTCTTTGGGAGCTGCCACCTGCTGGCCTCTCTGCACACCCCTGCCGCCCGCTCGGGCACAGGCTGCCTTGGCTGCTGCCCCTGGGTCAGGCCGAGCTCCCGCCAGCACCCAGGGGGGCATCCCGGGGCGCAGAGGCTCCAGGGCTGCTCCTGCGAGTCCCGGGCACAAGGCCCACCAGCTGGGAGGCCGAGCCGCCTCTGGCTTCTGCCCTGAGATGACCCGGCAGACCCCTGTTCAGGCGAGGGCTCTGCGTAGCCCTTCCACGCTGCTGTGGGGTCCGCTGTGCGGCCGGTGTGGCGGTGCCGAACCTGCGCGGGTCAGCGGGCAGGCGCTGAAGAGGCCTCCTCTCCGAGACTTCCTCTGGCCGCCGGGGTCCACGCCAGCTCTTGCACTGCCGCGCTGGGGCCCGGGCTCCTGGGGAGATGGCCGGGGGCGGGCAGCCTCGCTCTCCCGCCTGGGCTGAAGCGGCTCGCGGCGAGCACACTGAGCTCTCATTTCTATGGACACAGTTTTGCTTGTTTCTGGACCCCCAAAATAACCTACCACGTCACACCAAAAATACATTAGACGTCAAGAAGTGTAGCAGGTGGCAGAAGCGGGACTGCGGCCAGCACAGGCCGGGGGCGCAGGCCCGGGGAGCCGGCTCCGCAGACACGCTGACGGCTGCTCCCGCGCGCCCGCTCTTGCTGAAAGTGGAAACTGCCCTGGGGGTTCTTTTGGGGAGCAAAAGCAGGCGGGGATGTAGGGCTTTTCCGTGCCAGCCTCGCGGCCAAACATGAACCTCGGAAAAGCGGGGACGCCTGTGCTTGAATCAGAGCCCGCTGGACGGCCTCTCCATTTTCATCTTTAATGAAGTTTTAATGGGGCGCCTTTTCTTTTGTACAGGGAAAGCCTGGAAAAGACGGTGAAAAGGGAGAGCGAGGGAGTCCGGTAAGTCTCCTCTGCAATTTTGGAAAGCGAACGTGACCGCCGCCGGCTAACGACCACCCCGTCTTCTCTTTCCAGGGCACCCGCGGAGACCCGGGGTACGGGGGGCTCCCCGGCCGAGACGGCGCCAAGGTAAATGACAACGTGATGTTGATTCTGATTTTTCAACCTCCGTGTGTAGTTCAACCGAGACGTGTCTCCCACAACCAAGGACCCCAGACCGAAAAATGCCTCGGGCTCCATGTGCCCCTCAGCACAGCTCTCGGGGGCTCACTGGTGATGTCACGCTTTAAAGAAAAACTCCCCCCGTCAGGTTTTTGTGTCTTTTGTAGTGGGCTAGTCTGTCCTGATCGTAGGCAGTGGGCTGTGCAGCAGGAGGCCGTGACGAGACAGCAGAGCCCGGTCTGTCGACCCTGGACGCGGTCAGCAGTGACCGTCTCCTTGCTGGACGCGTCTTGTGTCCACTTTCCAGCATAACTTGCGGCCATTTCGGTGCTGGCCAGTGTGCCTGTCCCTGTGCCGGTTGCTGTGTGGCGTTGAGGCGATTTCCACGTCTTTGTGGTGACAGGTGTTCTCTCACTTGTCTGGTCCCTTCCACGTCGCGGTTCCTGCCGGTGTCCCTGCTGCCTCGACGCCGAGGCTCTCTTGGGGAAGCCTGGCCGTGGCCACCCCCGCGGCTGCTTTGCCTTTTGATCAGGAGCTGGTCGCGGGGTCTCCGCTGCAGGGGGGCTGAGGCCCGCGCAGCCCGCACGGCTCGCGAGCGCGGGGACGGCCTTCCCCGAGCAGGGCACAGGCGCCCGCTGCGGCCAGGCTCTGAGAAGAAAAGCTGAGGCTGTTGCGTGGAAGACGCGCTGGGACTGTGTCAGCTGAGATTTTAAGTCCCAGGATATTTCTAAAGTGTCTCATACTGAAGTGGGAAAAGCCCAAACGTGCAGCTGCGGGCTGACGCCTTCGTTCGAAAGGAAAGGCGGCCCGTGGGGGGTCACGGCACGTCGCCCCGTCCTTCTGTGAGGCGACGGGCCGGTCTCCGGCCCCGGGGACGGTCAGCCCCAGGCAGGTGGGGTTTACTCCCCCGATGCGCTCAGGCCTGGCTGGCTTGAAGAGAAGCCGAGAAACCATAAATGCCCTTTATTAGCGCGGGCGGGGCAGGCTCAGACAGCCGAATCAGAACCCTCGGGTAAAGGATTTCTCTAAGGAAATGTGTTTGCAAATCTTCCTCTCTTCATTTTAGTTGTTGTCCTGTGACTGAGAACCTGCAGGTGCTGACTCAGCCAGCAGTGACCCCTGGGGGCTGAGGGCAGCACCGGCCTGGTGTGGACAGGCCGTCCGCGAGGGCCTCTCTGAGATGGGGTGTGGCCAGGGCCGGGAGGGGGTTTCAGTGCACGCGGCCACCTTCTCTGGTGTTCCAAAAAAAAGACCCAGAAAACTCCAGCGCCGCTTTCTGCAGGACACCTTTACAATGGAAAAGCACAGCCACGTTCTTTTCCCTTTTGTAGGGAGACAAAGGCGAAGCGGGACCCCCGGGCCCACCCGGCATCGTGAGTACCAGCTGCGCAGGGGCTGCGTGGGAGGTCTGCCCGCGGGGGCTGCGTGTTCGGAGGGGCACCTGAGAGTTTGTGTGGCCTGGGGTTTGGGGTTCGGGGCTCACTCTGTCGTATTTTGACAATTCCTGCCAACCTTTGACCACTGCAAATGAAAAGATTTGCTTGTGTATAAAAATATTAGCTGCGCATCTGGGGACTTTCCCAGGAAATGGGCCATTGCTGCGCACCCGCCCGTCCTACCAAAACGAGTTTCAGTCTTGCGAGTCACGCCTCAGCTTCTGTCCACAAGCGACCTGACACAGTCCCACGGCACAGCGCGTCCTGCTGCCGTCGGTGGCCATGCGCCCGTCTGTGTCGGGGCCCTGGGGAGGCGGCGGTGCTTGGCTCTGCCCACCTTGCAACGCTGTGGGCTGTGTGTGAGGTTGCATGTGTGCGTGTGTGCGTGCGTGTGCGTGTGTGTGTGTTGGGGGCTTTGGATGGCTCCCCCCACACTTCAGGAGGCTGTTGGAGCAGAGCATTGCCCCCCGGGACTCCGCCCCCCACGTACGCCCCGCTGCCTGTCCCACCTAGTGGGCTTCGGGAGCAGGACTAGAACAACCTGCTTTACCTTGGGGCGCCGGCAGGTTCCCGCAGCGGCCTTCATGGTCGCAGGATCGCGGGCAGCGTGTGGCGCGCGTGGCTTCAGTGGCGGTCAGGCGGGCCAGGCCGCTTCCTTTAACAGCCCAGCAGTGTGTCTGGCCCAGCCCCAAGGCCTCGGGAAGTCCCCACTCAGGCCGCTTAAAAACAAGCAACACCTCTGCCGCGGCTGCCGGAGGAGACCGAGGGTGTTTGTCCGCCCTTGAGGAGACGCCCTCGCGCGCCGCTGCGGGCCCTGGGGACGCCGGGCCTGAGCCTCGGCTCCCGGCTCCCGACTGCCCGGCTGGCAGCTCAGCCACAAATCACTGGCGAGGAAGCCGCTGCCCGGGGGTCCTCCGCGGGGGTGGGGGCCGCACCGTGTCCACGGGACACGCCTCCAGACGCCCCTGCGCCCGCCCCCCTCCCCGCGGTGCGTGGACGCCACACGCTCACCTGCGCTCCTCTCGTCCAGGGCGACGGCGCGTTGGGCGAGAAAGGAGACCGCGGGTACCCGGGGCCTCCGGGGCTGAGAGGGGAGCCCGGCCCCAAAGGCAAGTCCCCTCCCTTCCCCCTGTGCCTCCTCTTCCCTCCCCTCACCCCTCCCCATCCCATCACCCCCTCCCTTCCCCCCCTCCCCCTCCTCCCCTCCCTGCGCCTCCCTGCTCCCCTTGCCCTCACTCTCTCCATTTCCGCCCTGGGCACTCGCCCCCCAGGATGCCCGTTCCCGCCCTGAGGACCTGCTGCTGCTGCTGCTGCTGCTGCCCTCAGGCTGCAGCCCGTGGGGCGGCTCCTGCCCATGGGGCTGGCTGTCAGGCCCCAGGCTCTGCCCTGGAGCAGCGACCCGGCTCCGAGTGAACCAGCGCAGCTGCTCAGTGGGCCTGTCTCCCCCTCTTTTTCAGGGTTGCCAGGATTGCAAGGCCAGCCGGGCCCTCCAGGTGAGCACCCTTAAAGGACGCTTTCAGGATGTTTGCGCCACATCTCTGTGGCTTACGTCCTCACGCAAGTGCAAGGCTTGCACGGAGCGGTCAGCAGTGTGGCCGCCCAGTCAGTTATGAGGACACGGGCTGGTGGGGGGCTTACCTGTAAGTTATACAGGGAGGCTGGCCCTGCCTCTCGGGCCGACCACTGCCCTGCCCCCCACCGGCCCCCACCCCCTCAGCAACCAGGCGCCCCGATTTCCAGCACGGGCAGGCTCTTCCCCCATCTCGGGACGCCCCTGTTCTCAGTCCCGAGCCGGCCAGCTGCATCTGCCCCTCGGAGGCCTTGTCTTTGGGCTCAGCCCCGCTCTGCACTGCCCAGGCTGCTGCTCTGCCTGACCCAGAGGACAGAACTGCCTGGGTCCTGGGGGTGGGGGCGCCCCCTCCCTCCTGCTCCTCCTCCCCATGGCAGGTGCCTCTTCTCCTGCAGCCTCCGGGGCCAGGCCCCCGCAGCGTCACCTGCCCACTCAGGTCGCTAAGCCGTGGTATCTGTCCCCTAAAGTGCTGGTGCTGGACTCTGCTCTGTGCCCAGGCCTCCTGCCCTGACTGCAAACCCTTTTACTGCACCCCCTGCTCCCCCTAACTGGCCTGCGGCTTTTCCTCTGCTGTCAACCGGGACCATGCGCCTGGGTTCGTGGCTCTTTCCGCTGATGCCCTAAGTGTGCCCGAGCCCCCCTCTGCGGCCTTTACATCACGTGCCCGGAAAGAAAGTCTCGGGCTTTTACCATCCACCGGCGAGTCCCTCCCCCAGGCTGCTTGCGGCCGGCGGCTGTCGGCTGCAGGTGGCCGCCCCACGGGCTGGCCTGCCCTCGCCGTGGGAGCACCGCGCCGCGAGCAGAGGCAGAAACCCTAGGCTGACCCTCTTCTGTTCCTCTTCCAGGCTTCCCGGTCCCGGGGCAGCCCGGCCCCCCCGGCTTCCCCGGCGAGAGGGGAGAGAAGGGCGACCGTGGCGTCCCAGGAGCGTCTCTGCCAGGCCAGAGTGGACAGGACGGGCTCCCGGGACCCCCTGGACCTCCTGGCCCCCCGGGGCGGCCCGGCCACACCAGTGAGTCCCTCCGGGGCTGGTCTGCATGGAGGGTGGGGTGCGGGGCGCTCAGGTCCAGGGTGCTCGATGCGTGACGGTGGGTTCACACCGGGTCCGCGGCTGCTGTCGCCCCCACGGCTGGCACGGCCACGGTCATGAAGCTGCTCAAAGGGCCAAGCCCGTCTTGCCGGCCCTGAGGCTCCTGTGTCCAGACCTGCTGAGCTGCGCGTCTCCCTCTGCGAGCAGCGAGCAGCGCCGCCTGGTGCTCTGGGCTGCATCACACCGATGCGCCCCTGGGGGCTGCTGTGGGGGCCGGCTGCACACCGCGGGGCCGTGCTGGCGGCCTCAGATGTGAGCGGCGCTTTGCGTGGGTTTCCCGACGTCAGCCGGCCCCCGCAAAGCTGAGCACAGGGCCTAAGCTCTTGATTCAGTTTTGGGTCCATGATCCCAGGGCAAAGTGAAGAATGTTCCAGAGGATTTGCTAGTGTCACTGTGGGGACATGCCTGATGCACTGGGGTCTCGCCCCGTGCTCCGAGCCCTCTGGGCATCACGCTCTGTGAGGGTCTCCGTGTGCAGCCCCTGGGCCCTCCTTGGGCTCCGATTGCAGCTTCCCTAGGAAAGGCCAGTTGGACGTGTCGCCGGGGGTGGTATGGGGCCAGCTGTCACTTCCCTGGGACACCCCCTTCTCGTGTGGCTCTGGGAAACGTGGAGACTGCCAGCGGGGCGCCCGTTGGCCCCTCCTCCTGCGGCCCTTCTCTCTGCATGTCTGGGAGGAGGCCCTAGTGTCCACGGGGCCGGGGCCAGCTGGCCGGCCACCAGCCTTGCCGTGCGTCCCGGCCTGCCCCCTGGGAGATGCAGGCCCCCAGTGCTGGGTTGCCCTGGGAGACCCCGAGAAGGGGCTGCCGTGGTGCTGTGTGCTCGAGGCCACCCTGGGCCTGGCCCCAGGTGCTCTTGGCCTGACCGAGGCTCTTCCGCGGAGTCTGTTCAGGCGGAGCTAGAGGCCCTGCAGGTTGTTGCGGTCGCGCTGGCCTGGGGGGGATGCGCCTGGGAACAAGGGTGAAGCCTCCAGCCTGGACACCACCTCTGTGAGCTCGTCTCTCGGGGGCGCCTCTTGGAGGCCGTGGGGTCAGCGTGCTCGCAGCCTGCGGGGCTGTGGCTTCAGCTGCCCAGGCTGCGGCGGAGGGACTGTGGGCGGGACCGGCGCCACTGGCCCTCCCTGAGCTGAGGTGCTCGGAAGCGTGGAAGCCCGCCTCTCTCCCCACCCGGTGGCCCGAAGCCGTTTGTCTTACAATAGCGATGGCAGCCACAGAGGCGGAAGCCCCCGCAGTTTGTGGGCTGACCCACAGCTTTGGTACTGGTGGGCTGGGCGTTTCGTGCCTGGGGGCCAGCGCCCGCTGTTCTGCAGGAGAAGCAGAAGCAGGGGAGGAGCCTCACGACCTCGGCCGCATGACCTGGCCCTCCGCACCGCAGCTCACGCTGTTTACAGCTCACTGCTGGCAACCTGGCCCGTGAAGCCAACGAGGGGTCCCCAGGGTGTCTCCGTGAGCCGCCCTTGGGGTGGGGAGCAGCCCCGGCGCCAGGACGGCGTCCTGCGGGCAGGGGCGCAGCTCATGCTCTGGCTTGGAGATTGTCCCATCACGCCTTGTCCCTTGTGGAAAGCACGGCCTAAGAAAAAATATGTATCATTGGTCCCACTTTAGCTAGAAAAAACATCTGAGTCCTATATAAACGATTCACCAAACAGACGTGACTAGAAGGTGGAGACCCCAACAGTTGACTGTGTGGGTCCTCTGAGCTTTGTTACTTTGGGGCGCCAGGTTTTCTCGCCCCCTTTGTCCCTTGCTGGACACTCAGGCTGCCCGCAGGTCCCAGCTGTTGACAATAGGGCGCTGTGGGCTTGCAGGCACATCTGACCCCACAACTCTCAATGCATTTCAGATGGAATCGTGGAATGCCAGACTGGACCCCCAGGCGATCAGGGTCCCCCTGGAACTCCGGGGCACCCCGGGCTCACGGGAGAGGTTGGAGAGAAAGGTAAGAGGTTTAGATCATGCCTTGTTTGGGGTGCAGCCTGTAGCTGCGTGTGTGCTAGCGTGGGCTGTCCGGCGGGGAGTGGGGAGCAGTGCCCAGGGCAGGGGTCAGGTCTAGGCCAGAGCCCCCTTGGCTGAAGCAGCAAGTCAAAGTGAGGGGTTTCCGCAGCAGACCATCGGGAGGGTCCTGTGAGGTGTGGCCGGGGCACTCCTGGGCTCCGGCTGCTCTGGCAGGGCGGGGTCTGCCCTGCTGGGCGGGGTCCCGTGATGGTGCTGAGGTAGTGCGGGCACAGGGGCACCAGGGCCGCCGCTGGCTCCGCAGCCCGGGAGGACCTGCACCGTTGGTGCTGGCCCTCTGGGCACTTCCGTTCTGTGGAGACACCATGGGGACTTCTGTCCACTCCTCACCGTCCACCCCTCTGTCTCCCTCCTTAGGTCAGAAAGGAGAGAGCTGCCTCATCTGCGACACCACCGGGCTCCGTGGGCCTCCCGGTCCTCAGGGTCCCCCTGGAGAAATAGGTGAGTCCCAGGGGAGAGGGGATGGGGGGACCCTTCGCAGACTGGAAGGACAGCTGGCAGTGGGGTCAGCGGTCAGCGCCCTGGGACCTGTGCACACTGCTGGGAAGGGCCAAGGGGCCCCACTTGCGAGTCTGCCAGGCGTTCCTGGTTCCTGGTCTGTCACGAGGCTCCTGGGTCCCCGGGGGAGTTGCCCGGATGCGTCTGGAGGGCCCGGGCAGGTGGGCGGGCGGGCGCGAGCTCCCGTGTCCACTGCTGCCTCGGGCCCTGTACCCGCGCCTCACGCAGAGACCCGTGTGCTCTCTCTCGAGTCCTGGAGAGTCTCGGGTCTGGGACTCGGGGGGGTGCCTGGGCCGCGGCTGACGCCTCTCCCCTCTCCCGAAGGCTTCCCGGGACAGCCAGGCGCCAAGGGCGACAGAGGCGTGCCCGGCAAGGACGGCCTGGAAGGCTTGCCCGTAAGTGACCCGCGTGGCCAGCAGGGGCGGCTGCCCCGCACCTGGCGGGAGTGGGGCCCTTTGTTGCCGTCGGGGGCCTGGGGAGCGGGGAGGGCTGTGAGGTCCAGAACCATCTCCACCGCTGGCTGCTCACCTGGTCAGAAACCATGTGGCTGCCGGGTGCAGGCGTGGCCGTGGGCTGTCCCTCCCCCGGCTCCTGGCCGCCCCGCGGGCGCTGAGGCCTGCGTCTGCCCGCGCCCGTCCCCTCCACCGGGAAGAGCGGCTGCTTCCGTCCGGGGCGCAGAGTGCTCCTTGGTAAAGCAGGGAGCGTTTTGAAAATGCCCATCACCGACGCCAGCGTTTGAAAGATGCCGTTTCACTCGTGGACGGCTCGCCAGCCCCCGGCCCGGGCCTTTCCGGTTAGACAGAGCAGCTGCTCACTTGTTATCGTTTTCATTCTGTTTTAAAAGACACCATGAGCCAGAAAGAGGGTAGGGAGAGTCTCACATGTTGAAGAGAGCTTTCTCATCGCATGTCGTCAGCTCTCTCTGCGCGTGGACGCCCCGGGCCTGCCGCCTGTCTGCTCTGCGGGCGCTGAGCGCACGAGGTGTCCCGAGAGCCTTTTCTTCTCCTTCCTCTTTTCTGCCCTTTTTTCCTTCTGTCATAAATTGAAAGTCAAGTCTTTAGCCATGTTCTTTCATGACGTGGCTCTGTAAAATCCGTGATTTTAAAAAAGTATGTCAGGAAGCGTCTATAAAGGCAGATCAGAGCAAAAGTCAGTTGACATGGGGATGAAACAGCTGGAATTCCGCGTAGTTTTCTCCTTTTGAAGTCGATCTTGGGTTTCTGCTTTCCAGACCTTCCCTGGTGCCTGGGGAGCTAAGTTAGCCGTCACAGTTGTTTAAAAAACTTTCTAAACAAGGAGCGGCTCAGGGCTGGGAGCCCTGAGGGGCGGGGATCAAAGACCTTCTCAGGCTCGGAGACGGCTGAGGCGCTTATGGCGAGGACGTCCTGCTCCATCTGGCTGCGGCCCGCCCGCCGCCCGCCCCGGCTGCAAATCTAGGCAGAAGGGAAGAGAGCAGAGAAGGTGGGCCGGCCGAGGGGACATCCCGGGGAGGGAGAAAATGCACAGAAACGGGCAGCTGAACCCCAGTCCCGCACGCCCTCCCCGGGGGCCCTTCCTTCCTGCAGCGGGAGGAAGCGTCTGAAAGCTGTTTTCTGGGCACCTCGCTGGGAAAGAGAGCGAGTTCCCCTTTATTTGAAGTGGGGTCCCAGCTCCACGGTCTCACTGCCCCCCGGCCTTCTCTGCATTTGGGGGTTGACTGGAGGCTGAAGCACTGTCGGGGCCCAGCGGGGCACCCCGGGAGCGGACCCACAGGGTTGGGGGCCCTGCGTCCCCCGGCCCAGATGGCACTTCTGTCCTGCGCTAGGGAGCCCGTGAGCCTGCGGGGGGGTTACTGGGGGTGACCCCAACTTTTCTCAGGGGAGTACTGCTCCCAGAACAGGAACCTAGTGGCCAATTGTCCCCCTCACGTGGCCAGCGCTGAATTTCAAGGCAGCATCTGACTCGTTGCTCTCAAGAGTCGTGGCCTAGGAGCTTGACATGTTTCCACGAAGAAGCCCCGGCCGAGCCACGCGGCATCCAGGCCACTTACAAAAATCTGGATTTCACCATTAAATGGGTTGACAGCTGACGAGGTCATCATTGTCAAAGAATCTGCTAGAAGCTTGACGCTTCCAGCCAGGAGAGCGCCGGGCGACACTGCGCGGTGCCCTTCCCTGCGGACGCTCCAGCGCAGCCCGTGCGCCAGGCTAGAGCCGCGGGGAAGGAGGCCCCGCAGGCCGAGGCGCCTCTCCCCGCGCCCCAGCTGTGTCTGGAGGAGGAGGGCCCACGGGGCACGCCTTGAGGACTAGCTGTCCGGGAGCTGGAGAGGCCAGCACAGTCTCTGGGGAGGCTGACCCCACCCCGTGCTGGCGAGTGATTCTGGGCCCCCAGCGCCCCGTCCCGGTTCCTTCTCTCCCATAGAGGCCCCCTGCCCCCTTGGGCCCCATCCCACAGGCGCCCGCAGAGTCCAGGGTGCAGCGTGTGGTTTCCGTAACACGCAGACCCCAGCCCGCGTGGGAGCCAGGGCTGTTTCTCTGCTCCTGGGCCTGGAAGTCCATGTTCAGTGAGTCCAGTGGCTGCTGCCAGGTTCAGTGGACACTGGCCCTCGTGGGGGACAGGACAGCTGCCCTCCGCCGTGGGCGGCACGGCCCTGCCACCTTGGCCCCCCCCCACGCCTGGTCTCTGGGCACTGGGAGAGGTGGCTTGCGTGGGCGTGGGCGACAGTGCGGTCTGCTCAGGGCCTGGTGGCGGCTCTGGCCTCGGCCTGCTTGGGTGGGTCTTTCCAGGGGTCACCGGGCTTTGCTTTTCTGCTTAGGGCCCTCAGGGTGTTCCGGGGCTGATGGGCCACCCAGGAGCCAAGGGAGAGCCCGGCGAGATCTACTTTGACATAAGCCTCAAGGGGGACAAGGGAGACCCCGGCTTCCCGGGACAGCCTGGCATGCCCGGCCGGGCAGGCACCCCAGGACGAGACGGCCTCAGCGGACTGCCCGGCCCCAAGGGCTCCCCGGTACGTGGCTTCTCCTCAGTGCGCTGGGGGCAATTGCGGGGGAGCTGGCCTCCTGCTCGTGGGCCCCTGAGCCCACCACGGGGGTGATAGCCGGGGACCGGAAGACCCAGCGTGGGAGGGAGGGGAGGTGTAACGTGCGTGGCGTCAAGGTTTTGTTTAGAAGATTCCGGTCTGGAGACCTCGCCCTGGGTGGGCTCCCCAGGCAGGCAGGGCGGGACGAGATCCGGGGAGGGGTGCTGGGATCCCCCCGCGGTGACCCGGGCTGAGGGGAGGTCGGCGGCCAGCAGGGCGGCTGGACTCGGCTCTCCTCGCCGGCGCTGGAGCGCGGCGGGCGTGTGCGTGATGGGCTGCCGTGCTTGCTCCACCGCAGGGCTCCGTGGGACCGAAGGGAGAGCGTGGACCCCCCGGAGGCGTGGGGTTCCCTGGCAGTCGTGGTGACATCGGCCCCCCTGGGCCTCCGGGCTTTGGCCCCATCGGCCCCGTTGGCGACAAAGGACACGCGGGCTTCCCGGGAAGCCCCGGCTCCCCAGGCCAGCCAGGTGAGGCCCGACACAGGCGACAGCGCCGCTCAGCAGCGGGGGGAGCCCCGGACAGGCCCTCCTGTGGGCTCTGGGCCCTGTTCCCCATGGCCGCGGCGGGCAGGGTCCGTCCTGGCCACAGGAGCGGTGGTTTTCCTTGCAGCCAGCATGTCCGTGCCAGCGAGTCGGCCTCCGGCGAGGCCCCCACAGAGCCGTTGCTGTCCCTCCATTCCTGCTCCCGCAGGGGACAGTCTGTTGTGGCCTCTGTGTCTCTGTCCCCAGCAGTGTCCCCCTAGCCCTGCCCGCGCCCGGGCCTCCCTCGAGTCCCATGGCGTTGGCAACAGCGTCCTCACCGGGTCCGTGGCCCGGCCTCTGCGGGCCGTCCTTCCTGTTGCTGCTTGTGTCCAGCACTGTGCTGGGGGACGAGCGTGTGGTCATTGAGACGCCGGCTCTGCCCCCAGCACTCCCAACCCCCCACTGCCATCGTGGGGGTGACGAGGGGCAGGCTTGGGGCGCCTCTGGCCCCCATAACTCATGAGCCGGCTGTGACTCAGGATGGAGCTGGGCGTTCGCACCTCCCCGGGGGCCCCGGGATGGCAGAGTAGAGGCCGGGCGGCCCCGAGGGTGGGAGGGCGTCCGCCCCGAGGAAGGTCTCAGAAGCTGTGGAGACAGAGGGAGACTTGGCCACGAGGGGGCCGGGCTGCAGAGAGGAGGCTCCACTGGGCCCGGCTCCCACGTCTGGCCCGCGTGGCTTCACGAGCCCCCGTGGGGACCTGCATCCCCCGTCAGGACGAGGAGGTCAGGAGCCGCCGTCAGGGCGGACACTGCTGTTCCGGTGGCGCCCCCTGGGCTGCAGTGGCCATCCTCATGGGTGGGCGGCGGGACTCCTGGTCAATTAGCTCCAAGCCGGGCCCCCGGGTGGCTGTTCTTCGTCCAGCAACATCCCACATGGCGACTGTGACGGCACATTCAGGGACAGGGGAGCCCGGCCAGCCCGGCCGTCCAGCGGTGCAGGTGGTGGGAGCCTGCCAGGCCGTGACGAGGAGAGACTCCCTTCTTGGCCAGAAACTGCCACCCAGACCCAGCTGGGGTTGCCCACAGGCAGCCTGGCAGGAGGGAGGGAGAAGCTTCTGGAAGGAGGACAGCTGGCAGTGCTGCTGACCGGTGCCCAGGTTCTGCAGAGGCCCTTGGTCTCACAGACCCAGGCGCTGATCAGGACCCCGCGGCCCCCCAGGATTCTGGGGGCCGGGGTGGGGGCGGACGAGGCTGCCGTCCAGGTAGCGAGCTGGCCAGCTCTCACGCGGTCCCGGCTCTTTTGCGCAGGTCCCAAGGGTGAAGCAGGACAAACTGTCCCCCTACCTGGCCCCCCTGGAGCAGAAGGACGTCCAGGCTCCCCGGGTTTCCAAGGACCGCAAGGTACTGGCCGCGTCCGGTCCACGGGAGGTGCAGTGGAATGTTCCCACGTGAGCTCACGCTGGCCTTGGTCTGTTCACCACAGGTGACCGCGGCTTTCCTGGGACCCCAGGACGGCCGGGCCTCCCGGGAGAGAAGGGCGCCGCTGGGCAGCCTGGCGTTGGGTTTCCCGGGCCCCCGGGCCCCAAAGGTAAGCCTGCCGGACACACCCACGGAGCGGGGCCAGGGCTGCGGCCATGCCCCGACCCCTGCGGGTCAACACCAAGGGCCCATCCTTGGGTCTCACTCAGTGCTATGGAGAAAGGAGCAGCCCACAAGCTAGCGCCGGGCGGGGGGCCGGGCTGCAGGTCCTGGGCACCAGGGCCTCCCCGCAGAGGTTCTCCCTGGTAGTAGTGGGGACTGTGGGGCCTGGACACTGGCCCTGGAGGGGCTCACCCTCCTCAGAGGAGACACCTCCTGTCACACGGGGTCCACACCCACGCCTGCCCGTGCACCCTGGAGCTGTGAGGGCAGCGGGCAGGGTCAGGAAGCCCCTGCGCTCTGGGAACCAGGCATGTCTGACGCCCCCAGGGCCTGCAGCGTGGCGTGGCCTTGGAGAACCAGGAGCCTCCAGGGGCTTGCTCAGACGCGGGCCGGCAAGGGGGTTGGGCTTCGGGCCTGGGCGCCCCGCGGGGACTCTCCAGCACGGTCCTCACTGAGCTGACGGGAGTCGGGGGCACAGAGGTGGGAGGTGAGGGGGGACCACTAGGTGGGGCGGGCTGGGGCCGCCTCTGCGTCCTCCTGAGGCCAGGCCCAGCTGGCGGCCCTAAAGCAGGAGGTGGGAGTCCCATGACCACAGTGGCTTGTCCCCGCTGTCCCAACAGGTGTGGACGGCTTACCTGGAGAGATGGGGCCTCCTGGCAGTCCAGGTCGCCAGGGATTCAACGGCTTACCTGGCAGCCCAGGTGTGCCGGGCCAGAAGGTGAGTGCCCTCGGGAAGGCAGCCTCCAGCCTGGGCTCTAGTGGGTGCGGGCCCCGCACCCCTTAGCGGGCGTCAGCTGTCACGGCCCCGCCTGCGCTGTCGGCCACGGAGCTGCTCCTGGGGGCACAGGCACGGAGGACAGGAGCCCCGGGCTTCTGCTGCGCCCTTGGGGGAGCCGTCAGCTGATGGGGCGGACTTTGGAAAAGGGAAACAGTGGCATCAGCCACCTTCGGGCGAGCAGCGGGGTGGGGAGCAGGGAGCAGGCCCAGCCGCCCACTGGCCTCGTGCGCAGGCCTCTGGCCGGGGCCCTTCATGCGTGTGAGATGGTCACGGCCCTGCTGGTGACCCTCTTCCCTGTCCTGGGTTTCAGGGAGAGCCTGGCATCGGACAGCCAGGGCTGAAAGGGTTGCCCGGACTTCCTGGCATCCCCGGCACCCCCGGGGAGAAGGGAAGCATTGGGGGACCAGGCATTCCTGGGGATCACGGCGCTATCGGCCCCCCTGGCCTTCAGGGAAGCAGAGGTACTACCCCACGAGCCGCTGGGGCTGCGGCTGGGGCCGGGGCCGGTACTGGGAGTGGGGCTGGGGCCGGGACTGGGGTCCTGTCCTAGCTGAGTGCATGCTGAGAACTGGGGGAGCGGGCAGCCTTCTGTTCTGCTTGCTCACGGGGGTGTCGGGGACATACACTCCCCATGGTGTTTAGTCACCTCCTCCTCCGCATCCAGGTGACCCCGGACCTCCTGGAGCGCCAGGTCCCAAAGGAGCTCCTGGAGTCCCCGGAATAGGCCCCCCCGGAGCGATGGGCCCCCCTGGAGGGCAGGGGCCGCCAGGATCCTCAGGTGACGAGCCCTTCTCGGATAGTCTCCTCCCTGCTGCCCTGGTGTGGGGGGGGAGAGCAGGCGTCCCGGTGGGGGCGAGCTCTGCCTGGGCCTCCCCGCCGCCTGTTCAGCCCCGTCTGCCTCGGGTGGCCGGACCCCGGGCTCACTGTCGGCCGCAGGGGCCACTGTGGGTCCCTCGCAGGGAGTCCCCGGGCACAGCCTCCTGGCCGGCGACTCCAGAACTGGTGGCAGGTGGGGGCAGGACGTCCTGAGGGGCGTGTGCCGGGACAAGGGTGCTCGGCCCCGTTCCCGTGGGCAGAGAGCCTGGGCCAGCCACGGCCGGCGGGTGGGGCTGGGCGGGACGGTCACACTCCCAGACGCTGCACCGAGGCCCAGGGGGCAGGTCACCTCCTCTCTGCCCCCTTCACGCACCCCAGGCCCAGTGCACGCTGGGGCCTCCGCTCCACTGACGGTGTCCCCTCCCCAGGTCCCCCCGGAGTGAAAGGAGAGAAGGGCTTCCCTGGATTCCCGGGCCTGGACATGCCCGGCCCCAAAGGAGACAAGGGCACTCAGGGGCTCCCCGGCCTCACGGGGCAGTCGGGGCTCCCGGGCCTTCCTGGACAGCAGGGCACGCCCGGGCTGCCCGGCTTCCCAGGTCAGTGGGCTGTGGCCAGGGGGTGGGGAGGGGGCGGGAGGCGCGGCCTGGACTGGTGTCAGCTTCCCTGCCCTTCCGTTTGGCCACAGGTCCCAAGGGCGAAATGGGCGTCATGGGGACCCCAGGGCAGCCTGGCTCGCCAGGACCTGCAGGCACCCCAGGATTGCCAGGCGAAAAAGGTAGGAGCCGCCGGCGGCAGAGGAACCCCTCGTGTGTCTCGTGAATTCGGAAACTTCCTGGCCGTGGCCCGGGGCTTCCGCGTGACGGGACACGCCGCCGAGCCCTTTCTGGACGGCTTCCCCCGCGCGGCGCCGGCTGCAGGCCCGGCTCACCGCACCTCTCCCCCCGCAGGGGACCTCGGCTTCCCCGGCTCCTCCGGGCCCAGGGGAGACCCTGGCTTCAAAGGCGATAAAGGCGACGTCGGGCTCCCGGGCATACCCGGGTCCATGGACAAAGTGGACATGGGCAGCATGAAGGGGCAGAAGGGGGACCAGGGAGAGAAAGGTACGGGGTGCTGACGCGGGGTCAGGGCGGGCAGCTGTTCTCCACGCCAGACCCCCGGCTTTTCCTCGGGTTTGCCTGGTTCTAAGGCGACGTGGCCACGGGGCTCGCTCTCTGATTCGTAGGACAAATTGGACCCACCGGAGATAAAGGATCCCGGGGCGACCCGGGGACCCCAGGCGTGCCGGGGAAGGACGGCCAGGCGGGGCACCCTGGCCAGCCAGGTACCGCGTGGGCGTCAGCGTCGCGGGCAGGGCTCGCGCTGGGGCCGGGCTCCGTGCTTCCCGGACTCACCGCCGCGCGCGTCTGTCGTCCCAGGACCTAAAGGTGACCCGGGCATAGGCGGGACCCCAGGTGCGCCGGGGCTGCCTGGACCGAAAGGCTCGATTGGCGGCATGGGCATGCCAGGTGCGTGGGTGCGGAAGGGCCCGGCGCGGGTGCTGGGTGGCGGCGGAGCGGGCAGGTGCTGGGGACGCCACCGGCAGCGGGTCCCCTGGCCGAGCGAGGGCCCATAGAGACAGGCCGGCGCCTCCGTCTCGGCTGCTGGGAGGTGCGTGTGTGGAAGAGCAGCTCCCGCATCACGCATCCTCCTGTCGCCTGTTCGTAGGAACCCCTGGAGAGAAGGGGGTGCCTGGGATCCCCGGCCCGCAGGGCATCCCTGGCTTGCCCGGAGAGAAGGGCACCAAAGGAGAGAAGGGGCAGGCGGGGATACCCGGCACTGGGATCCCCGGACGGCCCGGCGACAAGGTGAGAGCCCCGGCGGGGACCCCCGACGCATGTCCGCATGGGGTGCTGCACGCTGCCCAGTGCATCTCGCTGGACGTAGAGTGACCAACCCCCGCCCTGGGGGCTCCTGGGGCCTGGTGGGGGGGGCACTGGCTCCGAGAACCAGAGGGGGGCGGGACAGGGAGCCCCAGCTCCGCGCCGTTCCCTGGCGTCCGGCGTCCACGCCCGAGGTGGGCTCGGAGCGGGTGGGAAGCTGGGGTCTCACGCCGTGTGCACAGCTCCAGACGGCGCCTGCTCCGGGGGCGCCGGGAGCCGGTGGACAGCTCACGGCCTGATTTTCACTCACAGGGAGACCAAGGCCTGGCAGGCTTCCCCGGAACCCCAGGACAGAAGGGGGAGAAGGGCAGCGCCGGGATCCCAGGGATTCCGGGGTCCCCCGGCCCCAAAGGCTTGCCCGGGAGTGTCGGCTATCCAGGTAGGCGGCCAGCCCCCTGGCTTGGGGTGCAGACACGCAACGAGCAGCGCAGCTGACGGCGTGTGGTGTCTGCTGTCTCTTCAGGAAGCCCGGGGCTGCCCGGGGAGAAAGGCGACAAAGGCCTCCCGGGGCTGGACGGCATCCCTGGCGTCAAGGGCGAAGCAGGTACAGGCCCCTCCTCAGACCCAGGCGGCCCAGGGCAGAGGCCAAGGGGCAGGCGCTGGAGCTCCGGGGCTTCCTCCCCGGACTGGTCTGGGACCCGCTGTGTGAGCAGAGCCCCCCGGGGCCTGCCTGCCCCCCTCCCCGTCCCAGGACCCAGCTGAGTCCAGGGGGCTTGTGGGCCCTTCTGGGGTCTGGCCACGCATTAGGATAGAGCCCACGTTTCTGCGCTGACCTAGATGTAGACTGTTCTGTCCACTCTCGTCTGCTCTCGTGGGGGTCCCTGGGGGTGGGGGTGGTGTGGGGCGTCCCTGCTGCAGACTGGCGGGTCCCTGGGGAGGTCGGGCTGCAGGTGTGCTCCCTGGAGGAGGGTCTGGGAGGCAGCCAGGCTGGGGAGCGGCGTTGACCGAGTGCTGGCCTTTCTCTTCAAGGTCTCCCTGGGCAGCCTGGCTCTGTGGGCCCAGCCGGTCAGAAGGGGGAACCGGGCAGCGATGGCATCCCGGGCTCGGCGGGGGAGAAGGGCGAGCCAGGTACGTGCAGGCCTCACATGGGCGTCCCCCGGTGTGCACGGCCTGTGTGGGGCACCGGTGCCGGGGCCCATGCCGCTGTCGTGCGGCTCAGAGACGCGGGGACACCGCACAGCGCCCAGGGCAGGGGTCCGTCACCCTGCGTGTGCGCCAGGCGCCCGCGGAAACCCCAAGCCCCTCCCTCCGTTGCCCGGGTTCCTGCTCCACGGCGCTGGCCCCAAGTCCAGCCCCACCTGGGCGGACGCGGTCCTGTCAGCCCTGCTGTGCCGGACACACGCCGGAGTCCTCTGGGGGAGAGAGGTTCACACGCACGCGTGCAGACACGCCCACACCCACGCGCGCGCGCACACAGGCACAGTTTGACACGGGTGGTGGGTCCGGTGAGGCGCACCGGTGGGGCACACGGAGGGAGGCTCCTGGAGAGGCGGCCGGGGGTCTCGGCTCAGTGCGTCTCCACGCCAGCCCCTTGTCTTCACATCACGGGCGCGCCCTTCCCGGTGAAGCGCCGCGAGAAATGCCGCCGCACCTGCTCCCCGTTTGCTCTCCCCTCGCGCCCTCCACATGTGTCCGGGGCCCCTCGCTGGCTGCTGCCCCGATGTCCTCCCGAAGCAGCCGCTGGTGGCCCTGCTCTGAGGGGAGCCGGCTCGGCAGTCCTGGCGGCGGACGCGAGGGCTCCTTGTCGGCCGGCTCTGCTCTCGGTTCTGGGCTGTGGTCCTCAGGAAAAACTGAAGTGCACCTGCCGGGGCCCCAGACCGGCTGCGGGGCCCTTCTTGCCCCCAAGACGCAGAGAAGTTTCTGCGGGTCCCACAGCCGTGCCGGCGGCCGGAGCGGACGCAGCCTTGCTCCACGCCTGCCGGCGCCGGTCAGGGGGTGACACTGGTCCTGCCCTGCTCTCCTAGGTCCCCCCGGAAGAGGACTGCCCGGGTTCCCTGGCAGCAAAGGAGAGAAAGGTAAGGCTGGCTCAGCCTCTTCTTGCTTTCCCACAACCACGGCGCTCTCGGTGCCGGGAACGGGGGGATCCGTCAGGAGGGTGCGGCTCGTTTGGGGACGGACACTGGGTCTGTGACCACCCAACCCACACTTGGCACTGCCCACGCAGCCCTGCGCGGGGCCCTGCACGGCCTGTGAGGAGGCTGGGACCAGCCCCTGGCCACGGCCCAATGGCCCTTCCAGACCTGTCCGGTCCCTTCTTGTTTCCTCAGACAGCCTTGCAGCCCCCAGACCATCTGTCTCGCAGCGTGGGGGTGGGGGGCGGCGGCCTGCAGGGTGCTCTCCTGCGCACTTTCAAGCCAGCGGGAAGGTTTTTGTTGCAGCATCAAGTTACAAAGCCGCGCAGACCGGTCGGGTCGTCTTACTATGAGTTTACAGCCACCTGCAAGGCAGCGAGCATGTCTTTGCCCCAAAAGTTCTTGGGGGGACTTGTCATCCCCCTCGTGCCCCAGCCCGGCTCCAAGCAACCCCTGACTGTGTGCTGGCACCACAGAGTCCACCCTCTGATGTCTGCGGGGCCTGCGGCTGGTCCCCTGTGGTCTGACCGCCTCTGGGCAGTGCAGTGGCCTGTCCCCTCCTGGTCCTGCCGTGGCGACTGGGCATGGCCGCACGGCTGCTGACCACCCCCTGCGGTGGACAGGCCCTCATCTGCGGTGCGTTCGCTGCCCCCAGGCCATCCCGGCCTGGCCAGAGCACCCCCCCCACACGGCGGCAGAGGGCTCTGTGGCTGGGGCGCACGCACCGGCGGGCTGTTCAGCCAGGAGCAGTGAGGGGCACCCGTGCGGGGTCCTCCTGGGCCGCTGAGTGTCCTCGGCGCACCCCCGCCTGTCCCTGCTGGGCCGGCCCCTCCTCCCTGCGCGTCTCCGCCACTCACGCTGGCTTTGTTCCTAGGCTCAAAGGGCGAAGTGGGTTTCCCGGGATTGGCCGGGAGCCCCGGGATCCCTGGACCCAAAGGAGAGCAAGGATTCACAGGCCCCCCGGGGCCACAAGGACAGCCTGGGATGCCTGGAACCCCGGGCCACCCGGTGGAAGGGCCCAAAGGCGACCGGGGCCCCCAGGGCCAGCCGGGCCAGCCAGGTGAGGCAGCTCCCCAGACGGCCCCGGGCCTGGCCTCCACTGGGTGGTGACCTCCACTGGGTCATGGCTCTGCCTGTGTCCTCTCGAGGGGCTCGGCGGCCATGGCAAGCCGTTGGGGGAGGCCGGGAGGGGCCTCCCTGGAGAGACTGCAGGCGGGTCCTGGTGGGCAGGCCGCCCCGCCCTGCTCTGCCACCCCCGGCCAGGCCTGAGGCTGCTGTCCGGCGCGTCCCTTCCTGGAGGTGGGCACTGGCCTCTGGACCTGCCGAGGCCTCGGGGCCAGGGCCGGGAGGGGCCCGCGCCAAGCACAGCGCCAAGACACGGGCGGGAGCCCCTGTAACCTCCAGTGTGATTCTGTGTCCCCGCAGGACGTCCGGGACCTATGGGGCCCCCTGGCCTCCCAGGGCTTGATGGGCTGAAAGGTGACAAAGGAAGCCCAGGCTGGCCGGGGACCCCCGGCGCCCCAGGACCCAAGGGAGACCCCGGATTCCAGGGCATGCCTGTGAGTGGCGCACTGGTCGTCGTGTGCGAAAGGGTCGCAGGATAACCGTGTGTGTGCACACCCGATCACACTCAGGCCCTCTCCAGCCCCCACCCCTCCTCGTGCACAGTCACCGCCCGTGTTGGCTCCGCAGCCGGCAGCCCTCAGGGCGGGGGACAGCGAGGCCGCTGGACGTGGCGCGAGGCCGGACACGGCCTGTGGCAGCTTGTTGGGGGACGGCCTCCCCCCCCACCACCGCCCGGCCACTGTCCCTGCGGCCGGCGCGTGCCTGGGGCGTGCCCGCCGTCCCCGCACGGGTCCCGCCGCTGAGCTGGCATGCTTGGCCGCGCGCCAACGAGGGGAGGGCGGCCGGCAGGCCCGGTGAGAGGCGCAGCTCCTGCGTCGGGACCGGCCGGGGAGAAGGGCGCGGCTGGCGGAGCAATGGGACGAGGCGCTGCTTTAGAATACGTGGCTGTCGCTGCGCCGTGACAGAAAACGGCCCTCCTAGCGCTTCCCAGCTTTCCGCACACGTGGCCGCTCCAGGGAGCACTGCGTGTCGGGGCTTGGGGGGTGGGGGGCGCAGTGAGCAGGCCCTGGCTGCCCGGCGGCTGGGAGAGCAGCGGGGGGACAGGGAGAGCAGCCCCACCCAGCGCCCCTCCCCGCCGCAGAACCTCCCCTGTCCGTGTCTGAGCGGTCCCGACTGCCTGTCTCCTTGCGTCTAGGGGATCGGCGGCTCCCCAGGAATCACAGGCTCCAAGGGCGACATGGGCCCTCCCGGTGTTCCAGGATTTCAAGGTAAGGCAGTGGCGGAGACGCGACTTCCCTCCCCCGGCACCCCTGGCAGGGCGGGCCCTTCCCTTGAAATTAAGGTCGCCTGTTCTGGACCAGACCCAGCCCTCAGCGCGGGGCGGCCGTGCAGGGACCTCCTGGCCTTCCTCTAAGGGCCTGTGGTCATTTGCGGCTTGGGGGTGTGGCCTCTGTCAGGTTATTGACGTGCTAAGCGGACATGCGCGGGGCCCAGCAGCCCCCAGCCCGGGCCCTTACCGCAGAGTCGGGGGTGTGTGAGCGCGGGCGTCCAGACAGCTCGGCGCGCCTGGGGCTCCACGCCGCGCCCCTGTGAGCCAGGCCGTGGCGCCCCAGCTGCCACTGGGCCGGCTGGCGCGTCTGCAAGACGTGGCTTCTGGGTTTTAGAAAGACGAGCGCCACAAATGTTTTGCACAGCCGAGCGGAAGCCGTGCTCTGCTTCCACAGCAGAAGTGGGTGCGAGGGGGGTGTGCGATGGCGAGTGTGGGGGGCAGGTACAGGGCAGGCACACACGTGTGCGCGCCCCCGTCTGTGTGTGGTGTGCGTGCCTGGGCTGTGCACGCTCCTGGGGCCGGCGGAACTCTGCAAAGACTGTCCCGCCTCCCCCAGGTCAGAAGGGTCTCCCCGGCCTTCAGGGAATCAAAGGAGACCAAGGAGATCAGGGCTTCCCCGGAAGCAAAGGTACGTGCCCGACTGGCCACCGTGGCCCTTGGATCCCCAGAAGGCGGGAGCTTGGCTGCCTGGCGGGCAGAGGCCTGGGAGCGCGGCGGAGCGGGCGGGGCGTCCCCAGCTGGCTGGTCAGCGCTGCTGCCCTGGGCTGGTCTGCGCCACCCTCACCAGCACGCGCCATGGCCTCTGGGTACTGGCCCGATGATGACCTGGACTCCTTGCTCCCCTCAGGTCTTCCAGGCCCCCCGGGACCCCCAGGGCCCTACGACGTCATCAAAGGGGAGCCCGGGATCCCCGGTCCCGAGGGTCCTGCCGGTCTCAAAGGGCTTCAGGGGCCGCCCGGCCCCAAAGGACAGCAAGGTAAGAATTCGCACACTTGGGAGGGGTGGCGAGGGCGGGCCTGGGGGCTCCTCGCTCCTGAATGTGTGAAGTCGGCCTCCCTGGGGGACGGACACGTACTGGGGAGACTGCTTTTCCCTCGCGGCCAACTGGGCACCTGTTCTGAGAAGGCCCAGGTCAGCAGGACAGAGTGCAGGACACTCGGCCAGAGAGCCAGGCCGCTTGCCCGCCGGGAGACTGGGCTGGCCAGGAGACCGTCCAGAAGCGGGGGAGTCAGTGCTTGACAGTGGCCGGGGAGCTCCTGGTGGGCGGCGAGTCGGGCCCCTCCTGGTGTCCAGCCCGGAGCACCAATTCTGTTTTCCCTTTAGGTGTGACGGGGTCTGTGGGCGTACCTGGACCGCCAGGTATTCCTGGGTTCGACGGCGCCCCTGGCCAGAAGGGAGAGACGGGACCTTTTGGACCTCCTGGTGGGTTTGCTGCGTCTCCCCGCCCCCAGCCCGCCCCTGCGCTGCTCCCTCCCAGCCCTCTGCCCGCCCCTCCACCTCCGTGGGGTTTGCAGCTGCAGGCCCAGGCACCGCCTGCTGAAGGGATAGGGAATGTCCCTTAGTGGTTTCCAAAGGTGTCTGTTTCTTCGAGGGCGTGGGGCGCCCGGGAGACCTAGGGGCTGGGAATTCTGTGCCAGGAGAGGCAGAGGCTGGCAAAGCCCAGGTCCCCCAGAGGCCATTGCTCGAAGGCGGTGACACCCCGGGAGGATGGTGCTTTGCTCTGGGTTTTAGGGGGGCCTGCGGTGACCGGAAACCTCTGTCTTCCAGGGCCTCGAGGGCTGCCAGGCCCCCCCGGCCCTGAAGGGCTGCCGGGGTCCATGGGCCCCCCTGGCACCCCTTCGGTGGATCATGGCTTCCTGGTGACCAGACACAGCCAGACCACAGATGACCCGCAGTGTCCCCCCGGGACCAAGGTCCTCTACCACGGCTACTCCCTGCTCTACGTGCAAGGCAACGAGCGGGCGCACGGCCAGGACTTGGGTGAGCCTCTGCGGACGCGCGCTCCTGGCATAGACTGGCCTCTGCCCGGGACCTGGCGCCTCCCGGTCCTGTCTGTCCTCACCAAAGGCGCCTCTGCTCCCGGCGCTGTGACACTCATGGGAGCCGAGGACGTGCAGGGGCTGTTCTGGGGACAGATCATTCTACAAGGAAGGTCTCCTGCCTAGCAACTTCCCAATGGGTGATGTGGACTTACTGACACACTCCCTTGTTCTCCGACCGGAAGCCTGTGCCCGTGTCCACGTCCCGCCTCGCCCAGCTCCACCTCGGGTCACCGCCACCTGCTCTGTGCCCATGCACGTTCTCTTGTTCAGACTCCACACAAGTGAAACACACGTGCTTGTCCTTGACTTGGCTCACGTAGTGGCTGCGGCGCCCGTCCACATCTGTGCCGTGGCAAGTGGCAAAATTTCGTTCTTTATTACGGTTGAGTCATGGTCCCCCGTAGGTGACGCTCCCCTCAGGCTCGTCTCTCCCCCGCTGGTGGACTCAGGAGTCTCATGTCTGGGTCGCTGCAAATGCCGCTGCAGGGAACACGGGGGTGTGGAGTCAATTTTCAAGTCAGTGTTTCCATTTTCTCCCAACAAGCACCCAGCAGTGGGGGTGCTGGACCATACGGCAGCTTTATCTTTGCGTTTTCGTGAGGACCCCTATCCTGTTTCCATGTTGACTGCACCAATTTACATGCCCCCCACAATAATCCCCAAGTCTTCTTCCTCCGCTTCCTCACCAGCCCTTTGCAGCTCGTGTCTTTTGGATGTGGCCCCCCCAGTGCCACGGGCTGAGCTGGCACCTCACCGTGCTTGGGGCGTGACGGGAGCACCTTCTCCTGTGCCCGGCGGCCACTGTATGTCTTGGGAAGGACGCGTCTTCCCAGCTTTTGACTGGGTTTCTTGGGTTGCTTTGGTTTTTGCTACCGAGTCGCAGGCGGTCTCTGTGGATTTTGGGGATCAGCCCCTCGTCAGGCAGACGGTTTGTGAATTTCTTCCCTCTCTCCATTTTGTGCCCTGCGTCCTCTGCCTGCAGGCGCTTGGCCAGGGGGTGCAATCCCATTTGTTTATTTTGCTTTTGGTGGCAGATTGAAAAAATTTAAATTCACAACACTGACCTTCAGGGGATCAAGTAGGGTCAAGATTTCGGGGGTGCACATTTAACATTTTCTTTAAAACTGTCCGTCTCACACCTCCCGGTGTTCCTCTGGGCGCGCTAGCTCTGTGCCTCTCAGTCAGGTTGGCAGGAGCTGCTGGTCACCTGTCACCCTCCACGTCACCTGTCACCCTCCACGTGTCCGCCACCAACTCACGCTTCCGTGTCATGTCCCTCCAGCGCGGCCTGAGGCTGGGAGCCAGCAGCTGTAGAGATTTCGATTTTCAGCAAAACGATGATTAAAGATTGTCAGTGAGAGACTGTGTACTGGTCACGAGCCAGCTGTTGAGTTCCTTCTGGAATCCAGTCCAGGAAGAGGCTTCCTCTGCCGACAACCCGCCCTGTTCCCTTGGAGCAGATCCGGCCCGTGCAGTTCTGTGTCGCGCCCACTGCTCCGCCCTCAGGGCCACGGCCTTGCCCCCCTGCGGCGTGCGGTCCATCTGCTTTACCCCTTCTCTCTGCTCTTCTTAGAGAACATTTCTCTCTCCCTCCTGGGGTGCGCTGGGGGCTGTCTTTCCCGCCCGCTGTGCACGGAGCGAAGCGCGGGGTGACGGGCGCCCTGTGCTTGCAGGCACGGCCGGCAGCTGTCTGCGCAAGTTCAGCACCATGCCCTTCCTCTTCTGCAACATCAACAACGTCTGCAACTTCGCCTCCCGGAACGACTACTCCTACTGGCTGTCCACGCCTGAGCCCATGCCCATGTCCATGGCGCCCATCTCGGGCGACAATATCAGGCCCTTCATCAGCAGGTGGGTCTGCGCCGCGGCAGGTCCTTGGCGGCCCAGCCTCCCGGCCTGGGCGGGGGAGATTCTTGTGTGTTTGTCCCCCCCACCCGACATTTAATCCATTGCCATGCAGGTATTAATTTTATTTTATTTTATTTATTTTTTTAAGATTTATTTATTTATTTATACAAGAACCGGGGTACAGGCTAGATGCGTGGGAGGGTAAGAGGATTCACCAGACACAGAGTGGGGAGCAGAATAGTCAGACTGACGAAATACACTGCTGAGGGGAGCAGTGGGCGCGACAGGAGAGGTCTGCCGTGCCATGTGGGATTCTCGCCAGCCGGCAAGGATCCAACCGGCGCTGCAGAGGCTGCGGGCAGCTTCACAGCGCGGTGCTCAACCGCCTGCGCCACCAGGGGAGGCCCTAATTTTAATATGAGTTCTGGGATAGAAATCAACCACGCGTGTTATTTTAAAAGGCGAGTCCTCCCCAGCCACCCGGGGTGGGGGAGGCTGAGCTGACTCCCGCCCCTTGTTTTCCTCTGAAGGGGCGAAGCTGGCAGGTTCTCCGCTCTCGCCCCCAGAGCTGGCCCAGCAGTTCCTAGGCAGGCTGGGCTTCCCGCGCACAGGAGGCCCTGGCCAGCAGCCACGTGTCACCACATTGGCTGCGAACCCTTGGCTGAGCTGAGCGTGGGCCCTGGTTCTCCACCAGGAACCGCAGCCACGCTCCCCATGCATGCGGGGGCCAGAGGCCACAGCTCCGGCAGCTGGTGTCTCTGGGCCCCTGACCCCGCCCCGCCGGCCAGCGCTGCCCCTGCAGGCCTGACCCCTAGGCCCAGGGCGCCTGGGCCAGCACCTTCCCCATGTCCCGCAGATGGGGTGGGGGGTAAGAGGCCAGCTGCAAAGCTGCGTTCAGAGCAGTCACCTGTCACCCCAGCCCCTCCATGTTACAACTCAGCCTTCCGATTTTCTCCCAAAGGAAACAAACTCTCCTGGGTAGTTAAATAGCAAGTGTCGGGTTTTGAATTTAATATTTTAACATTGATGTGACTTATAAAACCAGCGAGGGGCCTCTAAGCCTGCGTCCACCGGTGGGCAGTGTCCGCTGAACATAGAGCGGAATCTGAGACTGAGTGGAGAGATGGCGGCCAGACGGGGGAGGCCGGGGGTGGGGGTGGGCAGCACGCTGAGTGTCCTCTGCCCCAGGTGTGTGGTGTGCGAGGCCCCAGCCATGGTGATGGCCGTGCACAGCCAGACCATCCAGATCCCGCCGTGCCCCAACGGGTGGTCCTCACTGTGGATCGGCTATTCCTTCGTGATGGTGAGTCTTGGGACTCGCACTCCCTCGTTGTCTGGATCACATGGCCCAGCCCCTGACCGCCCCCCCCCCCACCGCCCTGCTGACCTGTCCATGCTGCCCGGGGCCTGGGTGGCTCCACTGGGGCCTCAGTGGTTGCAGTGCTGGCCAAAAGCCCCTAGGCCGGAGTTCTGGGACCAGGTAGCTGGGACCCGCTGGAGAAGCCAGAGTCTCCCCCTGGAGCGGAGGGCAGGGTGTACTTGGAGGGCCATTATTACCTGATAAAATGACCCAGAGCACCCAGGGCACCCCGGACTGGACAGTCCTGTTCCGTGTTGCGTAGAAAGTCTGGGTTCAGCCTTGGTCCAGCCTCATCCATGGGGCTGGGGCAGGGCAGCTGGCGGGCCCTTCCCTGGCCACAGCAGGAGGCAGGAACAGCCGGCCCCTCCCAGGGGGCCTCTGACTCCTGCTCCCTTCACTCCACAGCACACCAGCGCCGGTGCTGAAGGCTCTGGACAAGCGCTCGCGTCCCCAGGGTCCTGCTTGGAGGAGTTCAGAAGCGCGCCCTTCATCGAGTGCCACGGCCGGGGCACGTGCAACTACTACGCCAACGCTTACAGCTTCTGGCTCGCCACCATCGAGAGGAACGAGATGTTCAAGTAAGTGTCCACCCCGGGGGCCCGGCCCCGCCCTCCGTGGGCCTCCTGCCCGTGGCTGAGGCGGCCAGAAGCAGGCCCCAGGGAGGCCTCCCCACGGCTCTGGTGCGCAGCCACTCTGTGCAGTGGATGGTGCGGGCTGAGGCCGGCGGCTGGTAGTGACAGCCCGTTCTTCACGCGCCGGGGAGCAGGGCAGGATGGGGTCACTCTCCCTTTCCTAGGCGAAGCCACCGAAATGCCACGGAAGCCATTAAAACCTGCATGCAGAGCACGCGGCGCTCACCCTCCTGGCGGGCGCGAGGGGTGGGCGGCGTCACGTCACAAACTGGGCCAGGACTGCCCTGCAGGCAGCGGGAAGGAGGGAGTCGAGGGGGCGCCTGCTGTGCCTTTCCTTTCCTCCCACAATTCCATCTGCAACGCGCTCCCGCCCGGCCTGCTGAGGCTCCGGCCGGGCACTGGGAGGCGTCTCTAGCCCCCGCGCCTGCGCACTCCCGGGTGAGCCTTTCTGCCTGACCTCTTCGGACAGAGTTTTGTGGGCTTCTGAGCATCTTTAACTTAAGGCACTAAAGGGAAGCGATGTGCCTGCTGCTCCGGTTCCCTAAGCCCCAGCACGCCCCGTGCCCCTTGGGCCGCAGGAGGCTCCCGGGAGCTGGGGACCCGGCTCCACTCTGCAGAGAGCAAGTCACCGGCGCTGCACTGCACCTCACGTGCTGCCCCGGGGGCTCCCGCTCCAGGATTAATAGGGTTTTTTTTTAATGGTCTTTTTTGGAGGCACAGCCAGGAAGGTGAACTGAAATGCCTTCTTCGCCAACCTGGTCGCATCCCAGTAGCTTAACCAGTTACTTCGGCAGAAGTAGGGTTGTCGCAAGAGGCTAGAGGAAGCGGCTGCAGTTTTGGGACAGGGTTCTTAGGATGTGGCCCCTTCAATTTTAATAGAATTTAGTCAGCACTGACTTTGGGTGAGACTCCCCTTCCCAGCAGTCAAAACAAGGCAGCATTTTAGGGCCAGGGATGCATTTCAGGGAGGTAGTGTCTCGTCTCTTTCTCTCTCTCTCTTTTTTTAATAAGATTTATTTATTTATACAAGAGTTGGGGTGCAGACCAGAGGTGTGGGAGGGTGAGAGGACTCACCAGAGACAGAGCGGGGAGCAGAACAGGCAGATCTACTGAAATGCACTGCTGAGGGGAGCAGTGGGCGAGACAGGAACGGTCTGCTGCACCATGTGGGGATCTCCCTGGCCAGCCGGGATGGAACCCGCGCTGCAGAGGCTGTGGACAGCTTCACAGGGCTGCGCTCAACCACCTGCACCACTGAGGAGGCCCATCTAGTCTCTCTTGGCCCCTCAGACCTCCAGCATATAAATCCTCCAGAAGTTGTCCCAGCGCTTCTGAGGCCTAGTTAGTTATTCCAGATTTCCTGTCATAGCATCACTCAGCACGTGCACGCGCACCGCGTGCTTGAAGTGTGTGGCGAGGCTTACGACCTTCCCCGGGGCTGTCATGGAGTTGTGAGAAGGAGGTTGAGCGCTGGGTGCTGTGGGGAGCGTCTGACGCTGGAGTCACAGAAGGCCTCTCGGGTGGTGCCCTCCCTCCCTGTGCCCCCAGGCACAGGGGGCAGCCTGCAGGCGGGGACCCCAGCCTGCGCCCACTGAGTCGGTGGCGTGGGCTCCGTCTAGCTAGGGGTGGCCCTATCCGGCTGTTCCCTGAGCCCCAGTGACCCCTGGGTGGGTCTCTTGCGTTGCAGGAAGCCCACGCCGTCCACCTTGAAGGCTGGGGAGCTGCGTACCCATGTCAGCCGCTGTCAAGTGTGCATGAGAAGGACATAAGGAAGCCGGCTCTCCGCGCTCGTCACAACATGGTGCTATTCCTTCTTCCCTTCTTCTTCTTTTTAACAGCAACAAACCCTAGAAATATATCCTGTGTACCTCACTGTCCAGTATGAACCCATAAAGTGCCTTATAGGAATTTGCGTAACTAACACACCTGCTTCGTTGCCTCTTCTTGCTGAAGGACAGAGACAGAGATAAGCTTCCCATAGTGGCGTAGCAAATGGCACTTTTGATGAAATAAAAATCTGAGTCTATTCTACATCCGGTGCGCTGATGTGTAGCGTGAGAACTCCATCAGAAACCAAGGGTGCTAGGAGGAGTTTGGGGCCTTCCGTTCTGTGGACCGCCGTTCCCACTCTTGTACCACCCCAAATGCATTGTTTGTTTATATCACTGTCTGGCTGTTTCACAATTTGGGTCCCTGTACAGGTAACAGTCATGTAAAAAATGGTGTTTGAACCTCCAAATGGAGAGGGCCAGCCGCCCTCCCGTTCAACTCCCCAATATAAATTGAGGTCTTCGTACTGTGTGTGGTACTATGCGGCTGCTTTTGCAGAAATCACAAATTTACCGTGGGATAAAGATGGTCCAAATGTAGGCAGAAATTAAATATATATATATTTTAGTAATTTATATAGGTGTCAGCAATTAGGTCAAGTTTTAGTTTCATGTCCACTGTTGAAATAAAGCTTCCACAGGTCCTTCCTTTCAAAGGCGGCCGTGTCCCCGTGTCGGCCGACGCCGGCGACCGATGTGAGGCTTCCGTTTCCATGGCTCACCTCCAAACCAAACATTGTGTGCTGCCAAAACCAGACCCAGGTGCATGGATGTGGTGTCTAGTCTAGGAATCATGGACCTGGAGTTGACTGTTTTTATTCTGTATTAAATATCTTCAGGGTTTTAAACACTAATCACAAACTGAATGACTTGACTTCAAAAGCAACATCCTTGAAAGGCCTTCATTTGATTAGGATTCCTCATTCCGCGCGGCGTGGGAAGCCGCTCTCTCCTTCCAGGGGCCAGGCCTTTTCCGCGCCTGCGCAGGGCGCGTCCTGGGTCTCCCTGGAGCTGTGTCCAGGCTTCGGCAGGGACAGCAGAATCGGACCGCGATGCCTGAAATGACATTTCCCTCAAAGTCTCCAAAAGCATTTTTAAGACTACTAAGGCCTTCTGTGTAATTTCTTTAAATGTGTATTTCTTGAAAATTCAAATTTGTAATAAAACTATTTGTATAAAAATTAAGCTTTTATGAATTTGTCGCTAGTATTGCCAGAGACGTTAAAACAAAGTTACTGCACGAGCCCCTAATAAATGTGTACGCTTTGCACACTTAGATCATATTCATTTTGCACTTCTTCCAAACGAGAGTCATAGACGGGGGGTGATTCACAGGAATCACTACAAAGAAAGACTGGTCTGCTCCCCCCTCCCTCCCTCCCTCTCGGTCCATTCAAGCAGCCGTCCACCATCCGTCCACCCACCCATCCATCCACCCACCCACCCACCTTCTGTCCATCATCCACCCATGGGATACATAAAGAGGATTCGCGCTTTTCAGGAATAAGACGAGCAGCGGGGAATACCACACACGGCCAGCCCTTAGCGGTGAGCCCAGCGGGTCAGAACTGGGACTGCAGGTGTGTGAAGGTGGCCAGGGGCAGAGGTGTGAACTCCAAGTCTTAAAGTGGCAAAGAAATCACACGGCGGGTTCTGTGCCCTGCTGACCTGAGCTTCAGTTTAAGCTCCAGGCACGATCCTGGAGAATGAGGGGGCACCGTGTCCTCACAGAGGCAAGCGGCTGAGGGGAGGGCCGTGTCTGGGGCTGCTGGTGCGGCGGAGCTGCGCTGAGGACGGCCCGGCCCCGCCGCGCCTGATCAGGGACAGAGTCCTCTCCTCTCCGCGCTCTGACAAAAAGTTGGGGGGAAAAGGCAGGACAGGAGGCGAGAGAGAGAAGTGGTCCGGTCTCCCCTGGCCGGCGTGCGTCGGGACCTGGTCTCCCCGGGTCTCTAAAGCGGCTGTTATTCCCGCCGGCTTCGCTGCTGGGGAGCAGCAGGGTGGGGGAGCTACCCGGTCTCAGGGGAGCAGGACCAGGGCATGTGGAAGGGCGAAGCGGCGGTGTCCATGCTGACGAGGAGGGACGAGCGGCTCCACTTTGCTTGTCTTTAGTGTTTCCCACAACCCTTCCTAATCCCGAACAGTCACAGGCTCAGCTAAAGGACGCGGACGGGCTGGTCTGGGTCAGCGACAGGCCGCTCCCCTCCTCTCTGGAGCCCCTTGGGGTGAGGACTCTCCAGGGCCCCGCGCTGCTGTGTGGGTCCTCACCCTCCCGCCACGCGGGCCTGACCCAGCCGCACCCACCCGCGCCCGGGGCCTGGCGCCCAGGCTGTTTCCTCCGGGCAGCGCCTCCAGACCAGGGCGGCGGGCAGGAGGCCACCGGGAACGTTGCTCCTCCGCCTCCTCCCTCTCCGGCTCACCCGCTTCTGCCCCTCACCAGCCATCTCCCGGGCGGGTCAGGGGCGGCCCCGGTGGGGTGTCCCGTCTTGAATAAATGTTCTTTTAAAAGGGCGCCGCGGGAGACACCTGGGGCTTGTCAGTCTGCGGTGAGGCCAAGGTGGAACAGGTGGGGTGTGGCTGAGGGCACCGAGACAAGTGGGGACCCCGGGAGCTGCCTGCTCCGGAGGCGTCTGGCAGGTTGGCTGGGAGGGAGCTCGGGGAGAGCCACCGGCGACACAGGCTGGGTGAGCAAGGCGCGCCCTGGCCCGGGCCGCGCCGCCCTGGACATGCTCCCCCCAGGGCCCGGGCAGCCCGCCCCGGCGCGCCTGGCCCCAGACAGGCCCCGCCCCCCCCCCCCCCCCCCCCCCGACACTCAGCCCCGCCCGGCGCACCTGGCCCCGCACGCCCCGCCCCCGGCGCACCTGGCCCCGCGCGCCCCGCCCAGTCCCCCCGCAGCCGCCGCCTGCAGCGGCCCCGGACGGGACCCCGCCCTCCCCCAGGACTCCCGGGCCTCGGGCTGCGCCTCCTCCTGACCGCCTGGCGCAGCCGCACGTCCACTCGGGCCGCCCCCTCCGCTGAGCCCCGCGCCCGCGGCTCGGTCCTGGGCAGCCGGGGCCCGGGACGCGCATCCTCGCCCGCCCCGCAGCGAGGACGGCCTCCAGCCGCGTCAGCTCGCTGCTTCCCGCTCGCGCTCGGGGTCTCCGGTTCCGCAGCCTCCCTGCGGGTTCGGTGGGAAGAAGTGGGGCGTCCGTGGGCACCAGCAGAACCCGCCGACGCCGCCCTCCCGTCCCGAGGCCCCGCCGCGGGGCAGACAGACCCGCGGCCCCCGCCCGGCCTTCCTGGGGTGGTAAGCCGGGACAGGTGGGCTTGCGGGGAAACATACTGACAGCGACCCCCAAATCTCGAGCCCCTCTTCCCCACCAGCCCCATCTGGGACCAGCAGCGACTGGACGTGCCTCTCCAGCCCCGCAGCCTCTTCCAGCTGCCGCCACTCCGGAGCGCGCTGTGGGCCTCCGCCCCAGCTCCGGGGCGCAGAGGCACCTGGTGGCGCGGGCACCCCACGCATCGCCAGGTCACCCCACGCGGCCTGCTCCTCTCAGAACAGGCTTCGAAGTGATTCGCACCCTGAGGCCTTCCCTTCCTGGCTGCATCCTGCCGCCCTCCCGGCCTAACTCTCTCCAGGACCGAAGGCCGCGGCCGTCAGGGGCCTGGGGAGGCCGCCAGGGGTCTGGGGAAGCCGCCAGGGGTCTGGGGAGGCCACGGCTTCCTCCTGCCCACCTGCTTGTCAGGCCGCGCAGCCTCCAGGTCTCCGCTGCCCGGGGACTCTGGGCTCTAGCACTTGCTCACGGCTCACGTGTGCGACAGGACCGGCGCGGGCTGTGGTGAGGGCTGCGGAGGGCCCCTGGCTGCGGGTGGGGCGCGCTCTGCCTCCCTGCGGGGCGCGGGGCCAGGCCAAGACAGGTTGCCTTGAGGCCGAGCTCGGGGGCGTGCCATGCCCACCTGCCGGAGGCACCTCCGGAGTGCGGGGCGGAGGCCCTGAGTCAGCCCGTGCCGGGTGGGGAGCCTTCCGCTCAGGCGCGCCCCATTTGTACTTCCTGCGCTCGCGCGTGCCCTGCGCCCCCAGTCCCGTTTACGCCCCGAAATAGCAGCCCCATCTGCTCCCGCCCACCGCGAGCGGCTGAGTCACCGCTGAGTCACCCCGCGCCCCGAAGCTGTAGACTTCCAGTTCCCAGCACAGCTGCAGGTGACGCCCGCCTGGCCGGGTGGCATCGCCTCCCCGGGGCGGCCGGCGCCTGCTGCGGGCTGCGGGAGGTGCCCAGGGTGCTGGGGCAGCTGTCACCCACCGCGGGTGGCCCCTGCCTGGGGCTGGTTAGGTCTCTGGAAGTAGCCTCTGCTAGTGATGCCAAGGTCTGAATTCACAGATCTGCAGCTCTCGGGTGACTGGGGGGCTTCCAGGCTGAACGGTGATGGCCCCCTTGCGTGCTCCCTGCGCCGGGATTTGGGGAATCTGCCACAGGCCGGGCGGGTGCTGGTTAGAGCGGGCGGACCAGGTGGCTGGACGTGGCAGAGGAGGGGAATGGGGGCAGCCCCAATAGGCCAAACGGACCCTCCCAGTGGGGCGCGTGGCCACGCGTGGCAGAGGGCGTGGGCTGCGGTGCGTGTCTCCAGGTCTGGTCTCGGTGTGGACATGGGGCAGCCGCGGCAGCGCTCTGGTGCGGGAAGTGGCACGTCACAGCGGCGGGCAGCAGAGGCCGATGCTCTGCTCCCCTCCCGGTCCGTGGGGCTGAAGTCCACGGAGCCACTCGGGAGGGTCTTTGGAAGAAAGTGGCCATGACTGGTGGGCGCCCGACTGCAGGGGCGCCTGTGGTCTGAGTCACATCTGGGAGACGGGACCCCCAAGTTACCGGCGGGCACCAGAAGGCTGGCGGTGCCCAGTCACTGGCGGTCCCTGCCAGAGCCATTCCATCCCGTCGGGGAAGCTCTCTCCACAGCTCCCGCTGCTTCCCCTGCACGTTCCGGCTTTTAGCTTCCGCCGTGTCCGTGCGCCTTGCTGTGCACCGCGCTGTGGCCACTCCCTGGCTGTGAGACCTGGACGCTACTTCTCACTCTGGCCTCTGTTTCCCCCCCTGGGGCCTGCAGGGCCGTGGACACGCACCCTCCTGGTGACCACCCGCCTGGGCCCTGCACTCCCACCGGGTGCCGAGACCATGGGCCGCAGCAGCAGCGCCTGCAGGCCGCGTGCTTCCCCGCTTGTCTTAGGCGAGTCGTGCTCAGGGGAGTGTGTCCTGAATCACCCCCACCCGGACGTCCACGCGGAGCGCAGGCCTCGGCCACGCGGGTGCTGTCCTGCACATGTTTCGAGATGGACCCTCTTGGGCCACTCTGTCCCCCGACCCCGCCACAGGAGCACGGCCTGCGGGACCAAGCGGGACTGTGCAGGAAGAGGCTTCGACTCGCCGCGGACTGTCGGGGAATGGCAGGGGAAGTGGGGCCGGGCTCCGGGGGGGCTCGGTGCCCAGGGGACAGCCAGTGCTTGTTGGGCTCAGCCCAGCCAGCAGCTCTGCTCCGCTGGATCCACCCGCTGGCCCCGTGCTCTGGGCTGGAAGGAGGGGCTGGGGTCACAGAGGCCTGGGGGCGAGGGAAGAGAAACTGCAGGGGGGGCAGCAGGAGCCCAGTGCCTCTCTCCTCCCTTGCCAGGAGTGCCCAGGGCACTTCCAGGCCCCTGCCCGCAGCCTGAGGCTCCCGGGTGAGGAGCAAGCCACTTCCCAGAGGAGCTGCCACAGAGGCCATGTCTGGGTGCCACCGGGGGTGCTGTGTCTCCCCCTCTGCTCTGAGGGCCAGCCGGCCCCAGTAGAAGCTGCAGTGTCTGCAGGCGGCGCCTGCGGCCCCAGTGCTCCAGCCTCCGGGGCGTCCTGCGCCCACTCCTGGCACCGCGTGCCCGCCGTCCTGCTCAGCTGCACGCGCTGCAGCTGCGGCGACACTTTCCAGAGCAGGTGACACGCGGAGGTCCTGGGGTTAGGACTTGAGTGTGGCATTTTGGGGGGTGCGGTGTGACCTGGGGCGGTGCCCACGTAAAGGGCTTTCATTTTAGCCAGGAGACGGCTGAGCTTTCTCCCGAGCTGTCCCGTTCAAAGGCTTGCGGGCCCTCGGCTCTAGGCTGGGTTCATTTCGCCCACAAAGGCTGCTGGGAGGGGGCAGGTGCGGGGTGTGCACGCCGTGGGGAGCGCTGTGCTGCCTCGGGAGCCTCAGCTTATTTTTAACTGAGCGGGGAGAGCACCCGTCCACGCTCGCTCGGGCTGCGCCCCCGCGGGGACGCTATTGTGGGAAACGCACGCCGCGCCCGGAGACCAGCCCGAGCTGACTGCTCACACACCCGGGTTATAATTACTCTCCGCTCTGCCGCGCGCGGGCTTTCCAAACCGACGCTGTGCCCGCCAGGACTTGCCAGCGCCGGGCACAGCTTGTGCTCCCAGCAGCCCCTGCCTTCCACCTGCTGCAGACGCCTCGCGAGGAGGGTTTGCGTGCTCCCGGGGCTGGGCCGCAGGTCACTGCCCTCCAGGGAGACACAGCGTGATTGTGATGCGCCCCAGGCGGCAGCCACGTGACACTAGTCGTCCTGTCTGTGACACGAGCACTCGGCTCTGGGTGGGGGGGGGGAATCTCTCAATGGAGAACTTGCCCGCCTCACGCTCTTTCAGAACAGGGGCCATGGCCTGGGGCTCTGGGTTCCTCCGCGGAGGCTGCGTCCTGGCGCGCTGCCTGGTGTCCAGCGGAGGCCTCCCGCCTGCGCCGCGGGGTAGACGTGAGGTCCAGGAAGCCCCCTGAGCAGCCCTGCTCCCGCCGCTCGGGCGGGGCATCCACCGCCAGGGGAGCAGGAGGTGGCCTGCGCCCCGGGAGCGTCAAGCGCCGTAGGGAAGGGTGGGGAATGCCAGAGGATTCTGCGCCTTGGAGGCCCTCGCCAGGATGGCCATGGCTTGCACCCGCGAGAGTGGCGGGCATTACCGAGGAGACCCCTCCGGCAGGGGCTGGAGTGGACACAGATGCGGAGCCCGGGACACCCTCAGGGGATGTGAGTGGCGCATGAGACGCGAACTGGCTTTACCTTAGCAAACCACAAATGCAAGTGCAGCGAGCCCTCCCCTGGCCTCGAGCCAGCACTCGGGGCCAGAACACGCGGGGCCCCAGGGTGTCACTGCAGCGTTGCTCACGGCAGACTGGACGCGGGCAGCCTGAGACCCGGTGGAGGACTGGACCAAGAAGGTGCGGTCTCCCCACACGCCGAGACCCTGTTGGGCCATCGGCAAAGGCAGTGCCGGCTGCCTCAGCAACGTGGAGGCATGGGGGGCAGCCGCCGGCCTTGTCCAGGAACCGCCCATGCTGAGCATCTCTCTGCCGTGTGGGATGTTCCCGCGGTCACCCTCCCGCCCCGGGACTCGGTGGCACCCCCAGCCTGCGCATCACCTGGCTTTGCAGCGAAGCAGTGGCCTCACCCATCCACCTCCTGCCCCCGTGGGCCTCTCCGTGACGTGGGCTTGCTGACCTTGGAGTATAGTGTCTGGGGAGCATCCACCGTGCCTGGCCTGCACCTGCTCTGCGCTCACGCTCTCTGCTGCTGGGCGGGCAGTGGGCCGGCCCCTCCAGGGAGCAGCTGCGAGGGGGAGCAGCTGCAGGGGAGTAGCTGGGGGAGTGGCTGCAAGGCCAGCTGGAGCCTGGGGCTGGCAGGTGGTGGGACCCCGCCCGGGGTGCCCAGAGGAGAAGCTGAGGACCCTGCGGGGACCGGCCGCCCTCTGCGCAGAGGAGGGGACCGGTCGGGGCTGCCCCCTGCCCGGCGGGGGTCTGGGTCCCACCTGGACCCACAGGCCTGTGTCCCGTGGCGCGCCCGGAGCCCCCGAGACGCCAGCGACCCCCGCGCGACCCCGCCGAGAGGGGCTGGACGCAGAGGTCAGGCGCCGGTTCCCTCCGGGAAGAACCCCGGGGCGCCCCCGAGCTGGACGGGCCAGTGAGACCTGATGGCCCCGGCGTCTCCCGGGACCCCAGCAAGGCCGCGGTTTAGAGGCTGACCTCGAGCCGGCCCGGGGCCCCGAGCCCCAGGAGCCCTGGGGCGCTTCCATTTGTGGGGGGCAGGTGTGACCTGGCGGCTTCAGACCGAGCAGCAGGCGGGGCCTCAGCCGCCCCGAGCGCGCAGCTCTGCGAGCGCTGACCGCAGACCGGGGCCCCACAGCGACCCCCCGCCCCCCGCTGGGCGGACGCTGGCGCGTGCGCAGGAGGCCTGGCCTGCGCGCCCCTCCCCGCGGCCAGGCGGCGCCGCGCCCCCGCGATCCTGCAGGGGGCAGCACAGTCCGCGGGAAGCCGCTGGCCGCGGCCCCTGCTGTCCAGCCGCCCGCCCGCCCGCCGCCCGCGCCGTCAGGCCGTCTGCACTGAGTCTCACGCGCGCACCCACGCGTGCCCCCAGACACGGCATGCCCACTCGCATGCACGCCTGCACCAGCGCACACGCACGCCTGCACCAGCGCTCACGCAGAGCCCTGGCCAGCGCGCCCTCCCCTGAGCGCCCCTCGCTCTGTCCCTCTCCCTGTCCCTGCCGTGGCGTGGGGCCCTGGCGTCTCCGGCTGGCCGCGCGCCTCGGTGGCCCAGGTCACAGCGGGGCCCCAGGGAAGCCACCTGGGCACCACTTCTTGCCACCAGCAGGGCAGGCTCTGGAGAGAGAAGCAAGGACGCCAGCCGGGCCTGGAGGCTGAGGCCTGGGGAGGCTGGCAGGGGAGGGGGCTGTGAGGGTTGGGGGGGAACGCTGGGCGGGGAGGGGGTGCCCCAGCCGGAGCCCCAGGACACAGGCAGGCGTCTGGGGGCGGGACTTGCTTTCCTGCCCGGCAGCAGCCGACCCTCCCTGATCGAGCAGAGCACCTGGGGCTGGGCGAGTGGCTCCGTTCTCGCCTCCCGGAGGTCACAGAGTCCTGGGCCATTCCGTGGACGGGGAAGAACACGTGCCAGCTTCAGGTTGGGAGGCAGACACCAGAGCTTCTGCAGGACCGCGTAGGGAGAAACGAGCCCCACGCCCACGCGCTCATCCTTGGAACCGGTAGTTCCCTGAGTGGCAAAGGGACTTGGCAGGTGTGCGTGCGCCGAGGACCACGAGAGGACACCGCTCTGGGCGGCGGGTGGGGCCAATGTGGCCCCGGGAACCTGCAGGATCGGAGACCTCTCCGGCTGCAGAGAACTGGAGACCCAGGGTGGCGGGGGACGGGTGCTGCGGAGAGGCTGCGAGAGGGGTCCCTGAGCTGAGGTGGCCCCCAAAACAGACGGGCAAGCCAGGGGTCCCCCCAGAGCCTCACTGGGCGTGCACCCCGGCCAAAGAGGCCCACTTGAATTCTGAGCCCCTGAGCTGTGGCATTGTGCATCTGGATTACCTGGCAAGCCGTGGCCCTCAGCTGCCACGGTGCGGAAGCCGCGGGGGCTCTCGGGCCTGCCGGGCCGGGCGTCGGCACCAGAGAGTTGGTCTGCTCTGCTGCTCCCGGGCTTTGGCGCTTGGGTTCATGCAACTTATTTGTCTCTTGTGAGACATAAATATGGGGTGGCCCTTTTTCTAGCGTCACAGTTCACAATAACTAAGGCGACAAAACTATTTACGTCTTTTGAAGGTGTATTTTCCTTTAGGAAGAGTCTCCCAGGAAAACCGTCCTCAAGGGAGGAAGGAGGAAGTGCTGATCCCCGTGGGGCGCACGGCCCAGCAGGCCAGGGCCTCCGAGCCCTTTGTGCCTCGATGCGGATGCTGCAGGGGGCCTGCTGTGGTCAGTCACCGACAGGCCACCAGGACACGGCTTCCCGACAGGACAGCTGGGATGGACAGTGGGCGGGGACGGGCCTCGGTCCGTGGTGGGTGTGACACACACCTGAACAGGGGTGAGCCTGGACCCCTAAGCCATGTACAGTGTTGTCAGCCAATATTACTCTATAAGAATCGTACAGCTTAAGCCCCAAGCAGAGCCGTCCATATTCCTGGTGCGGAGGGCCCGTTAGGCGCACAGGGGCGTGACCGTGACCAGAGCACGTGGTCTCGGAGTCGAAGGGAAGAGTCGCTGCCAAACAGGAGGAACTTGTCTTTTTCTCCAACAACTTAGCACCTTGTTGCAGGAGCGACACCTCCCTGCCCTGCTTTCAGCCACCCGCTTCCCAGCCCCCCGGGCGGCCAAGTGTTCCGGTTTCTGAGCTAAAAATAAGGCGGCGACGCTGTGCGCTGGCGAGCTGCGACCTCGTGGGGCTGCTGGGCTTCGGACTCCGGCTCATCTGCGCGGAACCTTCACAATTAGCGTTTCTGGGGAGCTGATGTTCTGAGTGTTTTCTCCCATCCAATGAGCCGTGGGCCTGCGGACTGTTGGGGTGTGGCTGGGGGCAGTTCCCCCAAAGCCCCAGGCCGGCCATTCCCAGCCGTCCTAATTGAAACACTCTCGGACCCCACCCGGCTGGCTTCCCCGCGGGGGTCACGCTGCGCGCTGGCCCCCAGAGAGCTCTCGGGCGCAGGTCAGCCCTGCTGCTGGAGGCAGGTCGTGTTTCCCCGGGCAGACAAGCTGACCTGAGAGGACACACACGGGGGTGGGGAGAGCCGAAAGGGAGGGGGCGACCTCAGTTCTGGGGGTCAGCAGGGGTGACTGCTGAGCCACCGGCACCCATGGAGCCGGTGTCTCCCCGTTCAAGCAGGACACGTGTGGACAAGGTGCTGGAGGTCCTGCTGGCGTCTCGCCCAAGGGCCCCTCCCTATTCCAGACTCTCATTGCCCCCCCCGCCCCGTGTCAGGGCCAAACGGCTGCTGTGTCCATGGCCTCCTCCATCGCCCCCACAGGGACACCCTGGGACTGACTGTAGAACGTGTGTATCCCCCGTTCATTTCAATAAATCACGTATGTGATTTCGTTTATAAGAAATAAAAGTTTTCCCCAAACCAGCAGCAGGTAGTGAGTGTGCAAGGCAATGAGATTCAGTTAGCTTGGAGTGAAGAGCCTCACCTCGTCAGACGCCCCGCGGAGACCGCGCTCAAGGGAGGCCGCGGCTCGGGAGCACACAAAGGCTTTGACGTCCGCGGTGCCCCGAGGGGCGCACATGTGTGTGCAAGTATGCAGGCGTGTGTGTGGGGAGTTGCTGTTCTTGTCACTGATTTTTTTAGTAAGTTTTTAACGTGAAGTCATGTTGGTTTATGACATTGTACGTGGTTGAGGGGTGCAGGCTCACGGCTCTTCACGTGGACGTGAGCACCCCACACCCACCACCAAGCCCCCCTCCCCACATCGCACCCCACCCCTGCTGCTGCTCTGGTCGCCCCAGTTTAGTTTGGCCTTGTCTGTTCCTTGGCTTGGCTTCTCTGTAGTCCGCACAGGAGTGGAATCAGCCGGCGCTCGTCTCCCTCCTGACTTCCTTCACGGAGCCTCAGCCCCTCTGCCCCACCCACGTGGTCGCAAATGGTGGGGTTTCTTCTTTTTTTTAATAGCAGGTCAGTAGTCTGCCGCAGCATGGACCACGTCTTCTGCGTCCAGCCCTCTGCCGTCGGGCACTTAGGTGGCTTCCAGAGTGTTCTGCTTGGAAACTCCCGGCTCTCTCAGACTGACCTCAGTGCTGGGGGCACCTGAGTCCTCTCTCCACCCCAGCGTGTCCCCAGCCGCTGAGACCGCAAGGTGGCTCGTGCTCGGGTAAGGCGACTCCCCTTTCGTCCGAGACAGCAGTGCCCCTGAGGAGCTAGCTGAGGATGGTCGAGTCCGGCGAGCTTCCTGGCGGCGCCATGTCTGTGGAGTCATCGCTGCATGCGCTGCTGCCTGAAGGGCTTCTATTATCTGAGGTGTAGTCAACAGACTGCGGGGGAACCTTACCGAATGCCGTTTCTAAATGTAAATGCCAAAACCTTCGTCTGGAAATGCTGACAGGGGCTCTGGATATAGCAAAAGACACCGGTTCAAGGAACTTTAAAGAGAAGCAGCTCCTTCCCCGCAGGGCCTCGCAGAGACTTTGCTGTAACTGTGTGGGGTGACGGGCCATGTCTCCCCACTGGCTTGCTCTCCAAGCGGGCTTCTGTGGGCAGCGTCTGGGGTCTCCATGGGCCTCCCAGGAGGGTGCAGCCCCAGGGGCCGCAGGGTGTGGGGCCTGGTGGCCTCGGGCGGGTAGCTGTCCATGGTGCTGAGCTGGGTCTGTGGCCAGTGCAGGGCCCGTGCGCATTGGCAGCATGCGGAGGGCTTCCGTGGACGCCTCCAGGTGTTCTGAACCCCAGGAGGGTGAAGGTGGTGCAGAGAGAGAAGGAGGATCTGGGGACACGAGACCCCCAGGACGGAGGCACAGACATCCGAGGTTGGCCAGGAGAAGGGACCCAGAGAGCTTCACCTCCATTCTAAGCATTTCAGTGGCCAGGAAAGGCCTCCAGGGCCCACGATCAGAACTCTGAGGAGCTACCTGGAGGCGAGCAAGGAATCAGCCGGGGAGGGGGTGTAGACGTGAATTGGGACCCTGGCCCGCGTGGTCACCGTCAGCCGGGTTATCCCAACAGTGCGGGCGGCTTGTAATGTGGCAGAAAGCTTGCTTATTGAATGTAAGCTGAAGTGTCTTTCCTTACCATCATGTAAATGATTCTTCTGTGCTGCGGGTGTGGGGAGGGCCTGCCTCATCTCCCTTGGGCTCCCACGCGACACCCACAGCTTCTCCGAGTCAGCAGGTGCTTAGGCCAAGCCCACCTGGTCTGTGTGCACGCGGGGCCGCTGTCCGGGGTTTCTCTCTCATCCGTGTCTTCCCAGCAAACACAGTTGCAAACACTAAAGCATTTACACTTGGATATTCCACACCCTGAGCTCTCCAGGCCACCTCCGCCAAAGACAAAACCATGAGTTCCTCTTTGCCAATCACCGGACAAAAACTTAGATCTAAAACTTCCATTTTAAGCCTGTAATTAAAGCTGTTTTATGCAATATCTGTGACTTTAAAGCAAACATTTTATTTTCCTTCCAGTGCCTGTCATGGTGACTGCCGGCCTGGGCGCCGGGCGCAGGGAGCCGGGGGCCTGCAGAATCCCCGTCCAGGGAGCAGCTCCCAGAGAGGGTGGTCGCCGCTGGGTCTCCCACCTTCAGTAAAACTTTGGAAACTAGTCACAGCCCATGGGCACCTCAAAACAACCATTTGTTTCAATTGCTTAAGATACTTTCCAACGTTAACTCTTGTAAGAGGCGAGTTGGGTCACAAGTGGAGATATTTTTCCTATTTTCGGTCTACTCTACTTCAAGCTCTTTTTGGACATTCGAGTAGAAGAAATGGAAAAAACAACTGAGGAAAGGAACTAGTTAATGGGTCCAGGAGTGTGTGTTACGGGGCGGGTTGCGGACGGAGCCCTGGCTGCCGTGGGGGCAGCAGGGGAGGGGGTCGCCTGACCCTCCCGTCCCACAGCCGAGTGGGGCTCGCCGTGGGCGGGGCCGTGTCCTGAGCGATATTTGATTTCAATCCAGTTCCTGGAAATCTCGACGCGTGCCATTCAGTCTGAAGGCGCTCGGCCTTGTTGTGGCCTTGAACGTGTGGTCAGCTGCGTGGGCGTGAGTGAGGGGACAGCAGAGCCGCTCCCTTGCGAGCAGCCGTGGGCCCATGTGCAGCCCCGTGACTTCCACAGCTGAGGTGCCCACGCCTGGTGACTGGACCTGGAGCCACACAGCCGGGGCAGCTCCCGACTTTTACGAGGCTCTCTGTCTTTGAATCTCGAACAACGTCCTAGCTTCTGTTTATTTTTAAAATATTTGTTTCTTTAAAATTCTAAAGGTCTTTCTTGACATGGCACTTGAAAGCTACTTTCTCTTTTTCTGTGTATACAGAATAGAAGTGAAGAATGTTAGTAATTATCAAGAGAACATTTTTGGCTTCAGAATGTGTGGTGGAAGCACTAGTGGGCTTCGTATTTGTGTTTTATTTTGCTTAACAGCAGAACGCGTCTGTAGCTGGGGACGGAGGAGATCTCCTGGGAGACAGACGTGGTACTGGCCGGGCTCGGGGTGAAGTTCCTACCGGCCACACTCAGCACTGGCCACTTCCCAGGGGGCAGTTTGCTCTGGTGACTCCTTGCCGTGGAGCACAGCACCCTGTCTGGGGAGCACCCCTGGCTGGGGCTTGTGTAGCCTGGGCCTTGGCCAGGCCGCTGCTGGGACCCCTGGACCCGCCCTTTGCCCACTGCGTGGTCTGAGGCTGCTGAAGTGGACTCGGAGGCAGTGGCCGCCCCGCCCGGCTCCGCTGCTTCCTCTTACCATGGTGGGTTGGCTGGCAGCGTTGGGAGGCTTCCTTTGGCTAGTGTTTGGCTGTGAGGTATTGAAATTTGCTACCTCAATTTTTTATTTTGTCTTATTTTTTGGGAAAAGAACATGAAGTGACTAGGATTCTGTAACGGGGAGGGCTTTTCCCTTTCCCTACGGCAGGCGCGTGGCTTTTCAACAAAAACAGGAACAGCTCACAGAGTCCTTGTCGTTCTTTATTTTCACATCTGTGGGACATTGACATCAATAATTTCGCGATTTCCTTCGAGCAGTTTTACGTTTCAAACCTGAATTTTCATGATATTTCCATGTAATTTTTAGTTTCGAGACAGAGGCACCCCAGGGACAGACCTTGGCAACAGAATCGAATGGTCAGCGGTGACTGAGCAATAGAGGAAACAGCAAGTTTATGGCTTTTTTTTTTTTTTTTTTGGTGAAGGGAAAAAAACACGAACGCCCTCCACCGCCTCCCGCCCTGCCGTGCCCGCCACCGCCGGCCTCCCTCCCCCGCGGCCCCTCCACCACCCCGGCCTCCCTTGGGACCGCAGCTGCGTGATTGGTTTGGTTCCCACACAGAGTGAGATTTATTACTTTAATCCCGGTGACTGAGCCGTGTGTGATCTGCGGTGGACACAGGGCGGTGGCCTCCCCTTCGACTGTCCCTTGCTGTCCCCCGGGAGGTGAGAAGTGGGGACGGAGCTGCCCGCATCGTCCTCCTGAGTCTTATCTTCCGAGTGGCTCCTCAGCCAGGGACAAACGGAGGCCAAGCATTCAGGACAAGGCGGGTGTCTGCGGAGAAGGTGGGCGTCCTGGCTGCGTCTCCGCAGAGTGAGTCCCTGGGCCTGAGGGCGCGGGCCAGGCGGGAGCGGCCCCGGGGCCTGTATTTCCGGCCCTGACCTGCTCTCGGCGCTGGCTGGCTGGTGCTGTCTGACCTTGAACTGCCTCCCACTTTCTCTTCGGTTTCTCCGTGAGGACACCGTCCACCCTGGCCCACGAGGCCGTGGACTCTGGGGGAGGCCGAACCTCAGGCCAGAGGGTTTGCTTTTGCTTTTTGAGATTAAAAATCTGCGAAGTGGGGGAGGAGCAACAGGCCCGTCTGGAGCCTCCCTCGCAGGCCCCGCTGGTCTCTGCTCCGCTCATGTGGGGACCGAGGGCAGCTAGTGACGTGCACCCCCAGACCAGCGCTCTCCCGCAGGGGCCAGCTGGTCCTGCCGTCCGCTGTTCCGTGGGGACGTGGCATCCCCACCTGTGCAGGCTCGACCGCGTTGGGCGGGTACTTGGGTGGGTGCAGACCACGGCCACCGCCCCTCGGGGCTCCCAGGGAGGAGCTGCCAGCGCCCGGGGCATGGGAAAGGTGGCGCCTGCTGCAGGGAGGGTGAGGTCCAGCGGGCCGGGCACCCTCCGGTGACTCTGGGACGCGCCTCCGCAGCAAAGTAGAGACAGAACACAGTAGCTGAGCCCGAGGAGAGCTGGAGGGAGCTGCTGGATCTCTGGAGAGGCTGAACCGTGACTCTCGGGAGGCCGGGGAGACATTCCCAGTGCGGACGGGGCACGGGGGCGCGGTCACGCCAGCAGGCCTGGGCCCTGTGCCCCCCTGGGGTTCTGGAGCGTCATTTCCTCGTTTGAGGGCTGGGGCCAGCTGCTGCCCCATTACTGGGATGTGCGAGTGGCCCAGCCCAGGGCCACATTCTTCCTGCCACAGATTCCATCCGTCGTTCGTGGAGTCAACGCAGAGACACCTGCTGCCCAACGGGACGCCGCGACCATCATTAGCTGAGTGCGTGAGCGACTCTGCTGCGTCCTCGTCCCCGGCCGTGGGAATGGAATGCCTGTTAAACTGTTACCTGCGTTTCGGGCATAAAGAGAAGGAACACCTCGGCCTGAAACCCTGTGAGCAGCGGCCCCTGGAGTGAGGAGATGCGTCTGAAGCGGATCTCTCGGCAGAACGAGACGTTCCAGAACAGAGCAGCCGGGTCGCTCCGCGCTGGAGCTCCCCGCCCGCGCTCCTCAGCAGCCCGGGGCCCCGGGCGGGAGGGGGGGGGCTCCGCGGCCCCCACGGCCTCCAGCCATCCCTCTACCCCCAGACGTGGCGTCCCTTGTCCGTTACGAAGCAGAAAATGCAGGTGTTGTGACTCACCCCGTTTGCTCCTAAGAGAAATGAAGAAGCAGCGAACGATCCGGAGTGAGCCTTAAAACACGTTTGAAAGACGAGAATAAGGCGATTCTCAAACTCTCCACCGCCTTTAAGTGGGATGAGTTCTTCTTGGCTAATGATTTACATGAGAAAATAGTTCACATGAAGGAGATAGAAGCTGATGTATCGTCTGCGTCGACCTGTTAGGACCGTCATCTGCAGCACAGACCATGGAGAGACGCGCTCACAGCCGCGCCCGCGCGCCTGCCCTTTGGAGGCACCTTGCTGGCACCACCCACCCCGGCCAGGCCTCGGGGCCCCGACTGCTCGGAGAGTTGGGGTGCAGGTGACATGGCCTTACCCTTTGCAAAGTGGTGTTGATTCTCTTCGTACCTGGTCACCGGAGCGAGTAGCTGCGCTCAGACACGGCGGCTGGTTTTCCTGCCAGTCGAGCACCCGCATGAGCCTGTTCTCACGCGTTCGGGGACACGACAAGCATGACTGACAGTTGGGCTGCCTTGAAGCCAGCGTGTTACCAAACCCGCTCTAAAGCGCCCGAGCTGGTGCCTCCTTGTTGCGGCAGCGGGTGCTGCCTCTGGCTGCTTTGAGCAAGGGGTGGAAGCGCAGGCCCCACAGAGCGCCCCAGGAAGGACAGTGGGGGGCAAACCATCCTTCCAGGCTGTCCCTGGAGACACTGGCTGCGCTCCTGTCCCCCGCCCCCAGGGGGCTAAGGTCCCACCGTGCTGGGGGCCTTGCGGGGGGCTCTGTTTGGGGGCCACTGTGTTTTATATGTTTGTGTGATGAAACGCTGACTGTATTGTGCTGAATAAAACTGCTGAATAATAGTTTGACCTTCATTTCATTTTGTAAACATGTCTTTATTGAGGTCATGTGGTTTCCAACTTGTGGATGTGACGCATCATGCAGTGCCGCTGCTAGGTCCCCCCCGAAGAGCACCAGCACCCCTCCGAGGGACGCCTGTGCCCGCTGTCGAGTGCTCACGGTGGCCCCACGTGGACACGGCCCGCTGGGACAGGGCGGCGGGTGGAGAAGACGCCCCGTGTGCCCGGGGAGGACAGCTCCGCCGCCAGCAGGAGGGTCCCGTGCCAAGTCAGTCCGTGGACGTGGCCTGGGCGAGCGCTGGAGGGAGGCCCTGTGGCGGGATTTACGGGGAGCACCCAGAAGCCGCGGCTGGGTGGGTGGGGCAGGTCTGGGGCCGCCCACACTGGGCAGGGAATGAAGAGAGGAACGTGGCATGGCGGGGGGGGGGCAGGCTGATCTCGAACAACTTAGAAAAAGACATAAAAAAGGAGAAAAAAAGAAGAAAGAAACAAACCTGAACTCTGAAGGGAAGGTTCATGGGCCAGGCCGCTGCTGGCAGGGCGGGCATGCTGCTCCCCTGCCGCGCTCATTCCGAGACCTGGGGAGTTGGCGGGCGTGCCAGTCAATAAGCGGGGTCCTCTGATGCCTCCCTCCCAAGTTCCGGCCCCATTTTCGCCCTTGACTTCGCCTAAACCCCTGACAGAAGGCCTGCGAGCTGAGGCGCTGCGGCATTGGTTGAGCAGCTAAACGCGCCGTGGGTTTGACTGGGGCCAGCCTGAGCGTGAGCGCCAGTGTTTGCGGAGACGTGTGTAGTCTGCGGTGCTGTGCACACATGTTGCAGATGCACGCATCGGTGCGAGGGCCTTGAGCAGCCCAGGCGGAGTGCGAGGCACACTTGCGGGCACACGTACACGCCGTGGGCACAGAGCCAGCAGCCGCCGAGCCGTCTCTGCTGAGGCTCAACCAGCCGCTGTCCAGCCGCCGTCGAGGACGCACTCCCTCCTCCCTCTTCCTCGGCTGAATTTTAGGCTAATTTGTCCATCGATGGGGCGCCTTCTCCTTTTTGGAGCTTACGTGGGATGTTTGGGAATCGTGACAAATGTCCCCAGTCGTTTGTCCTGCCTGGTTGTCAGTGTGCAAATACAGAGCTTGGTTCTCTCTAACGTAGGGAGGAATCCAGGAGAGAATGAGGGGCCGAGGCTGCTGCGGGGGGTCCAGCCAGGGCACCGGGAAGAGCCGCGTTCTGCCGCAGCGCGTGGCGGGCGCCTCTCTGCAGGGCACTGGCTGTGACCGTTGGCGGTGGGAAGTGGTGTCTGCAGAATGAGGTTGATTTTAGACCACTGAATGCATAAAATATATTTTAGATCTGTTGTAGACACAGCCTGTATTTAAGGAAATTGTCAGAATTTATTTAAAAAGTTGTGTGGTTAAATGATTTTCGTGATTTTTAAAGCCATGTTGAAGTTTTGACAAGCGCTTGGCCTGTTCCCACGAGTCCCATCTGGGCCTCGGCACGGCTCCCGGCCAGCCTTCCCGCTCGGAGCCTGGTGGCGAGAGGGCAGGAAAGCTCTCTGGTTTCTGCTGTCACGGGCATTGTGGGGCACGTTTTCAGTCTCCCCCGGAGCGGCGTCATGGACCCCGACACCTGCACCCCGTTTCGCGCACACTCACGTGTGCGGGTGCCTCCCTGCACCCCGCGGGGGTGGAACGTTCCAGTTAACGAGACGCTCTGGTTCCTCCACCGCCTTTCATCAGACGCTGGACGCGCGTCGGCCACCGCGGGGAGGGCCAGCGTACAAGGCCTTCTTTCAGTTCCACAACACGTCCTTGTCAGAGGGGAAACCGAGGCTCAGGCGGGCCCTTAGGTGGGTTCACCCTCTGCCCTCCTCAGTCCTGGTCGGGACGCCACGCCGGGGCAGGGCTGGGGCGGCAGCCGGACGCAGCTGGGCCGGGAGGGCGCTGGCAGCGTGGGGCCTGCCCACTGATGGCCACCAGGCACCTCGCCTGGTGTTTTTCAAAGAACCTCGATTTGGGTAAATCTCAGGTTCTGCAGAACACGCTTGACCCAGGGGGTGACTGACAGGGACGTGTCCATCTGTTCCAACCCGCCCACGATGCTGAGCTGGCGTCTGAGCCGTGGATTTGGGGCTGCGGTCCCAGCCCAGCAAGTGCCAAGATAACCTCTCCTCCGCCCGAGCAGTGGGTGACTTTCCTGGCGGGCAGACGAGAAGCCGACGGTTCCGGGGTGCAGAAGAGATGCCAGTCTCAGGTCCAGCCTGAGTGTCCTGATAAAGACCCGCTCTGCGGGTCGAGGCTGGCGGGGAGGCCTGGGGCCCTGCCTCCTTGGCTAGCGGGGCACGCACGCCTGGCTCTCGTCTTGGGACCGCACTCCTTGGGTCCCCGGCCGGAGCAGCCCTTTGTCAGCCCCGCTGCGCAGAGGCCGCGCCAGTGGGATCGGCAGTGCCTGGAATCTTCGCCGCCTCTCAGCAAGGCGGGAGTGCTGTGACTGTGTTAATATCTGAGCTGCCATTTTGCTGGGGGCTGACAGGGGAGCAGGAGCACGCCCGGCCGTCTCACCGGCCCTCAGCGTCTCGCCGGCCCTCAGCGTCTCGTGCTGCCTCCTGCAAGGTCTGTGAGCTGAAGCGCAGCCAGGTGGGACCGCGCGGAGCTTGAGCACCCCCGAAGGAGCAGCTCCTGGGGTCCCACAGGCCCTCGTGGGGGCCACGGCTTCCTGGACACGCCAGCACTTGGGGCACAGGGTGCAGGGGGCCGGTCGGCTCCCGGGGCCGCCTTGTCCTCTGGCTCGGTCGCCACCTAGGGCTCTGTGACCCCGTGGCTGGGCCCTGCCCAGGACCTGGGTGGGCAGGGCGGGCCTCAGGCAGTGCGGAGCGTCGGAGCTGGGGGCTGGCCAAGGCCTCCGCCTGGAAACGGTGCCTCCCTGGCTGCCCTGAGAGCAGAGCTGCAGCCCCCGCCAGGGCGCCCTCACCACGTGCAGCCCTTCGCCTGTGCGGAGCCCACTGGCTCCACCAGGTCAGTCTCCTCTGTGCTGAGGGCTGTGGCTCTGCAGGGGTGCGTGTGTGCACGTGTGTACAAGTGTGCGCACGCCTGTGTGCCTGAGTCTGAGCTGTCTCGGGCGGGGGGCGGGGGGAGTCCACATGGAGACGGCAGGTTTCCGAGTCTCGCCCGGGCTCACTGCCGGAGAGAAGGGGCTGAAGCCCCGAGACAGCTGTGAGGTGGAGCACGGGCTGGGGAGGCGGCTTCAGGGGCCAGGCCGTGGGGCTCCAGCCCAGGAGAGATTGGCGGGGCACAGCGGGGGCTCCAGGACCCTGGGAGGACGGGGTTGCCTAGCTTGGTGAGCGACAGGGAGGGGGCGGCACTGCTCCTGCAGCGGGCGCGGCCGTCTGGGCTGGCGCGGGGCACAGGGGTCACGTAACAGGCCTGAGCAGAGTCTCTTCTCCCGGCTGAAACCTGCGAGAGTTTTCTGGGCCTGCTGGGTTCTTTTCACGTCCTCCTGTTCATCACTTTCCCTGTCTCAGGGAGGGGCAGAGACGGCCGGAGAGATTAATGATCTGCAAACGAGCTCGAGGCTGAAGCCTGTCTAGGGAAGCCGGGCGACTTTCTGGGCAGGTGACGCCCAAGGCTCCCGCTCCTGCCGCGTGGACACGGGGCCTGCTTCGGGGCTGCCTTTGGGAGCAACTTTGGAAAAGGGCATTTGGTCGGGAGCGCAGTCATCGAAGCGGCCGGGAGAGAACCAGCGGCTTCTGTCTGCCCGCGTCTGCGCCCTCCTGCCGGAGGCTGTCCCCAGGCAGCAGGAGACAAGCTCGGGGCGGCCCCTCCCCTGGCTGCCGGCTCCGCTTCCTCGGCCACCACAGCTGGCTGAAGGCTGTTTTCCTCACGGGGCAGATGCCTCACGCGGCTCGCCTGTTTGCTTCTCCCGACGCCACACGGCGGGCGCTGAGGGGTGGTTCACACGGCAGGCCCTTCCCGCCCCCTCGGGAGGCCGGCCTGCTGCTGCCGAGGCAGAGTCTCAGGTAACGAGCTGACACCAAGGGAAACCGCAGCCGGACCCCGCGGGGCGCCTGGTCTGGGCCGCGGCCCGGTGCCGCCTCCTTGCAGGAGCCTGGGGGGAAGGCATCCAGCCCGCGCAGGCGGTGGGGCCTTGGGACCCGGGTGTCCTGCCACGCGGCCCTCCCTCCCCCGCCCCCGGTCCCTCTTGCCTCCTTGCAGGTGCCGTTGACCTCGTCAGCGTCTGAGACTCTGTGCGTCTCCTCCTGGCCTGGCCCACCGGCGCCCCAGAGTGGTGCCCAGAGCAAGCAGGCAGTGCGGCTGGACGGAAGGACGTCAGCAGGGCCCTGTCCATGCCCCTGCAGGCTGCGATGTCTCCTCTGCACAGACCCGCCGCCCGTCTGCCCTGCTCGGGCCGGGCCCTGCCCTTCCTCTCCGCGCCGTCCAGCCGTCCCTCTCACAGCCCGGCTGCTTCCAGCCCCACACGCTGATGCCCCCTGGAGGGGGCTCTGGGGCCAGCGCTGCCCCGAGTGTGTCCACCGACCCGGGCTTGGGGCCCAGCTTCCAGCTGCCCCTCTCCAGGGGCTGCGTTTCAGCCAGGGCAAACGCTCCCGCCCCAGAGACCAGCAAGCAGGGTCTGCGGTTCAGTGTCCACGGTCGTCCAGACGGACCTGCGGGAGGCTCAGGGCCGGCCCCTCCCCGTCTACGCGGGCGTCCGCAGCTGGGCTGAGTGGAGCGGTCACTCGGCCCCCAGAACCGTCCGTGTCAGCCCAGGGTGCGCCCTCACGTCGGCGGCTGTCCTCCCACTTTAAAGAGGCACAAGACACGAATCCACGTCAGCTTCCGACCACGTCCCTTCTCCTACCCCAGCACCTCGCGAAGGAGCGGGGCGTTCCCATGGGTCGGGGCCTGTGGGCACCTCAGAGATCTGCCTCCCTACCACACCCACATACCCCCCACACCCCTCACACACCTCACACTCCCCCACACCCCCACACCCCCACACTCACTGCCTCTCATCCTCATCCCCCCTCTGGGGTCAGCCCGAGTTTGGGCATCACAGGACCTGGGACTCTGCTGGGGCAGCCCTGGCCTCCCTGGCCCCTGGAGGCCCTGAGTGCCAGTCCCAGGAGGCCTGGCTGACCCTCGGGCTGGACCCGGCGCCAGGCCTGAGGGCGCCGCTCCCATCTGCGGGGTCCATACGGTGTCTCTATTCCCAGCATCCGGAGCTGCCGTCAGCGATCCGTTGTCAGTACCCTTTTATGGAAAGTCTTATTTATAGCGAGGGGGTTTGGTCTGGAGAAGCGGCTCAAAGGAGAAAATCAAAACAAACAGGAGTGTTAGTGCCGGCTCTGGCTGCCGTGGCTGGGGGCCGGCCCCGCGCTTTCTGGGGGACCCCGGAGGTGGTGGCGTGGTGGCTGGTGCACTCGTGGAGGGTTGGGGGTGGCAGAATCTTCACCTGGAAGGGAAAGATCGTGGTTGGCTTCAAAACAATCCCGCGGGCAGAGGCGAGGGCGCGGGGCCGCCCTGGCAGGTGGACAGCGGAGGGGGCAGGGCCAGCCCCTCAGCTACGCTGGGCTCTGCTCCCCGCAGCTTCAAAGACCAGGTCTTCCTTCACTCCAGACAGTGTCTGTGCCTGTCAGTTTGTTCTATTTTAATCCAGGATGAGAAACTGGCTGCGGGGGCCCGGCCCCACCCGGTCCCCACTGGCAAAGGGAGAAGGAAAATGTGTCCATTTCCTGCCTGTTCAGACAACACCGGCCCCTCCCTCCGAGACGGCTCGGCGATCGGGAGCCAAGGAGGCTGAGATTTTTCTCTCCTAAATCACCCAGATAATGGCCAGGCCCTCTGCTCTCCAGCCCTCCAGCGGGTGCCTCACAGCAGAGCAGGCCTGACAGGACCGCGACGAGCCTCGGGGTAAACCTCAGTGGTCCACGTCCTGGACGCCAGGAGAACGCAGCCACGGGCACCGGCATTTGTGGCTCCTCTTGGGACTCCACCCCGGAGGGTGTGCCCAGGCGGGTGGGGGCGGGCACCGCCCCTGGGGGTCCTGCGGAGCCGTGCCCCGGGCCCCAGGCGTGTAGCCACGTGTAAGCTTCGCCTGCACGTTTGCCGGGCGGGACGCATAGCACCGCGGCCTGGTGGCGAAAGCACTGGGTCTCGGCTGGATGTCCATGTTGTGCCGTTCGGGTTTCCCAGACAGCTGTGCCAGCCGCGTCGCGCTTTCCCTGCAAGCTCGGGGCAGGCGGGAAGCAGGGGCGGCGGCCCCGACCCAGGGCACGGGACGCGTGCACAGGGGCCGCCCTCGGGCCTGGCAGAAGTGCTGCTCCAGACCAGCCGGTGGGGCGGCGGGCTCCCCTCCTCCTCGTGGAAGCCAAGCCGAGGGGGCGACGTGAGGCCGAGGGCGCCCTCATGTCGGGGAGGAGAAGGACCCCGAGCAGCGCCCGGAGGAAGACACAGGGAGGGGGGAGGCGCAGGGGGCCTGTGTCTGCGCAGCCGGCCAGCCCAGAACGAGGTGGGCACCGGTGCCTGCGGGGGAGCGGCGGAGCCGCCCGGCCTGGCAGGCGGGAGCGTCAGGAATGTTGCCCTCGGACTCCAGGGAGCGGGTGGCGGGGGAGCCCAGGCCAGCGCGTCGGGGCAATGAGGGGCGAGGCCACGTCGGGGACTGGAAGGAGGGTCAGAGGGGAGCCCGGCGGGGCAGCGGGTGGACTGGGGCCCCAGGGCTCCCCCTGTGTGCGCAGGGCAGGGCGGAGGCGCCAGGGAGTGGGCGGTGGAGGCGCTGTCCGGGCGGTGACTCGTGGCGACGGAGGAGCCACGAGCCCTCGGTGCCGCGCGTTCCTCACTTCGGCTTTCAGGACGGGAGGCCGGTCGCGGGTGGGGAAGTGGGGCGCGGAGGGACGGATGCTGAAGGGGAGCAACGGGGCAAAAGAGGAGCCGGCCTCTCTGCGGACACGGAGCGTGGAGGGGCTTCTGCGGGGCCGTGGGGGCCGCAGCTGCTGTTCCACGGGGACGGCCAGCATGGCCGGCCTCAGCTCCCCTCCGTGGCGCCGCCCCACCCCGGCCACTGTTGCCCTCGCCCGCTCCGGAGCCGGCAGCACAGACGCGCCCGGGAGGCAGACCCCGTCCTCGGCGCCCAGCTCTGCGGCTCACATTCACGCCGAGACCTTCCGGAGGGCCCCGGGGGCCTCGTGACACCCCCTGCCCAGCGTCCCGGGTCCGCCGAGGGCGAGGACACCATGGGCCTGCCTCAGATGCGGGGCCCGCCCGAGGGGCGACCCCCAGGAGCGCCCAGCTGCTTCCGGGCTGTGCCGCGGCCGCCGGCCTGTGCCCACACGCTCGCCCACGGCTCCCCCGCCTCCTCAGTCTCTGGTCTTGCTTTTCCGACTTTTTATGTTTTTTCAAATAGTTGGAACAGGGAGAGGCAGGTGAGCACAGACCCGGCCCGGACGCCGACCTTGGGGCAGCCCCGTCTGTGCGAGTCCTGGGCATCACCCGGTGCCCGGCGGCCCCACCCCCTTCCCGATGCCATGGTGGCCTCTCGGGGTCACAGTTGCCGGCTCTGGCCGCTCTCCCCACCCCCGCTGGGGGGCTCATCTGGCACCCCCGTTCCCCTTGCTCCCAGCCGGTCCCGCCGTGTCTGTCCCCAGCGAGCGCCCCCTGTTCCTCTGCCTCTGGGCTCCCGCGCTCAGCCCCGACGCCCCTGGGGTGTGACTGTCCCGGCCAGACCGCCCGAGATGTTTGCTCTTTTCCGGAACCAGAGCTCCCGCCCTGCCCGCGGCGCGCCCCGGCACAGCCCCAGAGCCGGTTGCCTGCCCGCTTGAGGCGCTGCCGCCCCGGCCTACCTGCGCCTCACAGGCCGCCCGCCCACCCGCTCTTCCCGCAGCGCCTCGCGGGGCAGAATCTCCCCGGCAGCTTCAGTCGCTCCAGCCCCAGGAACAAAGTTGGCTTTTTCTCCGCGTATACTTCACGAACGGGCCCTGCCGGGGAAGTTCTCCCCGAGCCTTGAAGGCCGTCTCTCCCCAGCCAGCTCCAAGGTGACCCCGGAACGTTTCTGCTCCCCGGATGCGGTTTTGGCCACAGAAGGCAGCGCATTCAAGCTCCAGGCCGCTTTCTCACTGTGAGTCAAGGAGCAGGAAGTTATTCATAAAAGGGATAAATGGTTGGATTTTCCGTGAAAATCTTGCCGAAGTCAGTCGCGGCCCGTCCTGCCGCAGGGAACAGGCCTTCCTGGTGTGACGGGGGCCGCGGAGGCTGCGTGAGGAGGAGGCGTGGCCGGGGCTCCGGGTGGGGCGGTGAGGGGCCACCAGGAGCTCAGCGACGCGGGACCTGGCCCCAAGGGCAGGACGCAGCCCCTGGCAGGAGCAGCCGCGCTCCGTGGACGGCCTACTCCTTCCGCCTTGCTTGTTTCTTACTTTATTTTTTTGTTGAGCCAATGGTGCTTGACAACACCGCTGTTCAGGGAAATAGGCTCATTCCTCTCTAGAAGCACGCCCGCCAGCACCCCACGCCCGCCAGCACCCCACGTCCACCAGCACCCCACGCCCACCAGCACCCCCCGCCCACCAGCACCCCCCGCCCACCAGCACCCCACGCCCGCCAGCACCCCACGCCCGCCAGCACCCCACGCCCACCAGCACCCCCAGCCCACCAGCACCCCACGCCCACCAGCACCCCACGCCCACCAGCACCCCACGCCCACCAGCACCCCACGCCCACCAGCACCCTCATGCCCGCCAGCACCCCACGCCCACCAGCACCCCACGCCCACCAGCACCCCACGCCCACCAGCACCCCCAGCCCACCAGCACCCCACGCCCACCAGCACCCCACGTCCACCAGCACCCCACGCCCACCAGCACCCCACGCCCACCAGCACCCCCCGCCCACCAGCACCCCACGCCCACCAGCACCCCAGCCCACCAGCACCCCACGCCCGCCAGCACCCCACGCCCACCAGCACCCCACGCCCACCAGCACCCCCAGCCCACAGCACCCCACGCCCACCAGCACCCTCATGCCCACCAGCACCCCCCGCCCACCAGCACCCCACGTCCACCAGCACCCTCACCCACCAGCACTCCCAGCCCACCAGCACACCATGCCCACCAGCACCCCACGCCCACCACCAGGCCCCCAAGTTTGAATTGCTTGGGAAATTGTAAGTCATGGTGTGCAGTGAATATTACCGATTGAAAAGTGGTCCATCATTAAAAAAAAACGCAAAGAGATGCAAAGGCCCCCTGTGCTCGAGCCACATCATCCAGAGACGACACGAGGGCTTTAATAAGAGGCCATTTTTCGTTGTTCTCATGTCTTTCCGTTATATTTTCCCACAGAATTTTATGTTCATGTAATAAATTCTATTGATCAGCTGAGACGCCTCTGCTCCTCAGCTGTCTAGAAAACTTATTTAAAACTCTGTAATTACTTTTTGTAATTTGCTGGAAGCATGCGGGCTCTTTTATTTTATGCTTTCCTCGCGAGTTATATTGATTTCCACTCATGTACGTAACTGCCATTTGGGGGACAGCTTCACGCCGGCACACAGGCCTGGCGCACCCTCCACCCAGCCCCCGTGTCGGTGTCCTGGCCGTCCTCCGGCCCCCAAACTCAGTAGCCAGGATATTTTGCAGATTCTAGATCATTCTCATCGGCCTGCCAGTGTTCTCTTTGGGAGTTTATATTTTTGTTCCTGGAGTGAGAGCAGCTCAGCTAAGCCTCTCTCCCCGTCCGGCACCTTTCACCGAGCGTCTTCACCGCTCACCCATTTTGCCCCCACGACGCCATTTCATGTTTTTAAAGACCCGGCTGCATCCACGCTCTGCCCGGCCCTGCCCTGGGGCGGCGGCTCCGACGTGGTGGCTGCGACTCTAGCTGGGCAGTGGCACATTCTCTGGGAATCCTGGCAGCGATGTGGCCGTCAGCGCTGAGGTTTTTGGGGATCCCCACGTGGTTTCCACAGAAGCTGGGCCAAGCCACCTCCCCCCGCAGCGGACATGCTCCCCAATCACATCTGCTCGCAGGCGCCCGGGGCGTCCCCTGGCTGAGCCGCTCCAAGGACTAGCTGCAGGGATTGAGCAAAACAACTAACGTCGTCTAAAATCGCCGCATCGTGAAGCAGAAATTATGGCGTTTAATTGGAAATGTATCTCTTGGTGAAGTAGAGGGTTTTTCAATTCCTTTATATAAGCACAGATGATTATTATTTATTGATCACAGTGTTATTTATCAAGACAGTGTTCAGCATCAATTTGACGTCTACCTTCTATTTTTGTAGTTTTACGCATTCAAATATCTCGTGCAGATAAATCAGTGCTCAGAATAAGGGGTTTTGTTACAGTGTTGCCGTTCAATTATCTGTAATTCCTTCCACTTGTGCACAAAAGGTTCCCATAGCGCTCCACCCGCAAAAGTATTTTAAATTATCCTTCAGGGCCTCCCCGGTGGCGCAGCGGTTGAGCGCCGGGTTGCGAAGCTGCCCGCAGCCTTTGCAGCGCCGGTTCGATCCCCGGCTGCTCCCCGGCCACCAGAGGAGGGTCCCACATGGCGCGCAGACCTCTCCTGCCGCCCGCTGCTCCCCTCAGCAGTGTCCTTCGGTCCTTCTGCCTGCTCTGCTCCCCGCTCTGGCTCTGGTGAATCCTCTCACCCTCCCGCGCTTCTGACTGTACCCAGTGCTTGTGTAAATAAATAAATAAATCTTTAAAAAAAAAAAAAAAGAGTATGTCAGAATTTTCAAAAACAAATAAATAAATAAATAGATAATCCTTCGGCTCCCAACGCATCCAGGGAATGTCTTCGGCTCAGCTGATTGCAAAGATGGTGGAGGGAACCCGACTGGCAGAGCACCCTGCAGGCCCCTCCCCACCACCAGGTGCCTGTGCACACGGGAACTGCCTTCTTGAGGCTCCCTGGAGACCATCATCACCTCTTCCTGGCAAGCCTAGAGGCACCTATTTTTCACTCAAAACTCCAGAAAATTTTGGAAAAAGAGGGGAATTTCAATATACCTTTGCTAATAAAATGTGTTTATAATAAAATACGGTTATCTTGCCATGTCTTACATCTATGTAAGCAAACCTTGGCGTTGCAGGCACAGGCTGAGACCTGGGAGACGCCCCCAGATGCCCTCCTCTTCCCCGGGGAGGGGAGAGTGCCAGGCCGGGCCCTGAAGGGCTTTGCACACCTGGCCCTCGCCTCGGTGGACAGCCGCTGGCTCTGAGGGGTGGCCTCCTGAGTGTCCCCCTCGCGCTCCTCGTGCTGCTGTGTCTCCAGACTCCCATGGGGAACATGGGAACTCCCTGGGGAACCCCCCAGGGGCGGTTGTGCCCGGAGGAGGACAAGGCCACCCGACCAGCCTGGGCCTCAATGCATCCACCTGCTCTTGGCCAGTGCCCGAGCCTCACCCTGCACCAGCTGCCCTCCCTGAGGGGCACCTGTGTGGACGTGCCCAGGTGGCCTCTGACCAGGAGGGGTGCAGACCCAGGTTGCCACAGAGTGTGTGGACTTAACATTCTCCAGGAAAGTGCAGGTAGCACAAAGGAAGAGAAGGATGGTAAGACCCGGCTGGAGGGCCTGTGGGTACGAGGATCCATCAGGCTTTTCACACCGCTGGCCTCTTTTGACCGCTGGCCTCTGTGGCCGTCACCTGCAGCCTTGACTGTGTTGATGGAGAAAGCGCTTGGGCGCATGGGCGGGGGCGAGGGTGCCTGATGGTGGACACCTGCCGGCGGATACCTGGCGTGCGGGTGTGCGCATGCGTGAGTGGGTGCACCTGAGCCCGGAGGCGGGATAAAAGCCGCAAGAGGACGCGCAGCCTCCCTGCGGAAGCGGCGAGACTGGAGCCCAGGGAAGGCAGCAAGGATTGTGGGAGCCGGGGTCCATGGCCTGCCCGCCCCCAGCCCCCGCCTGACTGGCCTGCTTCGGTGCCCGCCCCCCCCACCTCCTGTGCACCTGGCACCAGGTCCCTGAGAGCATCAAAGCTGGAGCACCTGCTGAGTGAGGGCTCCAGGACTCTCCTTATTGGTCTGCCCGAATCCACAGTGGTCATGCCTGGCTGCTGTCTCACGAGGGCCTTCCCCATGGACGAGGGGGCGTAAGCACAGGCGGGTGGGGTCTCCCAAAGGCCCCCTCATGCTGTCACGCTGGAGAGAAGGGTCTCGCCCTGGGAAAATGCACCCCCAGGCCCAGAGACTGCCAGTGAGGCGGGGAAGGTGAGCACAGGGAAGACGCCTGGAGATGGAGCAACTTCAAACTCCGCGTCCATCCAGCTGGCCAGACGCCCCCTGTGAGGAGCCAGTGGCAGAGGCCGGGCGAGCCCTAACGGAAGGGAGGGGAAGCGAGTGCCCGCGCAGAGAGTGTGAGGCACGAGCAGGACGGCTCCCCCAGGACGTCAGCCGCCACCCAGTGCTCCAAGCGTTGGCAGCCTGTGGCTCTGGGGGCCCCTTTAGCTCCCTGGGACTTGGCTGCTGACATTGATGAAAAGAGACCTGAGCCGGGCTCTTCGAGAAAAGCCGGACCCTTTTGGGGAGACCCCCCCCCACTCTGCAGCTGTTTGTGGAGAGGCCTGGGCAGCCCCGAGTCTGCTGTGTGCGGTGGAGCCGGTGAGGACTCGTGCCTCCAGGGAGCAGGCTGAGCTGCCCCAGGCGCAACGTGGGCCGGGAGAGAAGCCCCCTGGGCCCGGGCCAGCAGCGCAGACCCCGAAGGCCAACCCGAGCGCGGACGACCAGCCCTGGCTGAGCTCAGCCCGCCCTGTCCTTCCTGGACGCCTGCTCTGCCCCTGAAGACCTGGGATGAGCTTGGGCGAGGCCGGCTTCTCCACGGACACACACAGCCCCGGGGAGTGTGAGTCGGGGGCTGCATCGCCCCTGTGTCCGGAGTGTCTCACTCACCTCAGACGCCCCACGTGGTCCTTGGGTGGCAGCGTCCATCCACGTGCAGGTGAGTGGGGGCCGGGCCCTGTGGTGGTCAGCCCCGGGGGCGATGGGGGTGGCCTGGGGAGGGGGCGCAGCCTGGCCCTGGCGGGGGTTTGGCGTCTGTGGCACCGGGTTGTGTGACTGGAAGGTGGCGTCCTCAAGGGGCCCTTAGAGGATCCCGTCTTGGGAGAACACGCGGGAGGGCGCGGCATCGGGCACCGCTCAGCCCGGCTGCAGCCCCAGCGCCTGCTGCCCCAGAGGAGCGGGCACAGGGGGTGGCCAGGCTCCCGGCTCCCACGTCTCTCTTTTACTGTAACAGATGCGCGTTCAACTGGCCGCTGGCGAGACTGCTGTGAGGCCGCGTGGGGCTCAGCCCCACCGGGGCTGGGCGGAGGGGGCTGCTGCTGCCCTCCCGGCTCCGCGTCAGCAGAGCGGGCATCCAGGTGTCCGCCGTGCCGGTGGCCGTGCCGCTCCCCCCCCCCACACACGCCCATCGTCCTCGGGTCACCTGCTCTGTCGAGCCTCACAGCATCGACGATACCCAAGGTCTGTCCACAGCAAATGTTATTTATACAAATTCGCGACTGAACTGCAGCCCTGAGGCCGGAGGCACGGGAGGGCCTCCCCGTCCTTTCCTCCATCCACCCCGAAGCAGCCGCAAACTCAAGCAGGAATGAGAGTAACTGCTCCACCATGCCGGTCACACGCCCCCGGGCCACACGTGCACCCGGGCGTGATCGCAGCTTGTCTGAGGTGGCGGCCCCGAGTGAACTCGCTCCCAGAACTTAGCTGAACAGGTAGGCCGGGGCCTGTGTGCCAACCGCCCCTTCCCACCCGAGACCCGGCGCAGGGACTGCACCCTGGGGAGCAGGCGTGAGGTCTGCCTATGGCCCACGGTCTCCTGGGGAGGTCAGGGCAGGAACCGGGGTGCCAGCTGCTGCGGGGGGCCGGGCTGCCATCCCCGCCCATGAGACACGGACCATGAGCGTCCATCCCGGGGGCCTCTCATGCCCATCCCCGTGTCAGGATGGCTGGGGTCAGCCTGCCTCGAGGGTTGAGCCTCTCATGACCTGAGCGGACACCTGAGACTCGCGCTGAGGGAGGGCGGTGGAGGGTGGCTTCTGGCCGTGTCCGCGCTGGGCCGCCCCTGTCTGGCCGCAGCCTGGCGAGCATGTGTAAGTGACTCCATGGTGCAGAAGGCTGGACCCCAGGCTGAGCCTGCGTCCTCCTCCTGTCTCGCCAGGACGACCTGCGAGGTGGGCCCGGCAGGAGGGAGGTGGTCACGGTGAGTGGGCGGTGGGAGCTGCGGGTTCCTGTCCCTCTGGCCCGGGTGGCCAGCCGAGGCCTGGCAGCATGGGCTCCCCTAGCCACTGAGGACACTCGCACCATGGCTGAGGCTAGGCCCACGGTTGTCTGTGCTCGAGTGGACCCCACGTCCAGATTGGGGGGCAGAATGCAAACGCTGAGCTGCAGCTGCTGCCTCTGGAGCCGGTGGCTTCGCCCGTGCCCAGGGGTGGGGGCCGGTGCTGGGGACCCTGGTCTCTAAGGGAGGTGAGAGGCGCATCTGTCTGCCTCGCCCTTGTTCAGTCTCCCGGACGTGCTCACTGAGTGTCAGAAAACCGGGCCACGCTGATGGGCCTATGTCAGGAAACGTGAAAGGCAAAGGCTAATCACGTGGGAGGGGCTGGTGGCTGACTCGGGGTGCCGCTGGCCCGGGCGGGGGGCCTGTCTGGGTGTCTGCTGCTCCGGGGCTGTCTTGTCTGAGCCTGGGAAGGCTGCCTGACCTCAGGCTGGAAGATGAGCCTCCTGTGCCCACTCTCAAGAGAAGGTGCTGGGTGCGGGGCCGGGACAGACCGCCTCCCCCCAGGTTGCCGTCCTAATGCGTGACAGTGCCAGCTCCGAGACCCCCGGGGCTGAGGCTGATGCATGGACGACGCACCCCCACACCCCAGTAGGCTCTGCCTCCGCTGCCCTCTGCCCCGCAGAGCTAGGTCCTTCTCATCACCCCAGCGTCTGAGTCCCTGTCAGTCTCTGTGGGGCGGTGGGGGCCAGACTGCACGTGCAGCAAGGAGATGACCTGTCGGGGCTTGCCAAGTGGCCCTGGAAACAGTGAGCGGGACACCAGAGTGCAGCTGGGGGCCATGGAGCCTACCCCCATGGAGCCTCGACGCACAGACCCGTCCACCCCGATGGCCAGCATGGCCAAGGAGACAGGAGGGCGTTTCTGATGTATCTCACCACAGACTTTTCTTTTTGAAGTAACGTTGCATTATCCACTCCGTCAGTTTCAGGTTAAAAGTCCACAAGTGGGGCCTCCCTGGTGGCGCAAGGGGTTAAGCACCGCACTGTGAAGCTGTCCGCAGCCTCTGCAGCACGAGTTCATTCCCCGGCCAGGGAGCTACCCACAGGGCGCAGCAGACCCCTCCTGTCTCCCCGCGGCTCCCCTCAGCAGTGTGTTTCAGTGGATCCACCTGTTCTGCTCCCCGCTCTGTCTCAGGGGAATCCTCTCACCCCTGCATCTCTGGCCTGTACCCGGCTCTTGTGTGCATAAATAAATAAGTCTTTAAAAAAAAATCCACAAGGGCAGCTACGAGTTCACCGAAAGCCCAGATCTACCCTCTTCGAGTAACTGAGCCCTTCCCCAGCCCACCCGCGCCGTCGCGTTCCTGCTGCTAATCCCTAACTGGCCTTGTGCACAAGTGTTATGTAACGCGCCTGTTCATTGTCAGGTCTGATGAGATCTCGCGGTGCTGGTTTCCCCTCCCGGCCCGTGCACGCAGCCTCGCCCCTCTAGGTCCCCCGCGCTGTGTGAGTGAAGAGCTTCACCTTGTTCCTAGCTGAGTAGTATTCCACGACGACCCTGTACGCATCTGCTTGTCCAAGAGACCCCACACTCTCCTGGTGTGAAGCACCTTTGGCTCCTGAGCCTGCATTCACTGCTCGGGCTCCGAGGCCTGCCGGTTCCCTAGGGCGGCACACTCGCGGCCTGAGCGACCTCACCTGTGGCCGTTGCTCCCCTGTGGCCACAGGCACGGGAGCCCCGGGGCAGGGGTCGGCAGGGCCGGCCCCTCGAGAGGTCGCGACTCCACCTCGCCATCCCCTGTCTCTCCACGCCGCCGCCCTCCCGGCGTCTCCGGGTCCTCTCGTGTCCCTTTCCTGAGGCCACAGCCACTTGCATCTGCCCCCCCAGGGACCACCTTTAACAGTCTCCTCTGTGGCCTCCAGGCAAGGTGTGTCCTGGGTCCTGGGGGTCAGGCCTTGGGCTCGTGAGCCCTGTCCCCCTGCCCCTCTGTCCGTCTCACCATCACCCTCTCTGCTCCCGCCCTGGGCAGACAAGCTGCGCCTCCCCCCACGGCCTGGGCTTGGCCTGCGTCCTCGGCCTGGCAGCCGCCATCCCGACAACCCGGGCACGCGTTCCAAGGGAGGGGCCGGCAGAGCGGGGGTGCATGCCGCGTGTGAGGCAGGAGGGGGGCGGGGGGCGGCCAGGGCGCAGCGAGCGCGGGGTCTCTGTGTGGGGACAGAGCCATAGATGCAGCAAGGGTGGGCGTGAGCTCAGGAAGGGGGTCCCCAGACAGTAAACACCCACTTCCCGTTTTCCCGGGGCAGCCTCGCTTTCGGGACTTTTGACTCAATCATTATCGTGAAACGATAAAAAGAAGTAAAATCTGAACCTTGTGAGTGGCTGCGGGGGGTCGGGAGACCAGCTCTGGTCCCGCTTCCTGGCTCCTCTGAGATGCTCTAAACTCCGGGCGACGGTGACCCCCAGAGGCCTCTGGGGCGCTCTGGGCCCCCTGACCTTCGTCCACTCATCATAGTCCTGCGGGGCTGGTCCCCGCAGAGGAGCCTGCAGAACGGGCAGAGACTTCTCGGGGGAAAACTTAAACCTGAAAGACCTTAGAGCTGAGCAAACATGCTAACGACACACAACCCCGCACCAGTGGGCCCTCCGCCGTGGGCCTGCTGGCCCGGCCCCTGGGGGGCCTCCCGCGGTCGCCCTCCTGCAGCGCTGGTGGCACACCCCGCCGCCCTTTGCCAACTGCTGGCTGGCTGCCTCCCTGCGGGGACGCGCGCTCACCTTCCTCGGAGTGGAGCCCGCCATTTCCACGAAGGGATATTGATTTGGTGAACTGGTGAATCATCAAAGACTTGTGTGCACACACACACCACACACCCTACACACCCCACAGCCCCCCACACCCTACATGCCCCACACACCACACACACACTCTACACCCGACACACACCACACACACCCTACACACCCCACAGCCCCACACACACCCTACACAGCCCACACACCCTACATAACCCACAGCCCCCCACATCCCCCATACACCCTGCACTCCCTACAGCCCCCACATACACCCTACACACCCCAGAGCTCCACACATACCCTGCACACCCCACAGCCCCACACACACCCCACAGTCCCCTATACACCCTACACATCCCACACACCACACACACACCCTACAGCCCCCACACACAGCTCACACATACACACACCCACACCCCCCCACACACACGCTGCAGGGGCAGGAAGGCACGGAGCAGGGTCTCTATGATCCGCACAGACAGGGCAAAGGAGAGTCCTGGGGCCCTCGGCGGCTTTTCAGGTGCTGACTGAGCTGCTGCAGGCAGCGCGGCCCCGGGGACACGGCAGGCGGGGGACCGGGGGGCTGGCAGGCTCATGGTCCCCGCGAGGCTCGCTCGCACCTGGGCTTCCCGCGTCTCTCGCAGGCTCTGCTGCTCCTGCTCGCGTTCCTCTCGCTCTGCTGGTGGCCCCGGGTCGCCACCCTTATAAGCCCAGTCTCGGCCCAGGTGCCCACCCGCGCCTGCCCGCACCCCCTCCAGGCGCGCAGGACGCAGGCATCCATCATCAACGGTGAGGGCGGGAGGGCGGGAGAGCCTGGTACTTTCCCACATGCCCGACGCGGGCGCCGTCTTGAAAACCGCCATGGAAGCCGCCAGTTCAGGTCAGGCTTCGAGGGAGCAGGGCAGGTGCCGCCCTCGGTGTCCTTCGCGCTTCATTACTGCGTCTCTGGTGAAACCGCACGGCCGCACTCGGGCAGCGTCGCGTCCGCCAGGCCGCGCGCACACACACGCTTCACCCCGACGTGATTCTGGGCGGGAGGAGCAGCCCTGTGGGGGGGGCAGCTGAGGTGGGGCAGGGCCCGCTGCCCCACCCGTGTCCCCAGGGCGGGCACGGAGCTCGGCGGATGTGGGAGCAAGGCAAACCCTTGCTCGGGGCGGGGGGCAGCTTCCAGGGGCCTCAAGCTGACACATGCCTGCTCCTGCCGGCCAGAGCCGGGGCGGGAGGCGCGACCTCGGCCCCGCAGCTGCAGCCTCACCTCCCGCTCCCTCCTGACTCGGGAGCAGGCGGCACGGGGCGCGGCTATGCAGGCAGGCATGGGCAGCGGGCCCTGGCCGTGCTCCCGAGCTGGTCGGCAGGCTCTCCAGCAGAACCGCTTAGCCAGAGCGCAGGGGGCAGCCCGAGTGTCCTCTCTGGACTTGGATCCAGGACAACTCCGCAGGAGAGGGCCGGGCAGGTGGGCCTGCTCTCCCCTTCCCGGAGCCGCTGTCTGTGGCTCCCCTGGGCACCGTGGCTAGGACAGCAGCGACCCTGACCAGGCAGGGGTCAGCATGGGCTGCGCTGGACAGCGGGGCTTGGGGAGGCCACACTTCCCTTTGTATGAGCAGGTGGGGCGTGTCCCAGCTGCCAGTGCTGTGCCGCCACAGAGTCACCGGAGGGTCCACACCCGGAGTGGCCAAAGGTCAACTCTCGGAGTGGCTGTGACCCTCCAAGGGGGCGGCTGCCAGAGCCTCTCCGTCTTTAGCCAGGGCTGCCCAGGGAGGAAGATGCTGACCGCTTTGCTCAGGTGCATGAAGCGCAGACTCTCGCCCTCTATGGGCCAGCGCCAGCGTCTGAGCTCCCGATCGCCCACTCCGGCGTCCGTCCCTCCTTCACTGAGCTCCCCGCTGAGAGCCCGGCACTAGCCACCCTGAGGCTGCGCTTGCATCAGCGCCATCGGCCGCCTTCTAGGAGGCTCCCTGGTATCCTGGACACGCTGTCGTCTGCTGGTCCCGCGAGGGGAGCTCCCGTGACCGGGTGCTGGCAGCCACCCCGGCGAGCTCCTCACCGTCCCCGGACCGGGAGTCCGGCCGAGGCCCCACGGCAAGCGCGGGTCAGAAAACTGACGCCAGCGAGTGAGACGGGTGGGAGGCCCCAGGCAAGGGCCGGAGGCCCCGGCAGCCCTGGGCGGCGCGTCAGGCTGCAGGGAGTGCGGGGCCCCAGGGGAACGTTCCCCAAGCGGCCACGTGCTTCTGCGGAGAGGAGCGCTGGGCAGGCCGAGCCGGCCTCTCCCCCAGCCCCCGGCGCCCGCCTCGGAGGGGACCACGGGCCTCGCTGTCACAGGGGCCTTCTCCCATGGGTGGGGGGTGAGGGGGGCTGCCAGCGACTGAGTTTCTGATCCAAAACCTGCGGAAGAGTCCAGCAGGCGTGAGTGACCCCGCTGCGTGTTCTCCCCGCCCGGCAGCGCCAGGGCGAGTCCCGACTCCGCAGAGGCAGCCGGCGCGTTCTGGTTTTGTGCACACGGAGGGCGCGCACGGCTGGTGGCAGCCGGATACAAATTCCCGGGCAGTTTTATTGTTTTAGTTGTAAACGCAGGAGCCTGGACCGAACTAAGCTTTTAATCTACGCCACAGCTCCCAACACGCTGGCAACTGGCAAAATCCACAGCTTTTCCGTGTTTCAGGGATGACCTGCGCCCCACCCAACCACCCTTCACCTGCACCGGGCCTGTCCGCAGCCCCGCACCCCGGCCCTGCACCCCGGCCCTCCGAGCGCCAAGGGGCCGGCTGAGTCTGGGCGCGTCCAGCTTCCCTTCCGGGGGACCTGCTCGTTCTGTGACACAGGGCGGAGGTGTGGGGCTGCCTCCCCCGCGCCGTCCTCAGAGCCTCTGAGCCCCGCAGAATTTCCCTCTAGGCCAGAGTCTTCTGGGCTTGACATGCCTGCAGTTTCGCCTTCTGGAAAATCGTTTCCCGGGACATGGGGACTGTGCCGTGAGTCAGCAACAGGCGCGGGACCCTGAGCCCACCCGGGGCTTCATGCGGCCCCGTGGGCGCGGCTCCCAGGGCCGCGGTGCCCGACCTCGACGCGTCACCGCGGGAGAGCGTTGCCTGGGAGGGCGTCTCGGTAGGAAATCCTGTGACTTTCGCAAGGAACATGCTGAAATCACAGGTTTTATTTTTTTTTGCCTCACCCCAAAATAATTAACTTCAGAATTACAAAGTGTAAATTTTTGTCAGAAATTCTACTCACAAAGGCATGTGAGTTAATAGCTTTTTATGTCAACCTGAGGCTCTAGGAGGAAGTCACGGCCCCGGGAGTGCCGGGAGACAGAGGTCTGAGCACCCCCCTAATTAACGCTGCTAGACTAAGATTAATGGGCGAACCGCGATGGCGGGGCGCTGGGACACACTGCTCATTAGAAAGCAGGAGAATTCCACGCCACCTCGGCGAAATGCTAATTCCGGAGCCGAGAAGGCCTGGCACAGCTTAAGCAAGCTAATAATATTTTAACAAAGATTTTAATAACATGTTGATGAATAAGGCCAGTGGGAAGGCGTTTTCAATTACACCTCGACACGCTCCTGCCCCTTGTTCTATAAATAAGAGGCGCAGGCAGTCACCCCGCGGCGCAGCAGGGGCGGCTCGCCCGAGGTCTTGGACGCTTATTCTGGTCACAGGGTCGTGACCCAGCCTTTTTCTGTAGGAGCGATGGGTCGTGCGTGTGTGTGAGTGGGAGAGAATTCTGTCCGTTGCCATCTCTGCTCCTTTGTTCATGGGGCCTGGGTCTGTCTTCAATGAAATCGACACAGTTGGTAAAATGGGCTCCTGCGTGCCCCTGGTGCCCACATCGGAGCAGCCTCGTTCTGGTTTTTTGTGCCAACTGGGGGCTTGGCGTCTGTGATGAGCAGCACATATGACAACAAGTGGGAGGAGGGAGCCCACAGAGCAGGCCCAGTGTCCCGGGGAGCCTGAGGGAGCATAGTAGGGTGGTGCAGTGGACCAGGAATGCCCTGTGCCCTGGCCACCGGGGGCTGGTGGTGGACAAAGCCCAGCTGGCGACGGGGAAGTGCAGAGGGGGCTTGCTGTGCTGGGATTTCCCAGTCAAACTTTCCCCGTTCTTGAGCATGTTGAAGGGACATGAAGACTCTGGGACCCGCCACACACCTCCCGCACCAGCGCTGAGCTGCCCTGCAGCCACCGGCTGGGCCACGTGTGGCTCTGCGTGGGGATTGCTGCAGGACGGTGGCCAGTAACTGACCTGGCCCCAGCCCGTGGGAGCGCGAGCTGCTTCCCGTGGGTTATTTCGCCAGATGTGCCTGCCGACCTCTGAGAAACGCCCCCTTGAAAAGGTTCCGGGTTTGAACAGCACCACCGGCAAGTCCCTTCCAAACGCAAGTCGCTTTTCCGTACCGGCAGGAGGAAACTGGCACGGAGCTGCGCCGCCGCCCCCGGGCAGGGCGCACACCAGCGCGCAGGCTCCTCCGCGGCCATAAAGTCAGGTCGACTCACAAATAGCGACCCCACGTAAGAGCAAATACAATTGGGCCGCGTTGGGGAGAGGGAACCCCTTAGCCCCTGTCCCCCGGACACCGGGGCCGGCCCAGGAGGATGTCAGAGAGCTGCGATCGCAACCTTGCATGCGCTTGCCAAGAAGCGACACCAGTTGCGTCCATCTGCACAGCGCCGGGGCCGGCCTGGAGCGCGGGGCCAGGTGGGGCTGCGGGAGCCCCCAGTCCCGTCGCCTGCCCGCCCCGCTGAAGCTCGTCCACAGCCCCGGGACACGCGACAAGGGCTCCGCCTCCAGTTGATCCTCAGGAGGCTTTTGTTGAGTAAGGTGAAATCGTCCAGATTTGGGGTTTTCTCTCCATGGAGGCACGACCTGAAGGCAACCAAGCACTCCTGCCCTGCGCCTCTCCCGCCCTGCTGGGGGGGTGTGAGTAGACAAGCCATTCTCCGCCTTCTCTCCCCTCTGGGGGATGAGCCTCTGGGAATGCGCCAACACCCTAGTGAGAACCGGCTTCATGGGTTACCCTGGCAAGGGGAACTGACACCACCCACAAGCTGCGGTCTGGGAAGGACGCTTTTGGGAAGGGGTGTTCATGATCCGGGATACCCCTTCCAAGGTGTGGGGAGCTTTTCCACACCTCCGGATAATGCTCCCACACTGGCCTGTGCCCACAATTTAACTCACTCCCGGGGGTCTCAATCCACGTGTCCTGCCTGGAGGTGGCATCGGTTCTCATGAATAAGGCTCCCTCCTCCCCACAAGACCTCCAGCAGCTGCCAGTGTCAGGTCAGCTGCTGCCCTGAGTGTCTGTGGGTTCCAGGCCGGTCCTCAGGCCCCCTCCTGGGCTTAGGTGATTTGCTGCAGCAGCTCACAGAACTCTGGGGACCACTGCAAAGAATATACCTGAGGAGTGGCCGACAGAAGTGAAGCCACTGACCCCCCTCCGCCCGCAGTGAGTTCACCAGCCCAGGAGCTCCCTAGACCCCACCCCTTTGGCTCTCAGAGAAGCTTCATTTTTATACATATGGTTGGTTAATTCAAGGGCCATTGGGCCTTGATTCGCCCCCTCCCCCAGCCCTCTGCCCTCCCGGAGGCCTGGGGGAGTGGGAAGGCTGGCCCCTGGGCAGGCAGGCCCCACCCCGGGGGCTTCCCAAAGTCACGCCATAACACAACAGGAGACAACTGTGTCCTCTGGCTTAGGAAATTCCCAGGCTTTTTGGAGCTCGGTGCTGGCAGTGGGGTGAGGAGATCATGGATGTGTCTTGTCATAAATCGCAGCATCACAGAGACATTTCTGGTGCTTTCCAGCAGCAGAGCAGAGTCAACGCGGCTCGGAAAGCCTGTTTCTCTGGTCACTCTCACCTTTAATTACTAATCATGTCACCTTCTCACAGCAACGTACCCGAGGCCCCACACAGCCCAGGTCCTGCATGGCCCAGGTCCCCACACGGCCCGGCCCCCGCACGGCCCAGGCCCCACACAGCCCAGGTCCCACATAGCCCAGGCCCCCGCTCGGCTCAGGTCCCCACACAGTCCAGGTCCTGCATAGCCCAGGCCCCGCAGCCCAGGCCCCGCGCAGCTCCATCTGCTCTTCAGCGAGCACCTTCTGCTCCCCGTGGGGCCTTGGCCCTTGCAGGCTGCGGGCAGCAGTAGCCAGGGAGCGCCTGGTGCCTGGAACACAGAGGGGAACAGAGGAGGGAAACCCGGTTTCTTGAAAGGCTACAAGTCCCGACAGTGTCACCTGCCTCAGCCAGGCCGGGCCACAGGCTCCGGAGCCAGACCCGTCCATAGTCAAGTCCCGCGTCCCTCCCCTGGCCCTCGGCTCACCCTCGCGGTCGGCTTGGTCACTCCCAGGAGCCGCTGCAGAGCCTGGGCTCCGAGGCGGTGGCCGCGCCCCTCACCACCCCGGGGCCCGCAGGGGCCCAGGTCGCCGTGTGCGGGACGCGCCGGCAGGCTCCACGCCGTGGGCCCCAGGGCTCCACGTGGGTGGTCTGGGCACGGCCTGGAGTTTGGAAGGGAGGCCGCGTCCTGACCTGCCCACCGGTCGTGACGGGACATTTGCTCGGGGTGTAGTATTTTAAGTTGCTGTCAGATGTCTCGCAGGGCCGGCGTCGCTCCACTGTGTCCAGGGCCCGCGGTCAGCAGCGCTCCAGGCGGCCTCAGGGGGCCTCAGGTGCAGGCAGAGCTCCAGGAAGCATCTGCACCTGACGCCCAGCAGCCGCTCCCGGAGCTTGAGGGCAGAGGTGGCTCAGCTGCTCCTGCTCCCACCGCCTTACAACCCCAAACTCACAAGTAAGGGGTGCTCACTCAGCGTCCCCAGAGGGCAGAAACCGGCCCTCGGTCCGGGCCCCTGCACCCCCGGGGCCAGCCACTCTCCTGGCTTCGCCGGCTGAGGTTCAGGGACCAGTGTCCCCAGAAACTGGGAGGGGCCGCGCCATGAGCCCCACCCAGCCGGGAACCCCTGCCTCCCAGCCAGGTCCCGACTCTGGGACCACACAAGCTCATGCGGGCTCACACACGCTCACACATGCCCACACACGCTCACACATGCCCACACACGCCCACACACGCCCACACACGCACGCACACAAGGTCTGACACGCCGGCCTGCAGGCCAGGGCCCCCACCGTGCCAGGCCCCAGCCCAGCCAGCCTCTGCCTGCGCGTCAGGGTGGGCCCCAGCGGGGAGGAGCGGCTGACATCTGGGTGATGTGGAGCCGGGAACGCAGCCCCCCCCCCAGCGCCCCCTGCCAGCCCGGCCCACCTCAGCGAGTCTGAACAGTCGCGGCCACTTCAGACTCGAGGCTTCGAGAGGGACCCGAAGGGCCGTCCACGCTGCCCGGGCAGCCTCAGCTCCAGGACGCGGGTGGGGCCTTGCTGGGCACGTGCGCTGCGCTGGCGGCCCCTCCCCAGGCGGGATGCGGGCGCCTCTGCTCTGGGGGAGCACCCAGGCCCAGGGCATGGGGCCCAGGGCTGGGCAGCGGCCTGGCGTCGCCCGGGGGGTGTCCTGTCACAGGTGTGGACAAGCAGCAGGGGCAGGGCAGACCCCAGCCTCTCGGTGATGCCGGGCGTGGCAGGAGACCAGCCCCACGGCAGCTCTGCCCTCGCGCCCGGGGTCTAGGGCCCAGGGGACGGGTGTGAAGCTCTTCTAAGGCAAGCGGGGCTGCAGGACGCTGCTCCCCCCTCCCGCCCGCCCGCCCTCCACGCCGTCCCTGCGCTCCTCTCCTCTGGTCTGCAAACCCTTCTGCTTGGCCTTCTTTTCCCTCCTCCCGATCTTTCCGGCCGGAGCGCTCCTGTCCCCACCCCGTGCAACCAGGGGCGCCTCAGCGCGTCACACGGGCTGTGAGGTTCTAGGGAGGGCGACTGCAGGTGTTCTGAGCCTGAGGACCCCGTGCAGGCGTCCCCCCAGGCAGGGTGGGGGTGCACAGTCTGATGGGACCTGGTGGGGTGAACCGGGTCCCCCTGACATTGAAAGCCTCGCTGGGAGCAGGGCCGCCGGGCCTGGGGGTCTCATTTACTGGAGACGCGGCACTTCAGGTCCCGGCCCGGCTGCTCCTCGGAGTTTCTTGGATACTTGAGATGTTTTTCATTCCAGTTGGAAAGACCGTTGTATCGGCGACCTTTGCAGGCGAGGCTGTAGCCAACAGGAAGGCCCTCAGCCGCTGAGTCACGCCCTCCCCGAGCTGTCTAGACGGTGCGGCCGGACAAGCAGGTCTTGGAGGACGGAGCTGGCCCAGGGGTCTCAGGCCTGCCCAGCCCGGGACACGGGGGTGTTGGGCTCCGTCCAGCGCTGCCTCTCGGCAGGCTCGGCGGTGGGCGCTGGGGCCGCGGTGTTGTCCTCATCTGCCAGCCGCCCAGCCGTGCTGAGGAGGTGAAGAGCCGGCCGAGCGGCAGCTGTGTCTGTGGGGGACGCGGCAGCAGCCAGGCCAGGGCTGCGCCTGGTGAGGGGCAGGTTTCACACAAAGCCCAAAGCGTCTCAGGACATCTGTGGAGGTCCCACTCAAGATTCCTGGTGGAGCTTTCTAGAAGGGGCTCTCCTGCCTGCCAGGCCCAGGGGTGCTGCTCTGCAGGGCTGGGGGCCCCTGTTTATTCAGCAGCCAGTAGTCCAGCACGTCTGAGCACCTGAATGACCTCTCCGTGGCCTGTGGGGTCTGTGGCCGGCATGCAGTTGGGGAGACCCGTCCCCAAGCTCGGGGACTCCCAGGGGCGCAGGCGGCTGAGTAGCTCGGCCCCACTGGCCCCATCTCAGGGTCATTTGGACCAGCAGCCAGGTTTGGGAACACGAGGGCCAGGTCATTCCCTCCAGGGCCGGCCCTCCTGCGCCCTGGCACCAGGGCCCGGCGGGAGCAGCGCTGGGGGGAGGGACCTGCACCAGCTGATGCTACCACCCGGCTCCATCCCTCTGTCTCAGACAGGACCCACAGCGAGCTACCCCCAGCGCTCTGGCCATGTAGGCAAAGTCGCAGCGCCGCGGGGTCACGAGGCCCCTGCAGGGACTCATGCACATGTCTGCGGCGAGCGCAAACCCATCATCTGGGTGTCGGAGCCCCCGTGACCAGGCCCTGGCTGAGCGCCACCTTGCATCCTACCGTCAGGGCCTCACCCATGCCCAGCCTGCCCGCTGTGGGCACACCCCTCCCGCTCCACCAGCGTGTCTCTCGCTCTGCCGGGAGCGCCCGCCCTCTCTCTTCACGTTCCGCTCGCCCGCAGGCTCTCTGGGATTCCCTCGCCCCTCAGGATCCCTTGCTCTGCCCTGCCCGGCGCACCCTGTGCCCGCCATCCCAGCTGCTCTCCAGGTGCCGTCTGTCCCCTCTGCCCCGGACTCCTCCAAGCGCCGGCTCCCGAGAACCGGCCTTTCTGGTCGTCCCCACCCCGACTCTTAGGAAGGTCTTTGTTGACTCAGCACAAGGTGGCTGGCGCCCCCCAGGGCCGTCCACGGTCCCGGGACACCGGACAGCACGTGCGCCGAGGACCAGCCTTTCCAGGGGCCAGAGCCATGTGAAGGTCAGGACAGAGCGCGGCGCTGCGAGGGGAGCAGGGCAGGCGCGGCAGGCAGCGGCGGCTCAGCGCGGGGAACATGGCTACCGCGAGAGCCGGGGGAGAGCAGGACTCCGCACGGCCCTGCTCTCAAGCAAGCCCCGGAAACGCGTGCAGTTTCCCTTTGGGTGAAATCCCCTCCGGTCAGTCTAGTCACGTATGCGTGTGAAATATACACAGATACTTCTGCGTGACAAAGAATGCATGTGATGAGATGCAGGAAATACAGGGCACAGGGACTGTGCTGTACGGGCCATACGTAGATCATGTGCGTCAAGCTGCCCTGATAGCCCTCTCTCCCTCTCTGCAAGGAAATGCTGACTGGTTCGCGCCTGACAGTTCTCACTGTGCCAGAAGGAGTCTCCGTTCAAAGACGTTTGGGGGGATGTGTCGCAAAAGGCCCTCGTTGGGGTTACAGTGGGCACGAGTGTGTCAAAGGCCCAGGCAAGGCTTCGGCCCTAGGAAGGATTAACCTTGGCTTAATTTAGCATTCTCCACCCACACATGACCCTGGGCATTTTTTCCTGGAAATGCAGTGAATTATGACAAAAATTCCATCTCTGGTGAGGGCCACCATGCGATCTTGCAGAATAGAATGTACCCACAATAGATCTAAAGAGATCAAGTGTTAAATGAATAACCAGCCCTCCATGGCAACCGCGCTGTCTGCGTAAACATGCGTGTTCGTGTCTGAAAGCGGATTATCTGATGAAGCTTATGATCTGAATCCCTAACGTCCGGTTTAGCCATTACCTGGCTGATCAAAGTGACGCCCACGTGGCCGCGTGAGGTGTGGGCCCCTAGGTGCTCCATTCAGCTTTTATGATCTGCTTTTTCTGGCGATGTGAGCTGCCTATCTGATTTGGCTGGAACTGAACTGGATTGGTTAATAATCCAACCCCAACACCCGTCAGTCTTCTATTTTAGCGCTAGTTTTATTTCTCTTTGAGTTCTCATGGCAAGTGAAGTGTCCTTTCTTTGGTTTTTACCAATTACTCTCACTGGGAAGGTCATTTTTTCCTAGGAAACAAGCTATTCTTTTGTGGCTGGAGCATAAAGGACCCCAAAGACCCCCAAACCCCACTCCCCACCTGTGTCCAGAGCATGTGACTAGGCCAGGGAGTTCGGGCAGCAGATGCCCTGAGATGGAGCTTGTCCAGATGGGCCTGGGGTGCGCATGAGGCTCTTTATAAGCAAAAGGGGCTCGCAGCCTGGGCTCAGACGAGCAAGGCCTGCTGCTGCCCGGAAGGCCAGGCGCAGGACAGACCAGCCGCGATGGCGTCTTGCTTCTCGCCAGGTGGTCTTGGTGCCTCTAGCCCGCAGGCCACGGCCAGCAGAGGCGCGTGCCCGCAGGTGTGGGGCGATGTGCTGCAACAAGACATGCAGGTGCCCTTAACTTGGCTTGGAGGGTGCCGAGGAGAGCCCCACGGGACGGCCCAGGGGGTCAACAGTTCCTGCTGGTAGGACCGAGGCCAGCCTTGCCACCTGCCCTGACCAGGCCTCCCACGCATCCACCCCACCCAGGCTCTGGCCCATGGTACCTGGCCTGGAGGAGGGGTGCAGCCCCAACAGCAGTGAGTCGGCGACTCCCCCAAGCACCCCCACTCCTGTGCCTGCTTCTTCAGCAGCCAGCGCTGCCCAGCCCCACGGTCTGTTCTCTGGACCCACCGGACCCTCTGCCCTGGGTTTTCACCATCCCTCCGCGTGTCTCTTTCCGGGAGCACGTGGACCTCAGCAGGCAGACCCGGACTCAGCGCACGCGTCCTCCTGCCTCGGAAGGAGGCGGCACTGTCTCCCGGCGCCGTCAGGTCTGAGCCTGGCTTGCTGGCCCCTCGTCCCAGGCAGAGGTGGTTCCAGCATCGACCGTGTTGGCCCCGGCTGCCGACACTCCTCTGCCTGAGCTCAGCCCCTCGACGCCCCTGACCCGGCGGTGTTCAACTTCTGCGGCCTCCACGGAAGCGCTGGCCCATCGCGGCCTGTGTCCGGCCCTCCACTACCTGCCCCTTCTCAACAATGGCGATCCCTTTATTAGACGCGTGCGACGTCTTCCCTGCCTGTACCGGGCTCCAGACTCCATGGGAGACAGTCAGGGCCCTGCACCATGGTGTGGAGCCCCTCCGGGCAAAGCCTCACCGCCAGGTCTGCATTCGAGGCCGGCGTCCTCCACACAGCTAGAGTCTAGAATCACCTGCGAGATTTAAAACACTGAAGCATCAACACTCAGGCCTTTGAGAAATCTGGCCTTGGGAGCGGGCCCAGCAACGGTGGTGCAAGGATTAGGAGAGATTGGGGTTCCTGCGTGTCAAGGGCACGTCACTCCCCAGCCCTTTGGAGTGGGCTGCCCCAGAGCACAGAGCTGTCTCTGTTTGTGGGGAAAAAAAGAGAGAGAAAAACAACTTTCCCTTGCAAAGGCAGCCTTCCCTGTAATATCCATAATGGATTTAATTTTCATTCCAATTTAGCAAAGATGAAAGCAAGTGTAAGAAGTCCAGTAAAATATGATCTTCCAGGAATTAAGACATGCCAGGGAATGCATTAACTTAATTGGTCTGTATTAATAGAATGAAGACAGTGACCTGTGGTCTCCGTGCTGCTTCACTAAAGCGTATCTGCTGTCCAGACTTAAGAGAAAATCAAAGTGTTATGTTGGACATATGGGTGACTCGTGTGCCTGCATGTGTAAGCATGCCAGTGTGAGCGTGTGCATTGAGTGTGAGGGTGTGCATGGACGGGAGTGTGTGCATGGGAGTGTGTGTGCATGGGAGTGTGTGTGCATGGGAGAGTGTGTGTGCATGGGAGAGTGTGTGCATGGTTGCAGACGGTGTGACCTCAACTCCATGACATCCTGGAAAAGACAAAAGGGCACAGCACAAGGCCAGCAGTTCCCAGGGTTGGGGGAGGGCAGAATGGTGCCATGGCTGGGCCTTGGGGGCGGGTGCAGCTCCCTGTGTGACCCACTGGCAGTGAGCAGCTATGCACGGGCTGAGCCCACAGCACCAAGGCCAGCCCCTAACCCTCACACCAACAGTGCCCCTCGCCTGGTAATGAAGTATTCACATTGGCTCATCAGCTGCCACAAAGGCACCCCCTTAATCCAAGATGCTAACAGTAAGGGACGCTGGGGGGCGTGGGAGCGGGGGAGATTGAAGGGCATGGGGGGAGATCAGGAACTCTGTACTTTCTGCTCAAATTTTCTATAAACCTAAAACTGATTAAAAAATCATAGCCTATTAATTAAAAAAAAAAGTGCAGCCAGTTCTTAGTATTGCAGGATTTCTTTTTCTTTTTCTTTTTTTTTGTGGGACCCTCCCTTGCCGGCGGCCGGGGAACGAACCGGTGCGGGCAGCCTTGCAGCCCAGCTCGGCATCGCAGGATTTCTGCGGGTGTGTGTCTGGCCCTTAAAGGGACCTCCAGAGGGGTCTCGCCCCCTCCCCTGTGCGCGTGGGTGGGGCGCCCGGGCACAGCGGTCACAGGGGGGTCTGCGCGTGCTCGGGCACAGCGTGGCCACGTGCTCCTCAGAGGCGGCGTCCTTGGGACACACGTGAGACCTTCTCGCTGGGTCCTCTGCTGTGCCGTGGCAGGACGCGCTCTACGCGGCCTGGACGTCGGTGAAAGCTCAGCCTTCCCGCAGCTGCACGGTGGTGGGGCCCAGGACCTCCCGCCGGCGCCCGCGCCTGGGGCGCACCCCAAGCCCCCGCCAGCTCAGCCGGACTGGCCGAGACACTGAGAAGGGCGCGGACAGCCAGGTGCTTCCAAATTGGAAAACCCTGGGAGTTTCCTGTCTCGGGAAACCCGGGTCACTTGGAATTCCTTCCCAGACGCTGAGCGCCAGGCCCAGAGGCACCGTGCCCTCGCCCCACTCCTGGCCCGGCCCTCCAAGGCCGGCTGCGCCAACGGTCTGCCTGGGGGGTGGCACTGGCGCCAGCGCGGAGGAGGGGAGCGTCCCCACGAGGGAAGAGTCCAGCTTTTTATTTATTATTTTTTTAATGAAAAATTTTTATGATTTATTTATTTATGCACACAAGAGCTGGGGTACAGGCCAGAGGCGTGGGAGGGTGAGAGAATTCACCAGAGACAGAGTGGGGAGCAGAACAGGCAGAAGGACTGAAAACACTGCTGAGGGGAGCAGCGGGGAGACAGGAGAGGTCTGCAGCGCCCTGTGGGCATTTCCCTGGCCGGCCGGGATGGAACCCGCGCTGGAGAGGCCGTGGACAGCTTCACAGCGCTGCGCTCCACCCGCGGCACCGCCAGGGAGGCACGAGCCCAGCTTTTAAAAAGAATTTTGCTATTTTATTTATTTTGGGGGTGTTTTACTTTTTTTCCCCAATTGCGGTCATGCTGGTTTACATCGGTGTTTGTGTTGTGAGAGCGTCCCCTCCCCCGTGCGGTGTCCACGGTGCACCCGCCACGAGGCAGCCATGGCCCGAGTCTCAGACACTGGCCACGCTGGGGGGCAGGAGGCTCCGGCCCGCGGCCGGACAGGGACATTCAGCAGACAGCAGGACGCTGCGGTGGAAAGCTGGCAAGGCTCGGGGACCCTCTCATGGGGCGCCCTGCGGTGGGACGCCGGCGGGCGGGTCTGGCTCACGGGCCTGTGCCACCACGTACCCAGGTAAAGAACGCACCAAACAGAGCATCACCAGGCAGCTTAATTTTCAGCAAGAAAGCAGCGGCCAGCCAGGTGGGTGCAGGGCGCAGGGGGTGCAGCAGAGCCTGAGAGAGCGCTGGCCCCGACGGCCGGGCGGGGACTCCGCGGGCGCCTGAAATGGTCAGCGCAGACTCAGCTGCACTCGGCTCGCAGGCTTGGCCCGCACAGAGGCCCAGGCCCGCCTGATGACCACAGGGGTCCGGCCGGGACATTGGGAGGGCACTCACAGCCTCCAGGTAGTGCTCAGCGACCAGAAAGCAGGCCCTCTAGGCGCGGGGGTCTCCGCAGGCGGGTGGGGGGCCCTGGAGCTGTGCAGGCGTGTCTCTGCTTCAAGGCCAAGGGCGCGCGGTGCGGGGAGAAGGGGGTGGTGGGGAGCAGGGGGGTGGGGAGAAGGGGGCGGGGAGAAGGGGGCCTCATGGGGAGAAGGGCTCCTGCACTTTTAGTAATAATTGTGTGGTCAGGGCTGAAGGTCTCTGGGCATCATGTTCCTGCTCCCCCTCAGGCGCTGCTGGTGCCTGTCCATGGCTTCTGTCCGTGGCGCCTGTCCCTTGTGTCTGTCCGTGGTGCCTGTCCGTGGCGCCTGTGGTAGCTTCTGTCCGTGGCGCCTGTCCCTGGTGTCCCTCTGTGGCACCTGTCTGTGGTGGGGTACGGGGCTGGGCCGGCAATGTCCTGGCGCGGTGCAGGGGCCCCTGGAGGGTGGCGAGGAGTGCTGCAGGCGGCGTGGGTCGGTGATGTGCTGTGTTTGCTAAGACAGACCTTTCCAGGCTCACAAGTAGACGTGGGGCGGGGCGGGGGGCTCCCTCTGCCCCGCGACCTCTGGCCGGCAGCACCTGGCCCAACGGTGAACTTCCCCAACGGGACGTCACCCCCAAAGTCTAGGGTTTGCGGGCGCCGCGCCTCTCAGCGGCTCCCCTGGGCTTCGGGTGAACGTGCAGCAACACCCGCGGATGCCATGTGCGGAGTCATGTCGGGGCCGACCAGCGATTCCCAAGGTTAAGCTGGGGCCAGGGACGTGGGCATTTGTGATTTTGAGGGCTCCGTTGAGCGCTCAGTCTGGACCCCAGAGATCCTTCACCCATTTTATTTTTATTTTATTTTATTTTTTAGCCTCTGTAGTTGCCACCCAAGAGCACGCAGGCATTTACTACAATCGCGGAGCGCATGTCAGCTGTGATGCCGCAGCAACTGCTCCCCAGTGTGCCGTCTGCGGTGGCGTTTCTACTGTCGCTTCCCCACAGAACTGTGCTCCAGAAAATCACATTTATCAAGATTTCTTATTTTCTCTAACATGTAGGATTTCTTGTTTCATATTTAAATGTTTGATTCAAATGCAGGTTAGGGACAGAGACAGGGCTGACCTTCACCGCGTCGCGGGTGAGTCTTCCAGATACGCCCCCTCGATTGCACGATTCAGCTTCTCACCCAAGGAGATAGAATGCAACTTCATCGGACGCCAGTTCCCCGCGGTCACTGGACCCACGTCTGTGCTTCACACCAGCGGCCTCTGACTTGGCTGTTTGCAAACCGCTCCCCCTCCGGCAGACAGGAGCTTCCCAAGGGCGCATCAGGGTCTGGGGCCTCATCCCCCTGTCCCTGCAGCCCACGGGGTAGCTGCAGCCGCGGCTCCGTGGCAGAGGACCCGGCTTCTTGGGTCAGAGACTCCCGGCACAGCAAAGAGCAGGACGGCGTCTGTCCCTCCTGCCCCAAGCGCCACGGGCCACGGTGGAGAGGCCCGGGGGAGGCCGCTCCTGCGGCGGGAGGGGTGTCACAGCCACTGCTCCGAGCGGGGAGTCCTTCCCCACTGCAGCGGGGACTCAGCAAACCTGCTGGCAGCCCAAAGGGCCGTCACTTTCTCCCGTCGGGCAGATGGCCGCCAACTCAATCCCCAGGAAGGGAAGGGGAGCTGAGGCTTTGCATATCCCTTACCCATCGAGGAGGTGGGCAGCGGTGAGCCCAGGGAGACCTTCGGCCCCAGCAGGCGTGACTGGGAAGCTGTGGTAGGTGCGTGTGGTAGCCACAGGCACATGCGGCGTCCCGTGCAAAGCCGGTGCTTGCACTACTGGCAGCGCAGATGGAGCAAGTATTTCCCGGCGTCAGTGAGGATTTGCCACCAGCTGCCCCGTGCCCGCCACTCTTCTGTTCACTGTTATTCCACACGTGGCCCTGGCGCCGCAGACCTGGGTGGGAGCAGCAGCCCACGCGTTCGCTTAAAGAAACACTTACCCTAGAAGTGGACGACGCGGTAGCGCTGATGTTTGACGAATCAGAACTGATGTTGGACTCATTTCCACGAAACAAAATTCGGAGGATTGCTTTTCACCCCCCACTAAGTGTCCAGTGATGACCCGGAAAGTGGGCACGGGCTCAGGTGCCCTTAATCCCTTCTAGATGGAGGTGCCTTGTGCATAAACGGGCACATGTTTCAATGGCGCACTGGTTGCTGGTTTTGACATTGACATCCACTCCTGAGCAGGATCACCCCCCGGAAAGAAAGGTTTCCCCTCCGACGAGGTTAGCTGGAGACTGCAGGAGCATGTAGCCGGGAGAAGAGTCATCTTAGTTAAAACTTACAGGGAAAACAGACGCGCGGGGAAAGAGCAGGGAGACGTGGAGCGAGACGTTCATCGCCTCTGAGACACGCTTTGGTGTGAACGACAGGGACTTAGGCCCCCCTCGGAATGAGCTGATGCCCGCCCAGTGACCACGGAGTAAGAGCAGGAGCTGTGAGGGCCTCCCGGTGGCGCAGCGGGTTGAGCGCCGCGCTGTGAAGCTGTCGGCAGCCTCTGCAGCGCGGGTGTGACCCCGGCCAGCCGGCGAGGGTCCCGCATGGCGCGCAGACCCCTCCTGTCTCCCCCCTGCTCCCCTCAGCAGTGTCTTGGGTCCGTCTGCCTGTTCTGCTCCCCGCTCCGTCTCGGGTGAATCCTCTCACCCTCCAGCACCGCTGGCCTGTACCCCGGCTCCTGTATAAATAATCTTAAAAAAAAAAAAAAAAGCAGGAGCTGTGGGGACACCACGCACGTTCACGTCTGAGCCGGAAGCTGCCGCGCTGACCCGGCTCTGCGATCAGCTGCGAAGCAACCTGAGTCTCAAGCGAGCAACACCCAAGCGCTAGAAAGCGAAATACCGGGACGCTTGAGACAAGACGAATCTTAAAATTGCCTCAATTTACCTCTTGTTCTCATTACCCCCTTTTTTCTTCCAGGTGCAAACAAAAATCTAATCAGAAGAGAGTCCTACTTAACCGAGACGGAGCTCAGTGCTTGTTTCCTAACAATCCTCACGTCACCCTTCCCGGGTCTCCCTGTCACGTGCCGTGGCCTGAGAGACTTATTAGCACCCGGGAGCCAGGGATGAGGGCCGCTCTCCCCCCATCCGGCATCACTCAGAAGAAGCTAAACAGCAACATTGGAATTAAAAGAAAGCACTAAGGAAACGAGGATACCTGCCCCGTGGTTATGACACACAGCATCTTGATTCCAAACTACGTGACAACATTGTAACAAAAGGGACAAGAAAAACTGAAACTTCTCAGACCTTCCTCGTTTAAGGAAAATGGTTCCTGATTGTTTCAATGAAAACCAAAGGCATAAAAACCTATGTTGGAGATAATCCTAAAATATGTTTGATTGGCTTAACACTTAACACATGCCAGTAATTTTGTTTACTGAATTTTATGTTATGAATTGTGGAAAACAGGTATTTATCATTTACATAAACATAATTCATCTGCATAAAAAGGAGGATCTTGCTTTTCTATTATCCTGTAACTAAAAAGGAATGTGACTTTGAACCAGGAGACTAAGCGAAAATTTGAATATGAATGACCCCTTTATGTGTATGTTATCAGGGATGTAGGTAGCGTCTTGAAACTGTAATGCACTCTTGGTGTGCGGCTGTTTTAAAGTTAGGGGAAAGTTCACAAAAATTAAACTTCTCAAATCTCAAAATATCAATATCATCTCCCGGTCTGTGTGCCTTTAAATAGTAGCGGGAAATGACTTTCGTTTTGCTGTTTACAACCTAAAAAGAATTCTTGCAGTTAAAATATAATTCTAAGAAATTCCAAAATAGAATTCTTATTTTCCTCTCTCAGCCCGCCGAGAGGCCACACGGCCGGCCGTCCAGCAGCAGCAAACAAGAAAACGCAGGCCGCTGCGCGCGCTGGTGCTTCTCAGAACGTGTTTATCTGAACTGAAATCTCCAGCTAACCCTTAACAGTCAGCGGGAAGGGCAATGAATGGCATCTGCTTTCATTTAACCAGTTATTGCTTTATTTATTTCCTTGTGAACTCACAGATCTATACGTCCTCAGGTCCCTTTAGCTAATGTTCCTGCTGCAAGTGCGCTCAACAAGGCAAAAGGAGAAGCCCTGTTGAAACAGCGAATGGTTCCTGCACGTGGAAGGTGCCTGAGGACCAGGTTAGTGAAGCTCCCCCCTGCAGGGGAATGAAAAGATTGAGGTTCTGCTCCCAGCGGTGTTAGAGCACGCGCTGTACAATGCTGGCGTGTGGGGGAATGATAGAGTTTTATTTTTTCCAGACTAGTGAGAAGCAAATGCCATAGCGTTTGTGAATACTCGGATAAATGACTCTCATTAGATAATATTATTGTTGCTATTCTATATGTATGGGCTTTTTTTTTTTTTTCAATCCACATAAGCACCCCGAAGGACATGTTTGGCAGCCAATTAGTCACTCTGTGTGGATCACTCAGCTCTAAACACCGTCACTGACTGGATGTCTCCACCGCGGGCACTGCTTAAAGCTGGAGACTAAAGCAGCTACGAAGACGCGAGGAACCTTTGAGAGCTGGCACACGTCACGAGGATGTACGTTCAAATGATTTCAGCCAAAAAGAGCCAATTTGATGCCTCTTGTCATTTGCTATTCATAGTTTTAGAAATGTTTTTATTTCTAATTTTAAAAATAGCCTCCTTTCCCCCTTCAGACTTTTCAAATTTTGCTGTTCAATCTCTCTCAAGAGGATTTCGGCTTTTCTAAAACAACTTTGAGACTGATAGGGCAATTTAGTGGAGAAATGTGCCAGAGTGTTTGCGAGGAAAACAAAATAACCATTCTAAAATAATTGAAGATTCATTTGTTGAAATTTTGTTAGGCAGTTTTCTAAAATCGTGAAGGGACAGGGAAACACTTTCTGTGCGGGTGCAGCGCTGGGTGAGTGCAAGATGAGGTGTCAAATGTCAGAAAAAAAACGTGACCTAGGGCAACACTCACCCAAACGCAGAAAGGCAAGTTCCTCACTTGTCACCTCCTATCGCCCTTCCTCGCCATCGATATTTCTTTGTTTTATCTCATATTGTTCCTGAAAACGTCTCAGACACCTGCGCAAGGCCACGGTGCACCTGCTGCAGCCCCTCTGCAGCAAGGCCGGCTCCCGGCGCAGCCCGGCGGGCGGGAGCGCAGCCAGTGGGTGGCAGCATTCACCAGAGCGGGCACATTTCCTCTGTTACCTTCAGGCTGGATTTCAAAACAACTCTAGCAAACAGCTCCAAGGCAAGCCAGGAGAAACAGCACCGAGCCACTGCAGAAGAGCCAGCGATTTCAGACTCCGGCTCCCCAGGCGCCCGGCGAGGTGGGGTGGGCCCTGTCCTCCCACCCCCGGCAGTTTGCACAAACAGGGAGAAAGTTTGCTCCTGGAACAAACAGTGCAATCGGTGGACGCAGGCTGAGCCGCCCCTGCCAACCATTCGTGCTTCGCTCAAGGACACTCCCCCATCAGCCTCCCTGCTGCCCCCCCCCTTCCCCGGAAATATAGCTGTGTCATTCTAGAGGCTTCTTTTCTGTCACCTGCTCCTGCTCTGCAGATTGAGAAGTGGACAATTTTGTTCCATGATGACAAAAAAAGCTCAACCCAGCAGCTCCGGCATGAACAGCATGTACGAGCAGGCAGCCCTCAGACATGCAAAACGTGAGTGTGTCATGTGAAGGGGCCGGGGGCTCCACCGAAGAAGGATGTTCTAAGAAGGAACCTCTTTGTTTTTTATGGTTCAGTGACGTCACGCCGTCATTACTGTGACATTTTCGTCTCCATCATGGAAAGGCTTTTGGGAAAATAGTTTCTGTTGTTTTTTTTAATCTAAAAATGCATTCTCAAAATTCAAACACAGTACACTCCATAGGTGAATTAAAGTTAATTATTCTTACTAAGATAATGAAGAATTCTAAGTTATTAACCGCTCACTTTGTAATCAGTTGGTTATGTTTTTATTTTCCAACATAATTATATTTAAAATGAAAATGCTTTGAGTATTGGGTCACCTATGCTTGTGCCTTACTATATAAATGTCCAATTTTCTAAACTCTCCATTCAATTCAAACATGTTTCAAAAGAATTATTTTAAGAGTAAATGATAATGAAATGACCATTATTTTAGAAAATCCCTTGCCACCAAATGAGTATTTTAGAAAGATCACTGGAGGGTCCAAATAAATATGAAAGTGGAAGGTCTTCATAATTGCCAAAGAAGTGATAGGACCCAGTCTGTATTTCTTGCATGGAGCCCTTTGCAGCACCTCACAGGGCAGTGAATGATCCAGAGCGGTTACATTCTTTCTTGTAAATCATTCTTGCACATAATTGGCATGTTACAAAATTCTTGTGAAATGTCAGTTGAAACATGTTAGCAAATATATTTGTGAAAAAAACCCAGCTGGCCGAGTGTAGGATGTCCCTTTTGTGAGTTCTGGATCAGAAAAAGTCTGCGTTTGTAAAGTCACTCATTAGAGAAAAGGAAATTGATTAGATGAGCTACCAAAATATTTATTTAATAAAGGAAAATGTTTAATAAAATATGCTGCCACTCTGTTTACAACCTAGATACACCCCGCGACAGCAACCTCTGAAGTTAAAATCCGTACCTCCAAAACCACATTGTAAATGCAAGTTTTTCTAACTGGCCGTCTAGTATTCCACTGGGCCATCGGCTACAAACTGAAAAAAACAAAAAAAAAACCAGCTCACAAGCACTTAAATGCCATTTACCTTTCTCCTGAGCAGGCTTTTCATTTACAAAACAGAGAGGAGAGTTAATGAAATTTATGGTAATGAATTATCTGTATTATGAATTTGTGGGGCATTTTTAATCTCTGCATTTTATGAAACTGACTACTTTATGAAAGGCAATTAAATTATTCCAGAAAGACGCTATGTTTTAGTTAAGGAATCATTGAGTACAATTCTGTGTAAAAACAAACAAGCAAAAACACTCCTTGCTGAAAGATAGGGCCATTTGGTTATTTGTGAAAAGAAAGGAGCTTCCAAGGAAAGATCTTGGAGCAGGAGAAGCTTCATCCGGGCGGCTCGCTGGCAACGGGCCACGGGAGCGGCACCCAGGCCGGCGCCGAGAGCAAGCTGGCAGGTGTTGGGAGCTGACTTTTGTTGAAAAAGTATGGGAGAACAGTTGGAAAATCATAGGTGCCGAGCAAGCTTGAAATAAATAAATAGCTTATTTGGCGATAGAAAAGGAGAAATACCACGAGCTCCCCTGCCGAAGAGGGTGGGGACTTTCGAATGACAGACACGGCTGGTGTCCTGGCCTTGTCTGGGAGGATGGACGGGCCCCTCCCCCACGCGTGCTGCAAGGGTCCTGGACTCAGAATGGCACAGAGCTGCCAGGTTTGTGATGTTCGGGGTGAAGCCTGGTGAGAAAGGTGGTGCGTCTTCACCACTCCCTCCTCTGCCTCTGCTTCAGGGCCCAAGGGGGCTGGGGGGCAGCGCCAGCTGCCAGCTGAGAGCTTCTGACACCTGCACGTGAAAAAGCGACATTTAACACTGCAATAAACACGCCGAAGAGGACACTTGTTGGCATCCGATGGGCCCAACTCTCAAATATTCAGTGAATACCTGAAAATCAGACTTTGGCTGAAAAGTCAACATCATAAAAAATGAAAGTGGTCAAAGAGGCTTTTCCAGAAGAAATCCTCATCCCGAGGTGCTAAAGAGAGGTTGTCCCGGGACACTGGCTAGGGCAGGCCCGTCCACACCTGTCACACGGGTCGTAGGCATCGCCAGGGCCATCAAATGGCGCTCGGGTCCCGCCTGCTCCACGAGAAGTCCCTCCTCTCCTCACGTCTAGTGACACGAAAAGCACCAAAAAGAGGAGAAAACCCAAGTTCGATGTCCGTCAAGGCGGCTCCCGGCCCACACAGCCAGGCACGGCCGCACGGGCACTCTGGGCAGCGCACACACAGGCAGCGCACACGCAGACAGTGCACACACGCGGGCAGTGCACACGCAGGCAGCGCACACGCAGACAGTGCACACACGCAGGCAGCGCACACGCAGGCAGTGCACACAGACAGCACACGCAGGCAGTGCACACGTGCAGGCAGCACACGCAGGCAGTGCACACGCAGGCAGCGTACACGCAGACAGTGCACACACGCAGGCAGCGCACACGCAGGCAGTGCACACAGACAGCACACGCAGGCAGTGCACACGTGCAGGCAGCACACGCAGGCAGTGCACACGCAGGCAGCGCACACGCAGACAGTGCACACACGCAGGCAGCGCACACGCAGGCAGCGCACACGCAGGCAGTGCACACGCAGACAGCACACGCGCAGGCAGCACACGCAGGCAGTGCACACGCGCAGGCAGCACATGCAGGCAGTGCACACGCAGCGCACACTTTAAAGCGCACTGCTGCAGACCTGGCAGAAAAGGAAGACGGACTCTAAATTTACCTCTTCAGGGCAAATTAGATGCCAGACTGGCTCTTCCCAATAAGCCTGACCGTGTCCTGCTCAAATAATGACGCTGTCTGTCTGTCTGTCTGTCTGGGGTCCCCTGGGCGGCGGAATCACCTGGCAGAATCTCCAGGCGCGCGTTTACAAGGCGGCTGAAAGCGCGCCACCCTCTCCAAAACCACAATCAAATTATTTTCCTTAGATTTAATTACATTTAAAATAGAGACTTTCGTCGACGGGAAGGGCATTCAAAGCAAACTCCCAGGGCTCGGTAAACCCACCAACATTAATTGTTTCCAGTTACTTCACGAGGACGCGGCCGTGGAGGGAGCAGACAAAGGTTTGATTTATTTGGCCCCTTCCCGCGGAGCCGGCCGGGGCGCGAGCGGGGCCCCCGGGCCTGCAGGGCCGGCGCTGCGGGGCCTCCTGCGCAGTGGCTCGGGGAGCCCCCGCCCGGGGCGCAGCCCTCGCCAGCGCCTCTCCAAGGGCGTCTCCGGGGGCCGGTCAAGGCCCGCCCAGGGCGCGCGGGTCGGAGCCGCCATCCCCGCGCCCCGGCCCCGCCGCGGGGTCCCGCTCCCCGCTCCCCGCGGCGTCCAGGCCCGAGCCCGCCTCCCCCCGCGCTGGACGCCGCCCCCGCCCCCGCCCCCCGGTTCCGTCCCGCGCAGGCGGCTCCCACTCCCCGGAGCCCGCGGTGAATGGCGCCGCGGACGCCCCGGAAAGGGCCCGCGCGGCCCGGGGGCGGGGGCGGGGGCGGGGGCGGGGGCGGGCCCGGGCGGGCGGGAGCCGCGCGGCCGGGGTGGGGGCGCCCCCCGCTCTCCTTCCGGGAAGGGGCGCCCCGACCGCCCGCGGCTCGCGGGGACCGGCGGCTGCGCGTAAACAAGCCGCGGGCCGGGCGCGGGAGCCACCGGGCGCGCCCTCCCCAGCCGGGGTGCCCTGGCCCCCCAGAGGGGCTGGGGGCCCCCGGGCGGCGTCCGCCCCGGCCGCGCTCAGCGCCCCCCACGCCCAGCGGCCCCCACGCCCGCCCCCGCCCCGGCCGGGCCCCCTCGCCGGCCCCCGCCGCGGCCCCCGCCCGCCCCGCCCCGCCCCGCGCCCGGCGGAAGCTCGGGGCCAATTAGCTGCGTCCCGGGCGGGGGGGCCGCGCCCCCGCCCCCGCCCCCCGCGCCCGCGCCCGCGCCCGCGCCCCGCGCCCGCCCTGGGTGGCGGCGCCTCCGCCGGCTCCACAACGAGCCTCTGATTAATGGGGCGCCGCCCCCGCCCGCCGGCCGGCCGGGCCCGACCCGCGGGGGGGGAGGGGACGGCGGGAAGCGCGCCCCGAGGGGGGGCGGGCGGGGCGCGGCCCGCCCCCCCCAGGCCCGCGCCCATTGGCCGCGCGCGCCGTCCGTCGGGGGCCGCGGCGCCAATGCGCGCGGCGGGGCGGGGCGCGGCGCGTCACGCGTCACGTGTTGTTTTGCTGCTCTCGGGGCAGCGCCGCGCGCGATGTGTTACTCACCGCGCGGCGGGGACCGCGACGAGCCGGGGGCGCCGTCGGCAGCGGCGGCCGCAGCAGCAGCCCCAGCAGCAGCCCCGGCGGCGGCGGCGGCGCGGGCCCCGGGCGCCCGGGCGCCCCCCAGCACCCCGGAGCGCGGCGCGGCGGCGGGCCCGGGGCGGCGGCGCGCGCCCTAGCTCGGCCCGGCGCGGGGACCCCGGCGCTCGGCCCGGCCGCCGCCCGAGCGCCCGCGGCCCGCGGCCTCGGACCCGGCGCGCGCGGGGGCCGCGCCGACCCCCCGCGGGCCCGAGGCCGCGCGCCCGGGCGGGCCGGCGCGGGAGGCAGCCGCGCCCCCGCGCCCCCGCGCCCCGCGCCCCGCGCCCGGCCCGGCCGGGCGGCGCGGCCCGGAGCGCGCGATGGCGAGCCCGCCGCCGGCCGGGGCGCCCAACCTGAACAACAACAACAACAACAACCACGGCGTGCGCAAGTGCGGCTACCTGCGCAAGCAGCGCCACGGCCACAAGCGCTTCTTCGTGCTGCGCGGGCCCGGCGCGGGCGGCGACGAGGCGGGCGCGGGCGCGGGCGGGGGCGCGGCCCCGCAGCCGCCGCGGCTCGAGTACTACGAGAGCGAGAAGAAGTGGCGGAGCAAGGCGGGCGCCCCGAAGCGGGTCATCGCGCTCGACTGCTGCCTCAACATCAACAAGCGCGCGGACGCCAAGCACAAGTACCTGATCGCGCTCTACACGCGCGACGAGTACTTCGCCGTGGCCGCCGAGAACGAGCAGGAGCAGGACGGCTGGTACCGCGCGCTCACCGAGCTGGTCAGCGAGCGCCGCGCGGCCGACGCGCCCCCGGCCGCCGCCAGCGCCGCGTCCTGCAGCGCCTCCCTGCCCGGCGCGCTGGGCGGCTCGGCGGGCGCCGACGACGGCTACGGGGGCCCCGGCGCGCCCGGCGCGGCCGCCTACCGCGAGGTGTGGCAGGTGAACCTGAAGCCCAAGGGCCTGGGCCAGAGCAAGAACCTGACGGGCGTGTACCGCCTGTGCCTGTCGGCGCGCACCGTCGGCTTCGTGAAGCTCAACTGCGAGCAGCCGTCGGTGACGCTGCAGCTCATGAACATCCGGCGCTGCGGCCACTCGGACAGCTTCTTCTTCATCGAGGTGGGCCGCTCGGCCGTCACGGGCCCCGGCGAGCTGTGGATGCAGGCGGACGACTCGGTGGTGGCGCAGAACATCCACGAGACCATCCTGGAGGCCATGAAGGCGCTCAAGGAGCTCTTCGAGTTCCGGCCGCGCAGCAAGAGCCAGTCGTCGGGCTCGTCGGCCACGCACCCCATCAGCGTGCCCGGCGCGCGGCGCCACCACCACCTGGTGAACCTGCCCCCGAGCCAGACCGGCCTGGTGCGCCGCTCGCGCACCGACAGCCTGGCCGCCACCCCGCCCGCCGGCCCGTGCGGCGCCTGCCGGGTGCGCACGGCCAGCGAGGGCGACGGCGGCGCGGCGGCGGGGGGCGGGCCGGCGGGCGCGCGGCCGGGGTCGGCGGCGGGGAGCCCCCTGAGCCCCGCGCCCGCGCGCGCGCCCCTGAGCCGCTCGCACACCCTGAGCGGCGGCTGCGGCGGGCGCGCGGGCCGGGCGGCGCCGGCGCCGGCAGGGGGCGGCCTGCAGCACAGCCGCTCCATGTCCATGCCCGTGGCGCGCTCGCCCCCGGCCGCCGCCAGCCCCGGCAGCCTGTCGTCCAGCAGCGGCCACGGCTCGGGCTCCTACCCGCCGCCGCCCGGCGCGCTGCCGCCCGCGCCGCCCCTGCCCGCGGGCCCGCGGCCCTCCAGCGGCAGCGCCTCGGCCTCGGGCTCGCCCAGCGACCCCGGCTTCATGTCGCTGGACGAGTACGGCTCCAGCCCCGGCGACCCGCGCGCGCTCTGCGGCCCGCGCAGCGACACGCCCGAGTCCGCCGCCGGGACGCCCCCGCCGCCCGAGCTGCGCGGCTACATGAGCATGGAGCGGCCCCCGGGGGGCCCCTGCGGCCGCGCGCCCCGCCGCGTCTCGGGGGACGGCGCCGCGGACCTGGAGCGCGCGCTGCGCAGGAGGACCTACTCGCTGACCGCGCCCGCCCGCCAGCGGCCCGCGCCGCAGCCGTCCTCGGCCTCGCTGGACGAGTACACGCTCATGCGCGCCAGCTGCGCGGGCAGCGCGGGCCGCCTCTGCCCGGCCTGCCCCGCGTCCTCGCCGCAGGCCGCCTACCACCCCTACCCCGAGGACTACGGCGACGTGCGCATCGGGGCCCGCCGCGGCTCCGGCGGCCCCCAGGGCGCGGACGACGGCTACGTGCCCATGACGCCCGGCGCGGCGCTGCGGGGCGACGGCTACATGCCCATGAGCCCCACCAGCGTGTCCGCGCCCCAGCAGATCCTGCAGCCGCGCGCCCCGCCCGCCGCCCCCGCCGGCCGCGCCTTCCTGGGGCCCGCGGGCAAGGCCAGCTCGCCGGCCGAGAGCTCGCCGGAGGACAGCGGGTACATGCGCATGTGGAGCGGCGCCAGGCTGGCCGCGGAGGGCGCGGACGCCAGGCTGCTGCCCAACGGGGACTACCTCAACATGTCCCCCGGCGACGCGGGCCCCGCGGGGACCCCGCCCGACTTCTTCCCCGCCGCGCTGCACGGGCCGGGCGGCGACGCGCTGCCGGGCTTCCCGGGCTGCTGCTGCGGCTCGCTGCCGCGCGCCCCCAAGGCGCCCTTCGCCTGCCCCGGCGACCAGTACGTGCTCATGAGCTCGCCCGTGGGGCGCATCCTGGAGGAGGAGCGGCTGGAGCCGCGGGCCGGCCCGCTGACCCCTGCGGCCGGCGGCCAGACCGCGCCGACTGTCCACCCCGCAGTGCCTTCGGCGGCCAGGCCGGGCGGCGGCCGGCCCGAGGGCTTCCTGAGCCAGCGCTGCCGCGCGGTGCGGCCCACGCGCCTGTCCCTGGAGGGGCTGCAGACCCTCCCCAGCATGCACGAGTACCCGCTGCCGCCCGAGCCCAAGAGCCCCGGCGAGTACATCAACATCGACTTCGGCGAGGCCGGCGTGCGCCTATCGCCCGCCCCGCCGCTGCTGGCCTCTGCCGCCTCGTCGTCCTCGCTGCTGTCCGCCGGCAGCCCGGCCTCCTCCCTGGGCTCGGGCACCCCGGGCACCAGCAGCGACAGCCGGCAGCGCTCCCCGCTCTCCGACTACATGAACCTCGACTTCAGCTCGCCCAGGTCCCCCAGGCCGGCCGCCCAGAGCAGGGACCCGGTGGGCTCCTTGGATGCCTTGCTGTCCCCGGAGTGTCCCTTGCCGTACCCGCCGCTGCCCCCGCGCCCGTCCGCCCACGGCGCTGCCCTGCAGCCGGCCGCCCTGCCTCCGCCCCCGCCGGGGGAGCTGTACCGCAGGCCTCCGGTGGCCGCCGCCCAGGGCCCCGGCGCTGCCTCCTCCTCGTCCTCGGAGACTGGGGACACTGGTGACTACACCGAGATGGCCTTTGGCGTGGCCGCCACCCCACCGCAACCCATCGCCGCGCCCCCGAAGCCGGAAGGTGCCCGCGTGACCAGCCCCACGTCCGGCATGAAGCGGCTGAGCCTCATGGATCAGGTGTCCGGGGTGGAGGCCTTCCTGCAGGCCGGCCAGCCCCCAGACCCGCACCGGGGCGCCAAGGTCATCCGCGCGGACCCGCAGGGCGGCCGCCGCCGCCACAGCTCCGAGACCTTCTCCTCGACCACCACTGTGACCCCCGTGTCCCCCTCCTTCGCCCACAACCCCAAGCGCCACAACTCGGCCTCCGTGGAAAACGTCTCTCTCAGGAAAAGCAGCGAGGGCGGCGGCGGCGCTGCCGTCCTGGCCGGGGGCGAGGACCCGCCGCCCGTGTCCCCCCGCCAGGTGCAGCCCCAGCACCCCCAGCCCGCGCGGCCCTGGACGCCCGGACAGCCCGGGGGCCTGGTCGGCTGCCCGGGGGGCAGCGGCTCCCCCATGCGCCGGGAGACCTCCGCCGGCTTCCAGAACGGGCTCAACTACATCGCCATCGACGTGCGGGACGAGCCGCCCCCGCAGCCCGGGGACAAGAGCGGCTGGGGCCGGGCCCGGAGCCTCGGCGGCCTCATCGGTGCCGTGGGGGGCGGCGGCGCCGCGGGCATGTGCGGGGCGGGCCCTGGCGCCCTGCCGCCCGCCAGCACCTACGCCAGCATCGACTTCCTGTCCCACCACTTGAAGGAGGCCGCCGCGGTGAAAGGTGAGGCCCGGGGCCTGCCGCGGGGGGGCGGGAGGATCCTTCCCGTTGGGGCGGGGACCCGGGTGCCACGGAGCAGCGGCACCACCCCAGGTGATGCGTCGGGGCCCTCGTCCCCTGGCCCCGGCCCCTGTGGCCGCCGCGGGTAAACGCGGGGCTTCCCCCCCAGGCTGGATGGCCTCTCGTCCAGCCGGCCCTCGCGCCCCAGGGCCCTCCTGGTCGCGCCGGCACGGGCTCCGCAGCCCAGGGGGCCGCGGCCTTCCGACCCCAGGTCCCTGGGAAGCACCGCGGTGCACCCGCCCCGGCCTCAGCCCCCTCGCCTGGGCCCCGCTCTGGCCGAGCCGCGGGGCTCATCGTCCGGGCCCGGGTGCTCTCGGGGGTCGGGCAGCCGCTGGCCGTTTTACTGGCCCTACAGAAACCGGGGGCCTTGGGTCAGGGAGCGTCTCCTGAGGGGCTGCGGGTGACCTGGCGTCCCAGGCTTTCTGAAGGTGGTTCTCCAGCTTGTGCTCCCCGCCTGCCCCAGAGGGGAGCCCCGGAGGGTGGTGGCAGGGCTGGGCGAGCCCGGGGATTCTGGTGCTGGCTGGGGTGTGGCCGGGAGGGCGGCTGCGCTGGGGCGGACTGGCCTCCGCCGTCACTCACCTGAGCAGGTTGAGGTGTGGCCGTCCGCCACCCCAGGCCCATCAAGGGCGCCCCTGGCGGCCCAGGCGGCGTCCAGCAGGTGCGGACAGAACAGGTGCTCGGAGGAGCCCTGGGGGGCGGCTCGGGCTTTTCCGGAACAGCGAGGTGGGACGGGCCGGTGGTGTCCTCTGGTCCCCGTCGGCTGTCCCGGGGGAGCTGGCCGCGGCCTTGCCTTCTGGAGGCTGAGCCGGGACCGGCAGGGAGAAGAGGGCGGGGCGGGGCTCCACCTCCCCTGCCCTCCACGCTGTTTCTGTGAGGGCTTGTGAGGTGGGGGGCTTGGCTTGCAAGGGGCCCCTCTGAACACCGGGGTGCTGGCTGCTGTCCCTGGGGCTGGCTTAGGGTCTCACCTGCTGGGCCTCCAAGGTGGTGACCACAGTGAGTTTGGTGACCCGGGACCCGTCCGGCTTTTGTTGGTAAAGTGAACAGACCCGCTCCGTGATGCCCCATCCAGCCGGCGCATCGCCTCCCGGGCTCTGCGGGGCCTGAGGTGCCAGGGGAGGGGCGGGGGGCGGAGCGGGGTGGAGGAGAAGCCGCCACGCTTTTAGTAAACCGGAGCATAGAGGATGGAGGGAGGCGCGGCCGTAGCAGGCGGCCGGCGCGTCAGCGTTTAAGGAAGCGAGTCGCAAGTCGCCAGAACGTGCCGTGAACGCGGGCTCTCGGCCCAAGGTCACTTTGCCGGCGGTGGCGCTGAGCGAGCCCGTACAGGTATGTCAGAGCCGAGGGATTAGCTGCGGCCGGCGACATGACCGCGGAAGCTCCGCGGCCGAGCTGCGGGCCCAGATGGGTCGAGGTGGCCGGGGGAGGACATTTTGCTGAAATCTGATTCTCATCAGAAAAACAGCCTGAGAACATAGCACCGTCCGCACAGGGGAGTAGGGAGGGGGCAGGCAGCGGGGACAGGCAGGGGAGTAGGCAGGGGCAGGCAGGGAGGGCAGGCAGGGGGGGCAGGCAGGGGGGGCAGGCAGGGGGCAGGCAGGGAGGGAAGGCAGGGGGGCAGGCAGGGGGCAGGCAAGGGGGCAGGCAGGGGAGCAGGCAGGGGGTCAGGCAGGGAGGGAAGGCAGGGGGCAGGCAGGGGCCAGGCAGGGGGGAAGGCAGGGGAGTAGGCAGGGGAGCAGGTAGGGGGCAGGCAGGGGGCAGGCAGGGGGGCAGGCAGGGGAGCAGGCAGGGGCAGGCAGGGAGGGCAGGCAGGGGGGGCAGGCAGGGGGCAGGCAGGGAGGGAAGGCAGGGGGGCAGGCAGGGGGCAGGCAAGGGGGCAGGCAGGGGAGCAGGCAGGGGGTCAGGCAGGGAGGGAAGGCAGGGGGCAGGCAGGGGGCAGGCAAGGGGGCAGGCTGGGGAGCAGGCTGGGGCCAGGCAGGGAGGCAGGCAGGGGCCAGGCAGGGGGGAAGGCAGGGGAGTAGGCAGGGGAGCAGGTAGGGGGCAGGCAGGGGGCAGGCAGGGGGGAAGGCAGGGGGCAGGCAGGGGAGTAGGCAGGGGAGCAGGCAGGGGGCAGGCAGGGGAGCAGGCAGGGGGCAGGCAAGGGGGCAGGCAGGGGGCAGGCAGGGGGCAGGCAGGGGAGTAGGCAGGGGAGCAGGCAGGGGGCAGGCAGGGGAGCAGGCAGGGGAGCAGGCAGGGGGCAGGCAGGGGGCAGGCAGGGGGGCAGGCAGGGGGCAGGCAGGGGGCAGGCGGCAGAGGGTGGGCCCGAGCCCTGGTGCCTGCCTGGAGGGCGGAGGCTGGGGCTGAGCCTGCAGCCCCGGGGGTCCAGGCCTTTCTGATGAAGCCGGTACATTCGGAAGGCTGACCCCGCGGAAGGCCGCCACGCTGGGCATCTCACTCTGCGCGGCGCTTTTAGTTAGCGACTGTTTTGTGGGTGCCCGCGCAGCGTGAGTCCTCTCCCCTGGGGAGTCGGGGTTCTGAGGTCAGAATAGCAGCCTGCCTGTCGCGGGGGACCGAGCAGTCCCCGGGCCGCTGCTGTTATAGGGGCCGCACGCACGGGGTGTGGGGATGGCCCTGTGAGGAGGAAAAGGGCAGAGCGCGGCCACAGTGCCCGCACCCCATCTGTCAGGAGCTCATTGTGTCTGCAGTGAGCGCTTCGGGGTCCGTCGGGTGGGAAGGGAGGCGCCCAAGCCGTGTGCAGAGCCGGGTGACTAGAAAGGCAGGTGGACGCCCCGGCTAACAGCCGGGGTTCGCAGGGGACCGCGGGTGCTCCAGTAGCAAGTCCTGGGCAGGCGAGGGTCCCGCTGGGGTCCGGGAGGAAGAGGCAGCGGAGCCTGGAGACGAGACGGAGGGGAGCTTGGCCTGAGTGGGGTGGTGCCGGCGCTGGCACGGGCCTCTGCCCCCTGCGCCACCTCCACGCCGGACGCCTCATCAGCGAGGCTTCGAGGAGCATCCGAGGCCACTCGGGCAGGGTTTGGTGCTTGTCTTCGTGGTGACAAAGACTGAAGGCCCCAGACACACTTGGGGAGAAAGGTGGGTTCGGCACTGGGGCTAATTAGAGAGTTGGGGGCGCCGCAGCTCTGCGCGTGTGGATACGTGTGCAGGCGGTCCCGAGACAATGAGAGCTCCTGTGTGTTCTTTCGGGGCTCAGGGGAGGGTTTCGGACAGCGAGTGTGCGTGCGTGCGCGCGTCTGAGCCTCCCAGCAGTCAGCTCGTGCCGCAGGGGTACTGGGAACGCGCCCCCATTTTCCTGCACTTGAAGCCTGCGTCTTGAAGCTCACTTCCCAACGTGGCGTGCGGTTGTGCCTGTACCATGAAACGCGCCAGCTGAGTTTCCTCCTCAGGGCTCTTACTCTAAATTTGGCCGGCGCGTCTGCACCGGCAGATAGAGGGGCTCAGCGCCGGCGGCGTCTGTATTTAGGTTCTGCGGCCGGGAGCGCCTCGCGCTCCCCCGCTGCTGTCGCGGCGTCCCGGGGTGAGTGGCCGCGGGGCTGGGGGCTGACGTGGCGAGCACAGCCCTGGAGTATTTTTAGAGCCGAGGCTTGACAAACCACAGGCTTTATTTTTCGTCTCGCGCGCGGTGGTGCTGTCGCGGGCCAGCTCTGGGCCTAATAAGATAATAGCCCTGCCCTGCCCTGCCCTCTCCCGCGGCCACGGCGCCCGGACTTCTGAATGAAGCCACGTGGCCGCGAGCCTCAGCCGCCAGAGCTGGCAGCAGCGCGGCGGGAGAGCATGGGGGCGCCGGGCGGGGCGGCAGGCCGGGTCTGGCTGGTCCGGCGGGAGCGGGATGCGCGGCCTTGCTTTCTCCATCTGTGAAGTGGGGTGACCTGGCCGCGCCCTTGGTGTCCGGCACTGCGCGTGGACATCCACCTCCCTGAGAGGAAGCGCGTGGACCCGTTACTCCGCTGATTCTGTGGCTTTGAAGTCGCGAGTTCAGGCAGGAGAGACGCTTCTGGCAGCGGGTGTTCAGAGAACCCCGCGGGGCCCCGAAATCGCAGCACCCCTTCAGAGACGCCCGCACTGCACTCCGTGGCCGGTCATCTCCGCTCCCCCAGGCTGTCCCCCTCTTACTAGCAGTAAGGCAGCGGTTAGGGAAAATAGCACCCTGATCCTGAACTACGGGGGACCCACTTCTGCCCCCCTTTATAATCGTGGAAGGGTTGAGACTTTGTCAAGGCGAGAACGTGTCGTTGGAACAGACAGTCTTTCAAAGTGGCAGCGTTACTCCTGCCTCGGGATGCATCGAGAGGAGACACACCCTCCTCCCTCGGGCCCTGAGCCCCCTGCTCTCTGGGCTTTCCTGGGGCTGATAGAATTGGGACGCCCCGTTTGCCGTCTGGAAAACCCGCAGCCGTGTCCTCCCCTTCCGTGGGCGGGCTAATGGCTGCGTGGCTTCGTTTGCGTTGAGCTGCTTGTGTTAAAATAAACCTTTCTTTTTCCGTGGGGGGCCGAGAGGTTGCAGCGCCAGCGTGGGCATGAGGGGTCTTCTGCGAAGCCCCCCCCACGCGTGTCCCCAGAAGCACGGCTCCCAGGCGGGTAACTGTTGGTATCAGACCCCGCCAGGCGGAGGTTTCCTGTTTTCCTTCGGGCAGCTCGGAGTCAGGTGTTCCCCGCTCACCTTAGAGGCTCCGGGAAAACGTAACTGGACTCTCTTATCTGCGCCCCGGCGGCTCCGAGCCGCCTGCGCTCCTGGAGGCTTCTGGGGCGGGCGATTCCCAGCAGGAGGTGTCTGCATCTCCCCCCACGAGGGGTGTTGGGGGACAGTAAATGAAAAGTGCCAGAGGGGCGAGGTTCGCGGGGCCCCTGTCCTGTTGTCTTCCGGGCAGGTGTTCTTTGGGGCGGCGGGGCTCTTGGGGTCCTCGAAGGCGGATTCCTGGGGGGGGTCACTGCAGGTTCCCTTCTGACTTGAACTGGCAAAGCCACCGCTCGAGGCGGGGGTGGAGCTGCCCCCATGCCCGCCTGCCAATGGCGCAGGGGCCTCGGGGGGCGCTGCTGAGCGAGGCAGGGAGAGGCGGGGTGCGGCGGGCGGCCACGGCCAGGAGCTGCGAGCATCAGGGCTCGGGATCCGCGACTTGACAGTTACAGGCGGCGAGTTCACAGGCAACAAAGTAGTCAATTTAGTGGCCCCCGTTTCCTTTCCCTTGGACTAGAAAAATACGAAATTCGCTCGAAGTTGCTTTTCCAGCTCCGCCGAGGGCGTCGGGTGTGCTCAGGCCGGCGCGGTCCTGCCCGCGGTGACGCTGGGCCCCACGCGCGCTCGCACCTGCCCCTTCCACACCGCGCCCAGGAGCAGCCCCGCGGGCCCCTCGCGGGCCGTGGCCTCGCCCCGTCCGCCCCGGGCGCCAAGGGTCTGCCTGGGGCCCGTCAGCGCCCTCCGCAGCCTTCCCCTCACGCTTGGGCTTCGTCGCCCTTGGGAGACGGTTATTTCCGTTCTTCTCCCCTCCGCGTTCCTCGCCGGGAGCGGCGCGGCCTTGGCCACCCACCGGGAGACCGGGGCCCGCTGGGAAAGCGGGCCCTGTGCCACCTCACGTCTGCCGCTGCCACACCCAGGGCGGGCACCCTCCGCCTCCCGGAGGGCGACGGCATTAAAGCGGCAGCGGGGCGGGGGCTCTTCTGCCCGGGGCGTCCTCTCCCGGACGTGCGCTCCGGCAGTTCAGCACCGGGAGTGGCGCTCGGCCGGGTCGCGGAGCATGTCAGTGAATTGCTTCAAGCCGGAGTGGAGAATGCAGAGACCCGCTGTCGGGGACCAGGCGGGCGCTGGTGCCCCCCCACCCCGGGGGCCGGGCTTTCTGCCCGGGGAGGCTTGGCAGCGCGCGGTCATGCGCCTGCTTGTAAAAAAAATGGCAGGGAGGAGGGTCAGGAGTGGACCCACGCCGCCCCGAGCGTCCTCCAGGGGAGACCCCAGTGTCGGCCACTGACCCTGCCGTCCGGGTGCAGGTTTCAATGCCGCTTGGGTGCGTCCGGCCTCGCGCCTCTGCTCTGTCCTCCGGGGCGGAGCTGCCCGTCTCAGGCCAGACGCAGGCCCGAAGCCACGCGCAGGCCCCGCTGTTGGCCCCGCCGGGGAAGCTGCCGGCCCCGCCGGGGAAGCTGCCGGAGCCCCGTCCTGCGCCGCAGAGACTGCAGTTCAGTGCATATTGGTGGCAGAATTGCAAGAAACTGTATCTTCTTTCTTTAGAATATTCAGGTCTCTTACAGGCAGCTTCAGGACGCTGACTTTGACTGGATGAGGAAACAAAAAACATGAAAAGTAATAAACACTGTGGAAACAGTAGACGTGAAAGCCAAGGCCTAAGCACAAGCAGGCGGGTCTCTGACCTGCGCCCTCCCCTGGCAGCTGGCGCGAGCGAGCGTCTTCTGTCAGGTTGCACGAGCGTCCACGCGGGGCCCTCTGGCCCAGGGGTCAGCGATACGCTCCAGGTGCGGCGGGGCCATTTGGTTCCCTCTGGCCCCTTCCCGTCGTGTCCTGTGCGTGTGTCGCCGACGCCCCGCGTCCCGCGTGGAGCCTGGGCGGGCCTCCCGGGAGGACGGGGGTGGCGTCTGGTCCCGGCCTGGGTGACGCTGTAGTGGCCCGAGGAGCCTGGCACCTCGCATGGCCCCCCGCGGCCCCCATGGGACCCCACTCTGCCGAAGATGGGTCGCCAAGCACCACGGAAGGTGCTGAGTCCCCGACAAGTTGTCTGCCTTGGAAACCGAGGAAATGCCGTGAAATTTGAAATGCGGCCAGAGCGTGCGGCGTGGCGGGTGGTGATGGATGTTCTGGAGAATACGGCAGGGCAGGGCGGAGGGAGCAAGCGACCCCGGGGTGGAGCAGGTTGAAGGTGGTGAGGACGCAGCTCCCCCAGCAGCTGCGGGCGGTCCCGACGGGCGCGGGGGTGGCTGGCGGCGCAGAGGCCCTGGGGCGGGCGGCGCTGGTGCAGACGCGGGCGAGGAAGGCAGGGCGGGCGGGGCGCCCGTGAAGGACAGCGGCGGCCCAGCTGGGCAGGGCTCCTGCCTTGACAGCCTGCGCGGCGCTTCGGTCCCCGAGCGCTCGCCCCCCGCCTCGGGACCCGCTGGCGTCTGTGGGCGCCTCTGGCGGCGTTTGCCTAGTATGTCGACTCTTGAATTCTGTTCCCCAAATATGCGACATGTGTGAAGACCCGCGCTCCAGCTAGCGGGACGAAGCCGCTGCCGGCCAGGGAGGGTCAGCGCGACACCCACCAGCGATGCCAGGCGCGAGCTTGCGTGCGGGCAGAAGGCGCTGTGGCCTCCTGACCTGGAGGACCTGTTCAGGCGCATTTGCCCCTCAGAGCCTTGTTGCGTCTTGTTATTTTCCTTATTTTTTGCAGGGGGCTGGGGAGGGGGCGCGGACCTGCCCGACACCGGAGGGTGGAGATGGGGGCCCCACCGGCCTCCTCCTCCCGGGCTCTAGGCCTTTGGGCAGCGAGCGCCTTCCTGGGGAGCCCCTCCCTGTGCGGCCTGGGCCCTGGGGCGCCGGCCCCGGCGGCTGCGTTCGTCAGTGGATTTGGGAACTGACACGGTAGCGAGTTCATGCCCTCTGCGGCGCCGCGCCCACCCTGGAGAGTCTGGCTTCAGAGGCGGGCGCAGAGGGAGGGGTTTGGGTAAAAGGTGGGCAGAGGCCAGCGCACCCTGGCCGCGGGGGGCTCCCTCCCTGGGAGAGGGTGCAGACACGGGTGGGACGTGTCACACACACGCGCGACCAGGCCACGCCAGCAACGCTGCTCAGATGCTCGGGGCTTGGCTCTGTCTTCAGAATTTACACACAGTTTCCCTTAGTTTCTCTGAAGTACATGAAGGTGATGGGCGATGCCCAGCGGGCTCCCCCCGCCCCCAGTCCTGGTCCCTTGGCCTGGCCGCGTGGGCAGCAGTGGAGGGGAGGCCCAGGTGCCGGGCGGGGTGGGTCAGCGTCCCATCAGGGGCCACACCCGGTCCTGGACAGCACCGTCCACCACGTGGCCACTGTCAGTGACGGGGACACACGGGGGAAAGTGGCCAGAGAACTTGCAGGCAGTTGGCGCTGCCCAGCAGTGCCTGCCGTGCGCACGGAGCACTGAGAACTGCCTGAAACGCAGCTGGGAAGGGAGCAGGCGTCGCCGGTGGCCTGTTGCTCGCGGGCGCTGTTCCATCCTCGCGCTGTCTCCCTTCTACTGACAGAGGAAGGTGCGAGCCTGAGCTCACTGCCCCGGGGTGCCCTGGCCCCGGTACCCCTGGCGTGAGTCCTGGCAGGCTGGAGGGGCCGGCCTTCTTGGGCTGGCTCTGCTGGACTGAGCTGGGGGCTGTCTAGCCACGGCGTGATGGAGCGTGTGCCTGGCCTGGCCTGCCCTCTGTGCTGAGTGTGGAGGGGGTGCCCCTGCAGACTTGGGGTCCCCAGGCTCCAGCCACTCCGCCCTGCTGTGGCTTAGGAGATGAGCTGTGACGCGCTGTGACTGGCCCTCCTGCCCCCCGGGGTCGCCACCGGGGCTCACTGGGTCCCCCGCAGCAGCTGCGTCTCCCATGACATCCAGGTGTGGGTGCGCTGGGCCCCCTGTAGCAGGTCCAGGCGTGGGCGTGGCTGCCCCGCCAGGCGGGGAGGGGGCTGCGGCCTTCGAGGGGCTTTGGCAAGCCTGGCCCCAGGGGAATGGCCGGGCCGGGCGCCCTCGCAGCTCTCAGAACTGCCGGCCGCCCGTGGCCCCGAGTTACCCAGGAAGACAATTCTGCTCTGTCCGCTGCTGGCCAATTAAAACGTGTTTGTCCACCTCGCCCGGAGCCGCTGCCCTGTTGGCGCGTTCACTGGCGCTGACTCGCTGCTGGGAGGTGACTGCTGGTGATGTCATCGTGGGTTTAGTTCTGAATGAAGACAAGCGGGAGGAGCTAGCCGCGGCGCCCACGTCCGGGGCGGGGAGGTGCCCTGGCAGCCGGGCTGGGCTGGGCTTTGTATCCAAACAGAGCGTGTGCCCACACGTCTGCATGGTTAAAGGTGCGGGCGGGGGGTGCCCGAAGATGGTGCTGCTCGGCAGAGGCGACGACAGGGAAGCTGGTCTGCCCTCCGCCTTAGCAGTGCTTGTCGGGGGTCCACTGTGGCCTGCGGGCTCTGGGCAGGGAAGAGTGGCCCCATTTTCAGAAGAGGGTTCAGGCCGTCGGGGTGACTCTGACCCCGGGCCTGCGGGGGGTGACCTTCCACACCCACGGCTCCTGAGTCACGGGAACGGCATGTGGTCCGAGGTGTGGGGCCGGCTGCCCTGAGCCACGCCGGGCTCCCTGGAATGCTCAGGTGGGGCGGCTGGGGTGCGGGCCCCGGGCCACCCCCTTGGCCTGGACCCCGGCCCGACCCAGGGTGCACTCACAGCCACAGGCTCCCCGAGAGCACTGTCCTGCCCCGGCACAGACCTGGAGTGGGGTGCAGGGAGGGAAGTTGGGGAGCAGAGCGCCGGTGGAGGTGGCCTGGGAAGGAAGCTGCCCTGGCCGTGGGGCGGGGCCCAGACATTTCCCCGTTTGTTAATCTTTTCTTTTTTCACCCAATGAGAGAACCTCACTGCATTGTATCATCAACGCATTTCCAGAACTGCTCGCTTTCCCTCCGGAACCAGAGCGTTCACCCCAGGGGCGGGCCTGCCCGCCTCTCATTCCCCGAGGCGGAGCGCCGAGTCCCTCCGGATCCCAGGCCCCGGGAAACGCGTTCATTTTAGTAGCGAGCAGGGAGTTCACTTGTAAGTCTGCAAAGAAGCAGCCGCGACCCCGCCGTCCGGATTCTGGAAGGAGAGCCGTCCCTCGAGTGGAGCCGGGCGGCTGGAGGGTGCTCTGAGGAGGCGCGACTCTGCATCCGTGGAGGAACCGGGGCGGCAGACTGAGAGCTGCGGCCCGAGACAACACGGCCACGTCATGGTGTCTGTGAAGTGTGTGGTTCTCACGCCAGCACCGAGTCCTAAGTATAGTGACCGTTAAGTCTGAGGGGAGATGCCTGTTTTGGGGTGCCGCCACATGCCCATGGGCACCCGGTGTCGGGCTCGGGGTCCGATGCCCTTCTGCTCCTGCTCACACGTGAGCCCCGACTCCCGTGGCCTCGCCGCTCCCAAGTGGCAGGGGAGGGTCGGGCTCGACGGCGGGCGGGTGGGGGCGCCCCAGTGATGACCCCACTCTCCTCCTGCTGCGCCCTGGACGGGGCCGGGCAGGCAGTGTGGGGTGGAGGAGGGGCTGGCTTCTGGGAAGAGCTTGCAGGGGACCCTGAGGGTCCAGCTGGTGTCCAGCGTCCCCCACGGGTGACAGAGGGGGCCGGCCCCACCTTCCTTCCCCTGCGCCGCCCACGAGGGAGGAGTCGGGTCTTTCCCTGCCAGTAAAGCCTGACGTCCTCATGTGCCAGGAGGTTCGCCAGCTCTTGGGGCGCTTTTGCCTCTTGGGTGCTGGTGCTGGGCACAGCGGTGGGTTTCCCCGTGGCCCGGGCGCCGCTGCGGCAGGAGGTGGGGAGGGGGGAGGCTGCCCCCGGAAGCCCAGCTGCAGGCCCCGCGCAGCCTGCTGAGCACGCGCAGAAGAGAAGCAGCACGGCAGGGGGCGAAGCCGGTGCTCTCCAGGGAGCACAGGCCCCTGTGGTGAGAGTGGGCCTGGGGGGACTGCAGCGGGGAGACCTAGAGAAGGGGTGACCTGTGGGGGGACTCACGCGGGAGGATGCAGGGGGAGGCTCACTGGGCGAGGACCCGGGGGAGGACTTCCGCGGAGGAGGGTTCACAGGAGGGACTCCCCCGGGGAGGACTCGCAAAGGGGAGAATCTGCAGGGGAGGACCTGCAGGAGGACTAGCAGGAGCAGGACTCTCGGGGGCAGGTCCCGCAAGGGAGGACCCGCAGGAGGACACACAGAGGAGCACCGCAGGGTGGGGGTGCCGGGTCGCTGTGGACCTGCTGGTTGTGACAGGATCCCTGAGGTCTCTGGGAGGGATCACACAGGCCCCATCATTAATCCAGCCCCCAGGAGCCGGTGGCCTCGCCCTGCTTCATGCCGAGCCACTGACATCAAGTCACAACTTGACGCTGGGAGCTTCTGCAGCAGCAGCGTCCAGCGGGATGACTTTTACCGTCGGGGGAAGTGATGAGCTCGTGTTAGAGAGAGTTCTGGGCCTTCCGCCGGTCAGGTCGGGCTGGGAACGTGTCGGCGCCCCATTTGTCAGCGGGGAGCCTGTGCTCCCAATTTCCATTAAGTGATTTTTTTTTTCCAATTTAAAAGTAAAGTTCAAGTAACCGTTTTTCTGAGAATCTTGGGCTTATCACTCCCAACCTTACTTTTCCGGGGGGGTGGGGGGTATATTCTGAGAGTGTTTTCTTTTCAGTAAAGTTAGGAGATACCGAATTATCAGGCTTATTTTCTGGGAATTTCTTGTGTAACTGAAAAGCCATTTTCCCCTGTAATGCTGTGTTTAGCATAAAAAGGCCTGAAGGACCTGTTTGGGCTGGCTGGAGGGTTCCTTTGTTTCATGGTAGTTGTTTCCAGAAATAGAAATTTTAATTTTGCAATAGCTCACCATTTTGTCACGCAAATCAGTATTTGCTGTGCTCCAGGTTCAAGTCCCCGAAATGTGACGACCCCTGACCGGCTCCGTGGCGCTCTGCTCCCCTGCTGAGTGCTCCCCTTGGATTCAGCCCGGGTTCCCCCACCCAGGGCTGGCTACTCCCCACCCCGGGCCGGGCCAGGCCACACCCCACCCAGGTCCCGGCCACTCCCCTCCAAGGACCAGGCCACTCCCCGCCTGGGGCCCGGCCCCCTGCTCTGCTCTGACATCTGACAAAGCGACTTTCCCACTAGTTTAATTACCCGGGTTTTCAGTGACTTGTTTCCTTTTCCTTTATTTCCCCTTGCGAGGTGGAGCAGCGTGAAGGCTCGCTCGTTTGCACGCCGATTGCGCTGCGAGGTCACAGGCACCGCGTCCCTCCCCAACATCATCTGTCACAGCTTGACCTCTTTGCTGAAAGTTGCTTCCTTTTTCAGACGGCACCTCCGGGCGGAGGCTCGTGTGAGTGGAGCGGAGGCTCGTGTGAGTGGAGCGGAGGCTCGTGTGAGTGGAGCGGAGGCTCGTGTGAATGGGCTTCCGTGCACTGCGGGCCAGCGGGGAGCGCCGTGCGCCGTGGCGGGCCAGAGGCCGGGTGTGGACGCTCGCGTTGCTCTGTGGCCACGTTCACGCGCGCTGGCAACCCCGGAGGCTGCTTCCCCTTTGGCCACTGAGCCTGACTCCAAAGGCGCCTCTTGATGAGTGCTGGAGGGTGTGGTCACGGCATTAGTTCGCCTTTTGCTTCTGGTAGAACTAGCACAAGCAATGAGAGAAGCTGCTGGAATCCCAGGCGCAGGAAGTGTGGGCTCTGAGGGGCTGAGGAAGTGGGCTGGTGTGTTAGGCTGGCTGGGCCACACGTTTCCAAGGGTGACTTACCCTCCACAGTGCGTGAAGGCGAAGGCACAGACGCCTGCTCTCCTCCTCCCGGGGCGGGGAGCAGCTGGCGCCGCGGCCACGACGGGCCGATGTCTGGATGCCCCGCCCGCCCCGCCCTCCCTGCCAGCCACACACTAGTCCTGGCAGCCCTCGGTGCCCAGGTCACTGTCCTGGTGTCCCTCCTGCAGCGCCAGGCGCACTGGCAGCACACTCCCTGGTCTGCCGTCCCGGCCCGGTCTGCGGCCTCCTTCCCACACTCGCCTCTCTTGCCCAAGCCTTCGGGTGTGCGCGTGCTCAGCCCCTCCATGTCTCTGGGGCCGGGACGCCTGGTCGGGGGGTGCCCCTGCTGGCCCTCTCGCTCCTGTCACGGGCGGCCTCTGCAGCCCGGCCCTTTGGTGTGCAGGAGGTTGCATCTGGGGAGTGCTTGCACTCCCTGCACGGGGGTGGCTGACGTGAGACCCCCCTCTCCTCCATACCTCTGGGTAGAACGTTTTCACACGCCTGAAGGTCACGGGGTGACGGAACTCACGATGAGTGATTCCTGCTCTCTTGCGTGATGCCAGCGCCGGGAGACTGAGGTTTTGGAGACTGCACCGTAGCTCAGAAAGGTGCACGTGTGCATTCCCGCCCCACGGGGTACGTGGGGCCTGAGCAGGGCCGCGGCGGCAGCCGAGCACCTGTGGGCCAGGGATGCACGTGCGGGGTGCCCGCCGAGGCACGGCTGTGCTCCCCCTGAGAAGCTGAAGTGCTTGTTCGTCTGTTTCAGCGGAGATGGGAGACGCACCGGGGGCCCCATCCTGCTCCAGGGGGCTCGCTCTGGGGTGGGTGCTGCCCGAAGGCAGCCACAGCCCTTGGTGAGGCCGCCGTCAGCGTCCCACGAGTCCCTTGGGACCGAGGGCCATGGGCACCGAGGCAGCTGGCGGGCACCCCCAGGAGGGAATTCGGGGCTCTGTTTCCCCTCCAGTTTCATTTGCCGTTTCCATGTGGCATCTTTGGAGGACTTCAGGCTTTCACACAGCAGCAGCGAGCAGCATGGGGCAACACCCCGCATTGTGTGGCTCCTCGGAAGGTCGCGGGAGGACGGGGTGGTGACCTGGGCTGGTTGTGTGTCTGTCCCGGCTTCTGTGTGTCCCGTCACACGGCTGGTTTGTGCCTGGGCCGCTGGGGCAGAGCCACGGGCTGAGGTTGATTCCCGGCACCGGGGCCTTCTGGCATTTCTTTGTTGCGGGATCCGCCCTCTGAGCCAGCAGAGTAGAGAACTAGAGTCGCGTGGAAGGAAAGTGGGGTGTTCGGGCAGGGCTGCTTCGCCCTGGTTTTCCAGGGTCCGGCGGCGGTTCTGGCCGTGGCTGGCCGGGTGGGCGGGAGGACGTGCGGGCTGTGCCCGCGCAGAGGGTGGGGTCCCGGGGCTGCGGGGAGCAGGTGGGCGTCCCGGTGGGGCTCTGGGCTTCCTCGCTCACCTGAGGAGGCGCAGGCTGGCTGCCCGGCAGCCCCTGGACAGCTCGCGCCTCCCAGCCTGCGCGGCGGTCCCCGAGGGGCGGGCACACCTCCCCCGCGAGGCCTGACCCTCTGCTCTCTCTTTCAGAGTAGAGACGCCGGCTGCCCCGCGTCGGCAGCGGAGAGAGACGTGGGACGACGCTCAGCCTTTTTTTTTTTTTTCATCTGAAGCTGCTCACACTTCCCTGGGGCGTCCGTGCGCACTTGGGGCGCGGGGCAGGAGGCCCAGAGCCCGCGTCCCGCCCGGCGCCCGCCCCGCGCTGCTCTCACTGTGTCTGGTCTGGCTTGTTACGGAACGGGCGAAGAGGTCAGTGTCCGGAGTCGCGGCGCCCGGCGTGGACGGCAGCCGTGTCCTCGCTCCCCCCGCACAGCGGGCGCCCCCAGCTACCACAGTCCTACCTCAGTTCCGGGGAGCGCCGGGCGCGCGTAGGGGCCCCTGCGCCCTGAATGTGTCTCCGGGACGGTGTCGGCTGAGCCGGCCCAGTGGGCCACGCCGGTGCGCAGGTTTCCCCCCGGGTGCCTGCGGGTTTCCCGGGGCCCCTGTGGGCCGCACGGGCCCGGACGTGAAATCCGGCATTGGGCGTTGAAGATGGACGGACGGATAACGATTATTCTGGGACCGCGGCGGCCTCTTCTTGTTGTGCTGAGCGGGGTGGGCGGGCGGGCGGGCGGGGCGGAGGGCGAAGCGCTCTCCACCCTGACGGACTGGTTGGCCTCGTGTAGACGTGTAGGTACCTCCGTGCAGACGCCTGCCCCCGCCGCCCGCCCGGGCGTCTCCGTGCCCTGACGCTGGAGCTGGCGTCCACTGCACCAAAAATCCTCGTGGGCGTGCGCCCTCGGGGGCGCCCGGCTTGGCGGGTCCGGGACGTGGTATCTTGACTCTAGAGCGCTCCTCGGCCAGGGAGGCTGCGTGCGCGACGGGAAAGCAGACACACAGGTGACAGGCCCTCCGGCCGGTGGGTTCGTGGGAACGGAGAAGGAGGAACCCCACAGGATGTGTCCCTTGGCGGAAGACCCCTGACAAGACTTCCTCGCCTCGGCGTTTTCAGTGTTCTGGAAATTTCAGTGTTGTGGCGACGATGCCCGCGTCCCCCGCGCCTGCCGACCTTGACAGCGGGTCGTCCGTCTTGCTGCTCGCCACGCGTGCTGGAGGGCCGCGGCCGCCGGGGCGTCCCGTGCCTCTCGGAGAGTCAGCAGAGGTTACACTAATTCATCGGAGACGTGAGTTTTTTCTGTTTGTTGGTTCTGTTTGGGTTTTTTTTTTTTTTTGGATAAAAATATATATAAATATATAGATATATATCACTATAGAATAATGCATTAATAAAATGAGGCTTTTCTAGAGGAAGACCAAAAAATTCAATGTCTTAAAAATATATTTCATGGCAATGCAAAAGTCTTCCTGCCCCCACGCTCAACTTCTAGAACAGAGGATTGTATTGCAAGACAAAGTTGAATGTAAAGTGACCCCCCTGAGCATTTTTAGCCTTTTACTTTTCTAAAGTTACACATCACAGCAGTGCACAGACCCCACGCTGTTCGTCTGAAGGTCAAGTCAGTGTATCATACATATACCTTATTTAAAATGTATAAAATGTCCTCAAGTTTTGATTGAGTTTTGGGACCCGGAGCTGTCGGGTCTGGCTTGCTCCGTCACACCCCCTGGGGTCCAGCAGGACCCCCGACGGCCGGCTGCGGGGGGCGGTGTGACCACGAGGCTCGTCCCAAGCGGGGTCCTCCGCCGCTGGCTCCCGCTGCGGCCAGCCGAGCAGGAGAGTCCACAGTAGACCATGTTTTCCTCTATCCTGTACATTTCAAAAAAGGCATATGCAATATATACATTTTTAATTTAGTTTACAGAATGGAACCAAAATGTATGAATGTTATGTTTGCTAAAACTTTACGATGTATATTGGGTCTTTGTACATTTTGCCTGACTTACCTTAAATTTAAAATATTTTTTGCTATATAAACTTTAACAGTTATTAAACAGTGTTTCATTTGGGTACGTATTGTTTCTGGATATCAAGATGTTAAATATATTTCTTGCTAGGGCAGCAGGACAGAGACTGAGCTGCTCCCGCCCTGTCCTCTCTGTAGCGCTGTAAATAAGGGTCGCGTGACCCTGTGGAGACAGAATAAATGGAGCTAGCGTAGTGTATTGTATCTAGTCTGTATTGATCATGGATGCTCCCCTTAATAGCCATATGCAATAAAATAAAATACATTATTTATGAAATGAATAAAGCCTTGAGGATTTTCTGTGTGGATTCTGCGCTTGACACACGCTGGTGGCCGCTTGGGAGAAGGCCTGTTGATGTTCTGCTCCCCGGGACCTTGATGCTTCTTGGTTTAAACGTTTTGCTCTGGAAACCAGAAATACGTCCAAAGTCACACATTTTATCAAATTTGTGTGTGTTTTGTTTTGTTAATGTTTACTTTAAAATCCGCCCACGGGTGAAGCTGCGCGGCATTTGTGTTTCTCTTTCTGACTTTGCCGAGCACGACCCCCTCAAGGTCCATCCGTGTCGTCTCCAAAGGTGAGATTTCTGTTTTCATGGCTGAGTAGTATTCCACGGCGCACAGGCCTCGTCTCGTTCTCCCCAGCTGTCACTGGGCACGCAGGCGTCTGTGTCTTGGTTGTTGTGAGGGAGGGGATTGGGATTTGAGTCCCTATTTATGACATCACATCTTGATGCCCCGGTTGCAGGACGGAGGGGCCTGATCCTGCCTTAAACGCAGGTGCCTGTCCCATGCCTGCCAGAGCGGCTGCCACGCTCTTTGATCTGCAGTGCCTGACGTGTGCTGTTCACACCTGCTTGGTGGTCTCTGCTCGGCGGGCGCCTCCTGGGCTGACGGAGAGCGCCGGGCCGTCCCTGCAGGGCGTCCTGCTAGGCTGTGGCTCCTCCGGTTGCTCTCTCTTGCCTGCCCCCTCCAGCTCTGGCAGCAGGCCCCTTAGTGGCTTCCTGTGCCTTCTAGCTCCTCCCCGGCCTCTCGCTGAGACCACTTCCCTTGTACCCGCAGCCCTGGCATCCGCGGAGCCCTTGGGCGCCGCCTTCTGGGGCTCGGTCTGCTCAGCTGGAAGCGTCCAGAGACTGAACCATGGCTGCGGGGTCGGCCTCAGCAAAGGCCTGCATGCTCGGCCCTGCAGCTGGGTCAGCGCGGCCCCTCCGTCCAGGTGCCGGCGCTGGAGGTCGTGTCTCTGGGCTCAAGGGATGTTGGTCCTTTCATGTCTGAGTCTTGGTATGAGTCTCCCTTCTTCCTGGAGGGTCAAAACGCCTTCTTCCCCTGCCCCGAGTGCTTCCTGGGACGCCCCGCCCTGGCTGCGGAGGCTGTGGGTGGAGCGGGCACCGCCAGGAGGAAGGCCGGGAGCCGCCCCCGCCCGCCCCTGCACTGCGGAGCGAGGCAGCTGCTCCTGCTCACGCTTCACCACCAGGCGGACCCTCGGCCACATCCTCGGAGGGCGCGGGGTGCAAGCCCTCCTGTGTCTGGAGGAAGCGTGAAATATTGGCCATCTGTGCCGTGGACGCGATGCACATACTCCCTGGCCGCTGCCCGGCTCCCTGCGCCCTCCGCTGGCCTGTGCCTGGAGCTTGTCCCCTCTCCAGGCCCCCAGGGCCCCGAGTCCCACCACCGTCACCAGCTGTGCCAGGACACCCGTCAGGGCCCTAGGGAGCCACACACATGCTGCTGGCTTGCAATGCCCTCGGCCTGCTGTTGCCCCCGCCGGCACCCTGCCCGCTGGAGCCAGGGCGAGGAGCTGCCTCTCTGCCCTGCCCTGGGGGGCTACCAGCACCCCAGCCCGGACGCCCAGTCCCGGGAGACCTCTGTCACCCCAGCGAGCTTGCCCGGTTCTGCGGGGCGATGCCGGCGCCCTCCCTGGCCGGCAGCCGAGGCCGTGAGCGCTGCTCTCCGAGGGCTCCTTCCTCCATCCGGGCTGCTCTGGAAACATTAGCTCTTGGCTGGCAGTCGCGGCTTCCTGCTTTCATCCGCTCGGCCGGCAGCAGGGACATCCGGCCAGGACCCACCAGCCCTCCAGGGCAGCACCCAGACTCCCAGGGCGCTCTGTGGGGGGGGGGGCAGGGGCTGGGGGGCCTCGCCGTGCCGTACCCTTCCTGATTATCCCGGAGCGGTCCAAACTTAATGGATTTTTGCAGACTCCGTCTGAATGGGAGCCACGGGGCACACATACAGTTGTGCACATGGCGTGTGTGTCAGACACTGTGTGCTGTCAATGTGTCACGCATGTGGCATATAGGGGAGCTTGTCCCAGTGCGTGCTTCTCCCGCCCCTCTGCACGGTACAGGCGGGCCCGGCCTGACGCAGGCACCGCCAGCTCCACACACAGCCGTTCAGTTCCCAGCACGCTCACGAGAGGCGGCTCCGGTGGTGCCCCCGGATCCCCGGCCCCCCCAACCCGAGCTTCCCTCTGGCAGCCTCCACAGGCTCATTGAGCACAGCAGGCGGCAGCCAGGGATGCCCTTAGCCCTGCCTCCTCCCCGCTGCGTCCCAATAGGAAGCAAAGCTGCTCAGTCCTCAGCCTCCCCTCCTCACGAGGCCTCCCCTCGGCACACGCCTTCGCACACACCCTCCGAGGCTTCAGAGGTGCGCGGTCTCCCTCCGCTGGGTCTGCACCTAATTACCTGGTGGTCTCCAGGCAGGGCCGAAACATGCCCCAGGGCACGAGGCACTCCAGGCCCCCAGGGTCAGGTCGCAAGGCCAGGTGGTCGCCTCCGGCTGCTTTGGAGTAAGTCCCCACGAGGGGCTCCCGCCTCCCGCCTCCCGCCTCCGCAGTCCCAGCTGCGTCTCGCCCTTCTCTAAGCGTCAGAGAAAGGTTTTGATTGTGTTTCCTCTGCGTTCACGTTCAAGCAGAAAGGTGCGATGACGGTCGCTGAGCTGCACCTCTAAGGTTGACAGCACGCCCTGGGTAGCTGCCGTTTTCTAACTAACACGCCGCCTTATTTGTAGCCAGAGGGCACGGGGATCCCTCCCACCGAGCTGCCCGGGGTGGCGGTGGGTTTGCTCGCGGAGGGGTCGGCGCTTAGCCACGTGCCGGCGAGCCCCTGGCCCTCCCAGCACAGAGGACGCAGCTGGAAGCCGGCCTCCGGGCCTGGCAGAGCGCCCTCGGCGGGACTGGGCCGCCTGGCACCGGGCCTCGGACTTCTGGGCCCCAGAACCTCGAGCGGAGACCGTCTGCGTATCCGCAGCCCCCGCCGCTCGGCCGACGGTCACCGACCACGCCAGGCGCTGGCGCAGAGCGCTCCGTGTCGCAGCTTCCCGGAAGCCGCGCCGAACAGTCCAGTGAGCTCCCCCCATGCCCGGCGCTCGGCTGCGGGAAACACATGTGGCTGTGATTCACCCCCGCCCTGTGGGCTCTCCAGGAAGCGCCGGTGCCCAGGCCAGACTCCCAGGGCCCCCGCAGCTCACGAAGCAGGATCCTCGTCGCGCCCGCTAGCCCCTGCCCCGGCACGCTCTGCCCTGGCCACCTTGCCTGAGTCCTGCCCTGGCCTCTGGGCCTGTTCACAGCCGCGGTCAGCCTGGGGGGGTGGGTCCAGCCTGGGATGGGGTCCAGCCTGCAGTTGGGGGACCATCTTGTGGTTTTGAGGGGCCAGCCTGCGGTTTTGGGGACTAGACTGATTTAAGGGACCAACCTGTGGGGGGCCAGCCTGTGGCTTGGGGCACAGCCTGTGGGGGGGATGTGGACTCCCTGCTTGCTTCTTGGCAAAGGGAAGCACGTGAGTGATCAAGAATGACTGTGCGGGGCTCTCCCCGACACCTCTCGAGTGACTCGAGCAGACGCCTGCAGAGCTGAGGGTCTGGGGGAGACGTGGGGGAGCAGAAGGGAGCAGGTGTGATGCAGGGACTGGGCAGCTCCCTGGCCGGCTTCCCCTCCGGTCTCCGCACACTGGGGCTCCTTCGAGGCCTCCCTGGCCGCCCCGTGTCTCACGCCCACAGCCCCGGGAAGGGCGCTGTGACCTGCGGTCCTGTCCCCGGTCACTTTCTTCTCTGTCACTTACTGAGAAACAACTAATCCAGCGAGGAGGGAAAAGAGAGCTTCCCTCCTGCAGGAAGTTCAGAGGACTGTGTAAATATTCAGGGAAAGATCCCCTCTAGGAGGGGTCCCCGTGCGTCACTGACGGGGCCCTGGGGGGTGTTTGCCCCTGAGCTGGGGTAACTGCTTTCTCCTCGGAGGGGGAGCCGCCGGGGCTCTTGGAGGAGCAGCTCTGCTGGGCCCTGTCGCTCTCAGAATGTGCGTGTCTGGGGGCTCAGAACCGTCCAGAAGTGGAGTTGGGGGTTGGGAAGACACCGCTGGGGCCCGGGGTTTGGTGGGCGGCTCTGCGGCCGTCTGGGACACCCGGCACCCCCGGTTCCGGGCCTTCGGGCTTGGGCCGCCTGTTCTTGAAAGATGCGCGGCGGGGCGAGCGTATCAGAAGTGCGTCCCTTTTTATTTTCCGACCACATGGATTCCGGGACCTGCTCGCGACGGGCCAGCTGTTTCCGGGCAAGCTCTAGACAATCAAGTGGGCGTCCCGAGGCCCCGCCAGCGCGTCCCTCGGGCGGCGAGATGCGCGTGCGCGTGTCCATTCCACGCCAACGCGTGGAGAAGCCGCGAGGAGCGAGGCGGTGGCTTGAGTTGGGTGACAGCGGCGCTGCTCTCCCGGGCCGGGCTGTCTAGTGAGGGGCCTTTGCCCCCCGGCCCCCACTTTGACCCCATCGGCAGCAAGAACAGGCTCCCTCAGCCTGGCCTGACGCTGCTTCCTGTTCTCGCTCTGGACTGAAGGTTCGAGACCGCCTGGGTGATGCAGGCCAGGAGCTCCCGAGGGTTGTCCCACTTCGCGACTTCTCTGCGTGCCCCCCCCGCCCCGCTGGATTGCCCCCTCTTCTCCCGACACCCCCGCCCCGCGCAGGCGGCTCAGCGGCTCAGCTGCTGTATACGCGCCGTGCTTGTCTCTGTCCTGACCACCTGCTGGCGCCGCTTCGGGCAGGTAGAGAGGACGGACTCGCGGGCGCACCTGCACCTGGCTGGACCCCGACTCTGCCACGGGCCCTGGCAGGGCCGGGGGCCCCTCAAGCGAGGAGAAGGCAGGCCGTCAGGGTGAGGATGGGCGATTTCCTCTCCGCTTAGGGAAGACTGAGGCCAGGACTGAGGCTTCTTGGCCCTCGGGCCAGATCCTCCGCCTGCCGGGAGGGGCGTCTGAACACCGTTTGCGGGCTCGGGGGTGTGGGGGGGCGCGCCTTGGTACACTGCTTATTTGTTACCTTGGGCCCCGGGCGATTCCCCCAGAGCAGACTCACCTGGCCCAGCGTGGCAGGCCCGGCTCTGCTGCCTCTCAGCCTGCCAGACCTGCCGGGTCTTCAAGCTCTCAGCCACCTTGACCCCCCAAATCAATGAGCTAAAACAGACCAGCTTGTCCAGCCAAAGTGTTGTTGGCACACGTTTTCCAAGCACTGCTGGGAAAGAAAAGAGAGGGACGTGGCTTCCCGAGAGGTCCTGGACCCTGGCCCTCCCACCCCTCTCCATGGAGCCCCCCAACCCCAGGACTCCCCCGGGCCCCAGGACACTCCCGCCCCTGGGGAGGAGGCTGAGGCCCTGCGGGCTGTGTCCCACGGATGGGAGGCGAGGACGGGGTCTCCCCCCTTTGGGAGTTTCATCCCTGCCCCTGCACAGGCACCGGCCAGGAGGCTGGAGGGGGAGGCGGGGAATGAAGCCCCTGCGCAGAGCCCAGCCAGGCCTGCAGGCATTCCTGAGTCGGGAAAACACTTTAATGAATATGTAAAGCAGCAGTGGGAAGAGAGCAAGGTTAATTTCCAGACCACATCACAACAGGCAGCACTCAGGTTACGAAAGCCTGGCGCTCCCGGGTCTCCTGTTGGCGGCACGGGCACGGGCGCTCCTGGGAGGGGGCCCTGCAGGCCCGCGGAGCCCTTTCATCTGCCCCCCACCTGCCCTCCCCAGTGCCGGCGACGGCTGTTGTTTTCCATCTGCAAGGCGCCCTCCGTCGCGCCCCTGCCCTGCGGCCAGCAGGCGAGTGTGAGGCGGTGCAGGGGCTGCTGGACGCTTCCTTGGGCCTCCGCTGCTCAGGAAGCAGGCGGCTCTGCTCACCTGGGGAGGGACAGCGCATTTCCCCGGGCAGGGTCTCCACGCTGACCTCGGGGAGTGCTTCACGCCCCGGCACAGAGACCAGCCCCTGGGGCGCTGTGGGTGGACACGGCCCCTGCTTGGACTCGGAACAGCCGCATCCAGTGCCTGAGCCCTGAGCCCACCTGTAGAGCCCTGCAGCCCCCAAGATTGCCCAGTGTGTGCACCCCGCCAGGCGCCCCAGGAAACAGGCCCAGCCCCTGCGCCAGCTGCTGCCCCAGCCCCTGCCCCTGTGTAGCCCCCTTTCCCAGCCCTGCCAAGGGCCTGCCCAGAGCGGGAGCCGGCGGTGCTGTGCTCCTGCTCCCACCCCACCCAATGGAACACCCAGCCCTAGCCCTGGACCCACTGTCTCACGCCTCGGCCACGGCTGCGTTCTGGGCGCACAGATGGCCGAGAGCTAAGGCCCTCCCGGGGGACGCGTGCTTCCGCAGCTGTGCAAACCCGCATCTTTCCGGTCAGGCCTGCGCATCTGGGTTTGCACATGGCCCTCCAGGCCCAGCCAGCCGTGCCCTCCGCGCCTGTCCCGAGGCCGCCCTCCCCGCGTTACCCCCTTAGGGCCGGTCACCCCATTTCTGCCTGCATGTTGCCCCCGTCCTCCTCCCCAGCCCCCCACGCCTTCCCCTGGAGGGCCTGTCTCTGCGGGGGGTGTCTGCTGTTTTAGTGAGGTGAAGCCCGGCACCAGACGGACACTCCCTGTCCCCCACTTCTTGTGGCCTGCAGAGTCCTGCAGCTGCTGCCGGCTTTGGGTCCCCTCTGTCCTGGGCCCGCGCGGCCCGAGGCGTGACTCACTGGCCTGCCCTTTCCCGTGGGTCCCCGTTTGGGTGTTTACCCCCGAGAGGTGGTGACTTGGGGAGCTTGATTTGGAAACTATTTTATCTCCTCTTTCCCTTGTCTTCTGTTTATTCAGCACCAATTGCAGGGAAGGCCTTCCCCGCACAGGTCTTGCCCTCCAGTGTGTTCTCTCTTGATGCAGCGGATGGCGGAGCCTCTTTAGAGCTGGCAGGTTTGGGGGACCCCTCTCCCTGCCCTGGAACACGGCCACGGCTCTCTCGCTCCCTCTCCAGGCTTGGGGCTGGATGCCCCCGCAGAGCTGGAGCCGCTGCTGCTGTCCCGGCCCGGAGGCCCCGCAGCCCTCGGGAGCCTGGCCGGCAGGGGCTGCGCCTCCCGTTGCCATGGGTGATTTTCTCAGATCACTGCTCCGGCCCGGGGCCATGACTGGATTCCCCAGCTGAAGAGATGTCTTTGTTAGTGCGAGGCGACCTCAGGTGATCCGCGTTTTCATCCACCTCTGCTTGCGTTTAAGGAGTTGCGCAAGGAGAAGCTGGCCCTCTGCTTCCTCTGGGGGGAGGCCAGCGCCGGCCTGGACGGCCGCTGCGCTTGTCCCTGCTCTCACCCCCTCTCCTCCAGGACCTGCTCCGATGCCCCTGGGGGGCCAGTGATTGCAAATTCCCCAAGGGGGAAACATGGTCTCCACACCCCAAGTGGCCGGCCCCCCTCCACCTGGGGTGACCTGCCTCTGGAGCTTCTCTCCCCGTCCTTGATTCACAGTTATCGGCTCAGGGAAGTGCAATGCCTGCCGTCTGGGGACCGTCTGGCCCCGCCGAGCCTCTGCTCCCCTCCAGGCGGCTCCGGGCCAGCAGCGCTGAGCTCGGGCGAGGCCGGACGCCTGGGAGCAGGGGGGCGAGAGCGCTGCTCTGCTTCTCCCCGGGCGAGGATGGCCTCTTGGGACCGGGGGACGCGTGAAGAGCACTGCTGTGGGGGACGCGCCCGCCAGGAGCTGCGCCCCCTGTAACCTGCTTCCTCTGCCCCTGTTGGTTTTCTTTGGGCCGGGGTGTTACCACGCGGGGCAGAGGTGATACCGGAATTGTAGGTTTTCAGGCCTGGTCTCCCAGCCGGGAGCAGATCCCTGGCTGCGGCGGCCGCGCTGAGCCCCGGCCCCTAGGCCACCGCGGGCTGGCGGCTCCCGGGGCCGCAGCGGGGACTTCGCAGGCGCTCGGGCGAGCGAGCGAGACGAGGCAGGTCTGCTTAGAGAAAGAAAATTTTACTGAGGAGAAAAGGAACTTCTGTGGGACTCCCAGGCCGGGGGACCCAGGCCAGGGAGGGGCAAGGAAGCCCCAGTGGGGTCGCGCCTCCGGGAACACAGACCTTTTCCCCTAGTTATTCTAAAGCCCCCCCGGGCTCCTCGTGATGGGCGAGTTCTCGGTGGTCTCCCTCACCGCCTGAGTGTCTGTGTGCCCGGAACCAAGTCTGTGTGTCCCAGCCCTGATCTGTTTTCCTCCTGGCCCTCTCTTTGGCACGTCTCGTTGACCCTAAGGTCATAAAGTAAGTCCCTGATGTCATAAGTCCTGGGGTGTTTGATTAGGCCCCTTTGGAATTTGTGGCCCTTCTCTCTGGAGCCTCCTTAACTCTCCTGCAGTCCCTGCACCCCCTGCGGCTGCCTGATTATCCCTAACTTGCCCTAGGATTCAGAGGGACACCCCCACCACCTGCCAGGGTGCTGGGGTTTCAGGAAAGCTGGGGTGTCGAGGGACCCTCATTGCATTTGCCTGCTAAGGGCCGGGCACCAGACCAAGGCCCGCGTGGTGGGGATGACGCCTCCGGTGGGTCCCGCTTCCAGCCTCACTGCCCTGCGGGCGGCCGCGCCGCCCACCTCTGTCGCAGACACCTGCCCCTCTCGTCTGCTCTCTCCGGCAAGGGCCCTCCCTCCTTCAGCAAGACAGTCTCCCCGACAACCCTGACTTCGCTCCTGGGGATCGTTGAATGCCGGGGGCTGGGGTTCGGGACTGGCCGAGGAGACCCCACGGTCTGCTCGTGATAATGGAGATGTTTTCCGCCAGGGGGGCTGGAGCGGTGACCACGGCGGGGCCCTCTACCGGCAGTCCACCGGGCTGCTGGCCACGGTCACGGCCAGGCCGAGTCGAGGAGGGGGTGAAGGAAAGGGTGTGTCCGAGCCAGTCCTGGGAGAGGCGGCCCTGGCACCGGCTGGAGAGCCGCGTCCAGCACCCGGCACGGTCTGGTCAGACGACGTCGGTGGCCTCGGCCGGCAGGTCTCCACTTCCTTTCCGAGGTCTTACTGTCCAGGCGGGGCCTTCGAGGGCCTCTGCTCAGCTCCACACTCTCAGCTGTTCATGAGCCAGAGGAAAACCCCACTCATGTGCCTCTCTGCTCGGGACAGAGATGCCGGTCTCGGGGCCTGCAGCGCCTGCCCTCCAGCTGCCCGGAGCTCTCAGGGCCGACAGCCACGCCGCGAGGCCGCCGGTGACCCCGGCTTCAGCTCCAACCCCTGCCCGCCCTCCAGACCACGAAGTCGGCCCGTGGCGCTTCCTGCTGAGAGGCAGCGCCTCCGCCCGCCGCCCCGTCTTGTTGAGACATGGGCTTGGAAACCACCACGCGGCTGTTTGTAGTTTCACAATTAAAAGCTTCGGCTTTGGCTGCGCTTGGGGTTCATCAAGTTGCTGCAGATTGTCCTGGTTGTGCTGGAAGCTGGCCGCTCACCCGGTCATCACCCAGTGCCCGCACGCGGCACCCCATGCCCCGGGGCGGCTCTGCCTGTGCGCGAGCCCCCCCCAGTGCTCAGGGTGCCAGCGGATAAATGGGGAGCCCAAGAAGCTCACCCTGCCCGGCCCACACCCCTGCTCTGCCTAACGAGACTGTTAATCTTGGAAACAGTTTCTTTCCTTCATCCTTGTGGCAAAATGGCTTTGGGGGGTATAAAAAAATCAGTGAGTGAGCCCCTGTGTAGCTTTTGTTCCCCAGAAGTGCCCTGGCCACGGCAGCGGGGAGTAGAGGACAGTGGGCAGGTCCCGCACCCCCCGGGAGCAGAGGGCCGCCTTGCACGCAGCAGCAGGGGCCGGTGCCGTCTCTGCCTGCAGGACGTTCTCCGAGTCTCCGCTTTCCCTGGCTCCCGACCGTTCCACCCAGCAGGCCGTGGAGCGTGGCCCGATGCAAAGTAGCCACCGAAGACACGGGAGGCGTTGGCAGCAGCCGTGGCGATTCACTAGTGCGGGGGGGCGCTCTCCGGCGCGTGCGCGAAGGTTTGCTTGTTTTCCATTTGTTTTTCACCTGAGGAACCATGTTCTCTGTTTTCTGCTCTCTGGGGTCACAGCCCCAGGTCTCCTGACCTCGGCAGGGCAGCCCGAACTCAGCTTCCTCAGCCGCGACCCCGAGGGACCGGCCTCAAGGCGCGAGGGGGAGCGGAGAGCCTGGCTCTGGCAGTGAGGAGCGCGGGCTGCGGTGGCTCCTGCTCGTGTCTTCACCCCACACGCCCCCTCCTGAGCCCGCTGCCGGCGGGTTCCAGGGCAGCCGAGGCTGGTTTGCCCCGCCGCTGGGGGTTTCCGCCTCTCTCCGCTCTCCGCGTCCGCCGCCCTCGCCGCCCGCCCGCCCGCGTTGGCCGCTCAGCCTCCCCGCGGCGGCGGGCTGGGCGCCCGGGCTCACTGTTCCAGAAGAGCTTCCCCCAGCAAGGAGAAAGGAGCCCCTTCTGTGGAGGGCGGGCGGCGGCCCCCAGCCCAGCGGAGCGGCGCCCCGGTGTGTCACGGTCTTCGCGCTGCGCCCTCCTCGGGGACGCCCCGATCCCTCGTTTTCATGTTAACCCATCGCAGCCGGCTAAGAGCGGGACCGTCTCCTTGGAGGAAAATGGGCTTGGCCTTGCAGGCGAGGCCATTTCACTCTGTGTTACCATCACGTCGTCTTCCCGCGCCCGAGGCGCTGCTCTGAGCGTTTTCCGAGATGAGAGCCGGAGGGCCCGGCCCCTGTCTCTCCAGGCCGCGGCGGGTCGCCCTACGTTCTCTCCTCCGAAAACCCCTCGACACCCACGATCCCGGGGGAGCGGAGGCAGGTCCTGTGGTCCACGGGGTGGGGTGCTCAGCCCCCCCACCCCCTTTGGCGCCCACCGTGGATCCAGACGGCCTTGGCTCGGGGAAGGGCCGTCTCCCTGGGGCCGAGTGTCTGACTTTAGCGGCGCAGCCCAGGCCCCACGAGTGTGCAGGATGGCGGCTCCCAGCGCCGGCCCCACTGGGACAGAGCAGGCTGTGGCCCTCGGGAGGGCGCGTGGCCCCCGCGTGGCGCCGGCCACAATGAGAGAGCCGGAGGACGCGTTGCTCAGACGTGCCCCTCTCTCGGGGACACGTGTCAGGGGGCGGCCGTGGAGGCCTGCGGAGGTGGCAAACTCACCGCCAGCCCAGGGCACCCCGAGCTCCAGCGGGGCCGGCAGGGCCGGGACCCCAGGGCCCGTGGGCCGCCGAGGCCGTCCGGAGGACAGGGCTGCCCCCCCCCCCCCACCCCCCCCCCCCCCCCGGGCCAGCCTGGGCCCCCTGCCGGTTCCATCCAGGCTCGAAGAAGACTCGCTTCCCCGCCTCCACCCTTCCTGGAGCGCTGCGGCCTTCTCGCCCCTGTTGCCGCTGCTGAACCAGGTGGCAAATAAGGAAAGGGACGCACCCGGCACCTGTCGCGCTGCTGGTTCTGAGCGAAAGTCTCGGCGAGAGGACGCCACGGGCCGGGGCAGCGGGCCGGGCTTTCTCCTGCTCCGTCCGCGCGGCCGGCGCTCAGACCCGAATGGCAGCGACCCGGGACCGCCTGCCTGGCGCTGCTGCCCGGCGCCGCCTTCAGAAGAAGCAGGAGAAATTTTTTTTTTTTTTTTTTTTTTTTTTTGAAAAACACATTTTTATTGAAGTAGCTTCTCTCTCTGGGGCAGTTTCAAGAAAGCGTTGCAATGGCCCTTCTGTCCTGGTCGGCCGCTCGAAGCAGCTGCGGCAGCTGCTGTGTGAACATCAGGTCCGGCGCGGTCGGGGAAATTAAAGCAGTTTCCTGACACGAAAGAGAAGTGGACCCCCCACTGCCCACTCCCTGGGCAGCCACGGCCCCTCGCCTGGGGCGGGCGGGGAGAAGGGCGAAGGTCTCAGTGCGTAGATTTATCACCCGTGAACCCTGTTCTTGACCTTAAAGGACGTATGTTTAGCTTTTAAAATCTGGTCTCTGGTATTCCGCAGCCCTCGGGGTGGGCTGACTGTGTTTTCAGTGAAAAGTGAGTAAGTTTCAAATGTAATTGGGTTTGTTTTGCTTGTTTCTCAAGCTGATTTAAATTGCTTCCAGAATAACCTGGGAAACCAGGCTGAAATGGCTATTCCGGCAAGGCCAGGGCCCTCCCTTCAGAGTTTTGCTGCTCAGTGGCAGTGCCCAGGCTTGGCTGTGCCCGTGCGGACAAGACACCCCCAAACTGCCCTCCGCAGATCCGCAGATGAGGGCTGGTCAGCGCTCTCCAGGTCACCTCTGCCCCGGGCACTCTGCCCACACCCCATTCTTCACTCTGCTGCTGTCTGCTAATCTCCCCCAGTGTTAGCTGATCACTTGAGGTGTGCCCACTCCCAGGAGTATTGCGTTTCAGAAGAAGCTTCCAAGATAGAAAAGACTTCCATCGAAGGAGCTGCAGAAGGGAGAGAGGGTTGTTATTTTTTAACTTGTAGGTGAGTTCCAGGCCATTGAACTCATCACGGCTGCAGCCCCCCCCCCAAGTCCCTCCTGCGCAGAATCCCCCCATTCTGACTGCCCCCTTCCAAGCGTACATGACAGTGGTTTCAGCCTCAAGTCTGGGTGACTCACCTGTGTCCCAGCTGAGCTTGCCGCTGCCAGAGGGGCTGGTTTCACCAGAACAGGAGCACCAAGCGGCTCAACCCCCCTCTTGTACAGGTGGCCTGGGGTGGGGGGGGTGGGCTCTGGGGCGTGCGGACGAAGGGTTGGTGGCTCAGCGCCCTCCCAGCCTGCCCCGGCCACCTGCTCGGTCTGTGCCCATGAAGAGGTTAATCTGGTGCATGAGCAAGAGTAAGCCAGACTCCTCACTGGCAGCGGGTGAGGCTCCCAGCAGCCTGCCTTGGCACCTGCATCTCCAGGAATTTTAAAAATCTTTTCAAAAGAATAATATTGTTTGGGCCTCCCTGGTGGCGCAAGGGGTGAAGTCTCGGCACTATGAGGCCAGCAGCAGCCACTGTGGCCTGAGTTCAAGCCCAGGCCAGGGAGCTACCCACATGGCGCAGCAGACCTCTCCTGACTCACCTGCTGCTCCCCCCAGCAGTAGATTTCAGTGCATCTGCCTGTTCTGCCCCCCACTCTGTCTGGTGAATCCTTTCACCTCTGCACCTCTGGCCTACACCCCAAGGTCTCGTATGCATAAATAAATAAATCTTAAAAAAAAAGAATAATATTGGTTTTAAGTTTTATGTTAAAAAACAGCTTCTCCCTGAAAGGACAGGGTGACTCTAGCCAGCAGCAAGCTGTGCAACGGGTGAGAGGAGCTAAGGAGCCTCTGTGGGCCCACCACGCCCGGCCGCCTTCCGGGAGAGGCCTCCGGCCACCTGGGCAGGGGCCAGGTTTGCAGCTGGCCAGGGTTTGCAGCCACCTGCTGAGAACAGCTGGAGAGGTGCCTTATTGACCTTGGGCAGCTTCCTTGTTTCCTTCTGATTGTTACTCAGTTTTGAATGACGAGGAATGACACATTCATTGGTTAGAGGATGTTACTTTCTGTCCTCGTAATGGAACATTTAAAAAATACAGGGAAGTGGAGAGAGAGCCTGGGGAAGGAGTGGTCCTTCCTCTCCGCCTCTCAGCAGGGTAATCTCTGAGCCGAAGGGTGAGCTTTCCCAGGACTGGAGACTGGAGCACAGAATGAATCAATTAACACTCTTGGGGGGCGGGGGGGGGAGAGAGAGCAGGACTTCTGCTTTGTTGGTTCCCCACCGGGCAGTGGGCGCAGGACCCCGGCCCCGCCTTCTGAGCAGGTGCAGCAGCCTCCCCTGGGGAGCCGGGCGCAGCCACCTTGCGTCAAGCTCCATCTTCACATGGCAGCGAGAGGCCCCGGCTGCCGGCATGTCCGCGCCCGTCTTGAATGGCTTCACCCCTGTTTTCCTTGGGAAGCACCTGCACTTCCAAGATCTCTCCCAGGTTGGGGGTGTCTCTGCCCGACGGCACTCCCATTCCTGGCGGCTCCCAGGCTTCTCGGGGGAGTTTCCACCCTGGGAGGGGGACCCTCTGGCTTCTCCTGTGACAGTTCCCCCTTCGCAGCGGGGTTGCATCATATGACGTCAGAAAGTGGGAAGAAAACACCTGCCTTCCCCGGGGACCCTGCCCTGGCATCAGCCTGGGAGCTGGGGGCGGGGAGGTGGTGGCGGGCTCTGCAGGGCCCCCGCCGCTCCCCACTGCTCCCCGTCGCGCTGGCGGAGCATTAGACACACACTCTCAGCTCCCAGGCGCCCGCGGAGGCTCCGTGTCACTCTCTGTTAAATGACAGCAAGCCGAGCCGCGACCCACCGCATCTGACAGACGATTAAAATGTCGCCAACCTGGGGCGCCCGGCGGAGCTTCACCCCAGAACTAATGTCCTACTAATGACTCTCCTGTGTTGCCAACACTCCCGTCTTGTGAGCGACCTTCTTGGATCAGAGGTTCTGGATTAAATATTTATCTGCTGGGGAACCCTGCGTGGGCCGTGTGGACCCGGCTGCAACCGGGGGGCTCGGGTGGTACTGACTTCTTGAAATCATGATTTCTTCTGATTCTTGATTGAATTTTGGAAGAGATCCTTTAACGCGCCTGGACACTGAGGATTGTCTCTGCCGAGACCCTGGTCCACAAGCCCAGGGGGTCTGGGGCCCCGGGGTGCTGGCGGAACCCCGTCTCAGCGCCCGAGGGCCTCACCGCTCCGGGTGAGGCCATGCCCCTGCCGGGCAGCCCCAACTCCTCCGGAGGTGACAAGCAGGGCACGTGCCTGGAGGCCCTGAGTGATTTCTCCTGTGGACCCCCCACCCCCACCCCGCGCAGCCCTGCCTGGGCACCGCAGGAACTCAAAGAGCAGCTTTACTTCAGGCGGGGACGGCGGCTGCGGGCAGGTGAGCGGACACTGGTGGACACGCACGCGGGGCCCGAAGGCTAACCCACCCGGGAGAAAGGGTCTGAGTCCAGCGCCTGCCCCGCTGGCACATTCCGGGTGGGTGGAGGGGCTCAGGCGTGGAGCTCCAGCAAGGCAGGAAGGGGCCGGCTGCGCCCCCCTCGCGCTGGGTCGGAGGAGGCCGCGCACAGCGGGATCAGGGCAGGCAGCCCACCGCCTCCTCCTCACGCAGACCAGGCAGGAGGCGGAGGGCGAGTTCCAGGTGAATATATAGAAGGATCCAGCAAGGCTGGTCAGGACTGGGTGTCAGTCTTCCTGCTGATGGAGGGCTTGGGGGCCGACGGCTTCCTGCTGCCCCGCCCCTGCATGCTCTCTGCTCACGTGAGCGTGCAGCACACAGGTGAGCGCAGCACACAGGTGAGCAAGGCTGAGCTCGGGGTCCTTGGCTGGCACTGGGAACACAGAGACAGGCTGGCTGCGTGGCGGGTATGGGGGGTCGGCGCCTGGACTGGGGCCCCGCCATGGCAGGGGGTCGGTGGGTCCAGGGAGAGTGAGACCCAGTGGGGACAGGCTGGTAGCCTTTCTGGAATGTTTCCGTGGCCAAAGGGACCAGCCGTTCTGCAGCCGCGGTTTCGGCTGTGTGTGGCTGGAAGGAGCCGGACTGGTGGCGGGAGGCGAGGCCAGAGGGTCAGCACCCGTGGGTGACGTGCGGCCTGGGCACCTGTGCGATCCTGCACCCACCCCATGTGGGCTTCGGTGGAAGCCTGTTACTCGGGCTTTCCTGGACGAGCCCTCAGGTGGCCATGGGCCTCCACGGGTTAAACCAGAGGCGTGGGGCACCTGCCCTGGACAGAGCCCTCAGGCTGCCATGCCGTGGGGGGCCTGATCCCTTGGGGCAGGTTGGGGTGCAGAGCAAAATGGAGCAGAAGGCCAGAGCCCCCATCCCCCACCCTCGGTCCTGCCCAGTGTCCCCACAGACAGCACCCACTGGGCTCCCTGACACTGACACCACCCCGGGCTGCAGCCAGCCCTGCGCCAGCCACCAGCGCCCCCCCTTGCCTCCTCCCTCCCCCTGGTTTTCCCGGGTTGGAACTCTGGGTGCAGGGTCCTGTGCCAGCGCTCCGGGCAGGGGCATCCAGCGCGCTCGCGGCTGCCGTTTCTGTGTCTCTCCCTCGGCTGCTGTTGCTCCCAGCGCCGCTGCCCTGGCCAGCGTCTGCCCGCCCAGTGGCCCTGGCCGCTGGCCTTTGTGAATGAAGCGGCGGCTTCCGCGCAGCCTGCACATCTGCTTCCTGCGGCCGTGGCTGGGAACAATGGCCCAGCGGAGGCGTGTGGCGCCTGCGGGCCCTGCCCTGGGGGCCCTGCCCCACGCAGCCGGCCAGTGCTCAGCAGGCAGCGGGCCTCGGGCTGAGAGCAGCCCAGCTGGGCCCCCTTCGAGCCCCCTCGCCTGGAGCTTTCTCAGCACCTTTAAGTCAAAGGGGCCTGGCAGCTCTGTCAGGCGAGGGGCGGCCAGAGAACCCCACGTCCCAGCACCCGGCAGCCGTTGGAGAGCACGCAGCAGAGCCTCTGGTCTCCCTGCGCCCACCGCCTGCCCCTGCTGGTGCGGGCTCGGCCCGTTCAGCCACAGGGGTTCAACCCAGACCCGCCCCACACTCTCCGATGTGCTGGACCCGCTGGCTCCAAGTGGCCCCCGCGGTTGCTGGCAGCGCTCCTGGGAGGGGCGTGGAGCTGCCTTGGCAGCTGGGCCCATGGAGTGTGCGTGTGGGGGCCCCTCAGCATGTTCAAGCCTCCATGCAGCCCTCTGATCTGCGGGGTGCTCACCTGCACCCGGGGTGTGGCTTCAAGCCTCCCTGGACTGCACAGTCCTTCCTTGTGAGTGCCTCGAAGTCTGGGGCAGCTTCCCCCCCAGCTGCTACTTTCATGTCTCAAAACCTCCTTGAGAGGTTTCTTTGTAAAATGATGTTTGGGTGTTATTTGGGGGGGTTGGGGGAAGTGTCCTCCGATGGTTGTTTCTAAACCAGTAGGTGATGGAGCTGAGGGGCCTGAAGGTCCTGGGGCTGGCTGGCCCCACGTTCTCCACGCCCCCTCCCAGGCTCCGGGTGGTCACCACGTGCCTAGCTGCTTCTCCAGTGCTGTGCAACACCCACGCACACACGCACCCACGCACGCGCACGCCCGAGCCCACGGCAGGCCCTGTACCAGCGGAGTCTGCGCCGGTGTCCCTGGGAGGACGTGAGGCCCCAGAGGGGTTCGGTCTGAATGCTTTGTGTGCGTCAGTCAGGACAGGGGTCCTGAGTCACGGCGAACCTCTCCGAACCGTAGTCCGTCCTTTATTGCTTCAGGCCGCCCGAGTCCTGAATCATGGAGCAGTCACGCCCTCCCAGTCCGCGTCTCTCAAAAGCTTGTTGCGGCTCAGCGTGAACCGGGGAGACAGCCTGCTTGGACTTGGGGCGCCGGAGAGGCGACTCTTCCGGGCTCAGGGGAGCGGACGTCCTCTGGCGCGGGCTCAGTCTCCAAAAGGGACGCTCACAGGACCCTCTCCACACACACATGCACACACCTCACCCCCCTCTTTTCCTGGCCATCGAGTTCAGAGACTCCTGGGTCAAATGAGGTAGTTCCCAGCCCCTTCAGGAGATGAGGCGCTATCTCGGGGAGTCGGTGACCCCTCCGGCGGCTGCTCCTGGGCTGAGGGGGCTCTCAGCCTGAGGCACTCCCTCCCCTGCCCTGGAGCAGGGAGCCATGGGGGGTTGCCTTGCAAGGGCCCTGGGAGTGGGGGCACAGGCGGACTTGGGCATGGGCTGGGCAACAGAAACCTCAGCCACGCGCCCTCGGAGGACCAGGGACGCGACAGCTTCCTCCTGGAAGAGTCACCGGCTATTTAAAGGCTTCACGGGATAGCTCTGGAAGCCCGAGGCGCAGTCCTGCCAGAGCGGGCACCTGCTGGCCTTCTTTCTGGAATGTGCTGTCCCAGACTTGCCTGACCTTCTCCTGCAGCTCCCTGACCACCCAGTCACATGGTCCCTCCCGCACCTGCTGTGCTGACAGCCCTGACCTCCCCAGGGCTACCAGGCATATGCCCGGTGGTGTCCGGACGGCCTCTTCCAGAATGTTCCCTCCTTGGAGCCAGTGAATTGAAATAATTCACTTGAACTTTACTGCCAGCCTTGCAAGAACTCTCAATTGTTTGCTGAGTGAAAGAGGATCAGCGCTTCGCAGCCTGCAGAGCTCTAACTTCCTCCACTCCAGGGTTGGCTTTCAGGGGCCATGTGTTTGGCCTGCCTGTGCATCCTCCCAATCTCTTACCCAGGACTCTTTCTAGGGGTGTCCTGGGCCCACGGGCTGCGGCGGGCACAGGCCAAGCTCCCAGGGGGCCTGCGGTTTCTGCCAGCACGGGCCATCAACCTCGCCGGCCGGAGGACACCACAGGGCGGGCCTGTCCCCGAGTCCCAAGCTCTCGGGCTCCGCTCAGCGGCTGCCACCGAAGCAAAGGGGGACCTTCCCAGAGGCGCACATGGGAGAAAATACGTAGACTTTGCTCAGTTCAAGTTCCCGGAGCTTCCCTGAGCTCTGGCACATCAGGCTTATCTGCCGGAAGCTCCCTCGTGGCTGATACGGAAGGCGGCTGATAAGGGAATCCGGAGAGAGCAGCAGCGAGTGGAGGCCTGGGCACGGGGTGGGGGCTGGGCGCGGGGCGGGGGCTGGGCGCGGGGCGGGGGCTGGCTGGGCTGGGCGCCCGCTCTGTCCACTCTGCCCTGCTCCGGCCCCTGCCTGCTACGTACGGCCTGGCCGTGCTTTCCTGCACTGAAGGACAAATCCTACTTTCGACAAGAGTTAAATGTCAAAATGCCGTCATGTTCTGTGACTTCCCGAGGCCTCCCTGACCCTGTCGCGCAGTCAAAAGTCTAAGACGTCTCCCGAGAAGACACCCGGGGAGCTGCTGAGGCCGGGCCGGCTTGCTTCTCTGCTGTTTGCTTCCTGTGCGGGGACGGTCCCGCTTCCCAGCCGGCCAGTGGCCCCGATAACTGTCCGGGGCTGCAGCGATGTTGGCCGCTGAGCACGCCTGGAGCGGCGGCCACAGCCAGCCCCAGCCACGGCTGGCCCCCGAGCCTCGCGTGCCCCGAGAGGCCTGTGAGGACACTTCCCAGAAACGCGGCTGCGGGCTATTTAGCAAAAGGCCAAGCTCAAGGGCAGAGATGAACAGATGTGGAAAGCAGGAACAGCCCCCGGGAACACGGCCCTCCCGCTCCCTCCTCCCTCCCCGCTGCTAAGGCTCTGAGAACACCCCCATGTCTTCATTCTCAGGGGACCCCAGCCTGTGCCACCAGCACAACGGGCAAATCCAATCCGCTCTGGGCTTCCCCTTGACGGACTCCAGGCGGCCTGGCCGTGCCGTCCTCGTCCTGCCCTCCACTCCCGCTGCTGACGGTCCAGCCTGACTCCAGTCCTCAGCTGCGGCGCCTCCGCTGCCCGCTGGCAGGGCGGGCTGTGTCCCTCGCTGCAGGCGCAGCTCTTACCGCGGGACTCCCGAGACACTGCCGCCCTGTCCAGCCTCGGGGCCGGGACACGCCCAGTCCTCTCCTGCGCAGATCTGGGTGAGGCTGGGGCCTTCTGCCACCGGGAGCAGCGCCGATGCGGGCCCTTCTGGGGTGCAGGGCCAGGGCTGCTCTCCACGGGCCCTGAGGCTGGCACCTTTATCATGTGGTGGTGGATGTGGGCAGCAGCCGAGGCCTCTCCCAGGCGCCCGGTGTCTGCCCTGTGTGAGGGGCCTCGTGACCACGGCCCCCTTGTCTCGTCCTGTCCTGCTCCCACTGGGCTCTGGCGGTGGGGGGCTCGCCAGTGGCCAGTGTGCGCGTCCTCGCCTCTCCCTCTGCAGCCGCCTGGAGCTGCTTCGCCGCCCCACGCGCTCCGCCTAGCGCAGCCCCTCCAGCTCCATCTTGCGGCTGCAAATGACGTTTCGCCTTTTTGTGGCCGAGTAGTTTTCCACCGCGCCTGGGCCACAGCCCCCTCGCCCGCTCACCCGGCCACAGCTCCTGGGCTGTGTCCACGTCGGCCACGTAACCCTGCTGCCGTGTGCCTGGGAGGCCGGCGTCCCTCCCACGCAGGGCGGAGGTCTCGGGGAGACCCTGCAGGCGGCGCACCAGCCACACCGCAGGTCCATTTTAATCTTCTGAGGAACCGCCCCCTATTTTCCACAGGGGCTGGACAGTGTCCCTCCCTGCCCACAGTGGACGGGCTCACAGAGGGGGCCCTCACGGTGGGGTCACCTGCTCCCCTGACGACCACGCACCTCTCGCCTCTGTGTGTCTCTCTGGAGATGAGGCTGAGCAGCTCGTCGCGCTTGGCTGGGGCTCTTGGCTCTCGTGGCGTAGGGCTGAGCTCGGCCGTCCCCTCCCCGAGGCTGCAGCTCCCAGACCCTCCGTGGAGGCCAGGGCCCAGCCGAGCCGCGAGCGCGACCTTCCTGCCCTCAGAGGAGTGACTTCTGCTCCGAGACAAACTTAAAAAGCTACGTGACCTGACAGCGCTAAGTGGGTGGGCAGCCACTGCAAGTGGAGGGGCTTGTCCAGGCGACCTCAAGGTCAGCGGCTCTGTGTACGCGGGGAGGGGGAGGGGCCCTCGGTTGGAGCCGCCGGTCGTGACCGCTGGGCGAAGGGAAGGCGGCGTCGAGAGCCTGAGAACAGACCCTGTCGCCCTCTTGCCCGCGGCCGCCTCGCGCCAGGCCCGGCTGCTGGACTCGTCCGTTTCCGCGGCAGCCCTTGGCGCGGTGAGGATTCTCCAGGGCGAACGCACACGCAGGCGCGATGCAGAGCTCCCGGAGGGGCGGCGGGCAGGTGAGGGAGCGAGGGGCGCTGCGCTGCGCCCCCGCTAGGAAGCTCTGTTTGCGGGAAGAAAAGACAACTTGGGGGAGGAGTAAAAGCGTAGCTGAAGCAACTGGTTGGTGCCCAGCAGCAGAGGACGGGGTCAAGAGGCAGCATCTTGCCGGCCACAGGGGACTCAGCCACAGGGGACTCAGCCCCTCGGCCCCTGCAGCGGAGCGGGAGGGGCTCCAGGTCCCGGCGTGTGGGGGCCGGTCGGGGCCGACGGGAGACTGGACAGAGCAAAGTGCCCACGAGGCTGGGGGTGAGTGCGGCCGTCAGGCGGGGGGCCGGGGAGGGTCGGAGGTGTGGGGTGGGGGAGGAGAATTTACAGAATGAACGAGTGGTGGCGTGTGCGCGTGCGTGTGTAACAGAAGGGGGTGTGAGGAAACGTGGTATTCTGGGAAGCACAGGATCTGGAACCAGGCGGGGCAGTGGACGTCCCCACCCCAGCACCGGCTGCGTGGCAGCGCCCGGGGGCAGGGAGGAGCCGTGGCAGCGCTGAGCTCTGCGTCAGGACGACGACGACGTACGGGATCAAGAAAGACTGTACCCCCAGAGCCCCAAGTGCACGGTTACAGTGTGAGCCTGTTTTCACGTTCTCTGTGGGTTTAAGAAGTGATTTTAAAATTCTTTCCTTCAAAGGTGTTTCTCTGGTTCTGTGGCTTCAGTTTCCACGCTCCACACCCAGACCCGGCAGGCAGGGGCGGCTCCAGAGGCACACGCGGCGACGTGTCCAAGGGGCTGGCCCACGGAGACCCGTGAATGGACGCCCAGAGCGCGTGGAGATGTGTTTGCTGCACGTGACGTCCCGGACCACGAGCTCTGGTCAGCCCAGGCCCCTGCACCTGGCCGGGGTGGGGCGGCCTTCGCTCTCCAGCCCCCGTGGCTGGCCCGGGGGGCGTCCTGGCTGGGGCTCCCGCCCCCGCTGTGGGGCGAGGCTGGCACAGGCACTCATGGCTCCCCGTGGCTGGAGACCAGAGCTGGAGGCGGGAGGGCCCCTCACCCGCCAGACCCAGCCATGGGGGCCGCCTGTGAGGAGAGTGGCCAGGCCGGTGAGGACCCGTGGGAAGCGTCGTGACGGGAAAGCCAAGAGCTTTGCCCCGCAGGTCGTCCTGAAACCCCAGGGGACGAGTGGACCTCTGCGGGAGGCAGCCAGGCCCAGTGAGCACGTCTCTGCGTCCCCGTCCCTGCACCCTGGGAGGCACCAGGAGTGTGCGGCTGGGTGCTCCCACGAAACCCATGTAGGTGATTCTGGACCTGGGGGGCGCTGGGCTCCCCTCTGCAGCCACCTAGCAACGCCCCCGCCGCCCAGCCTCTGCGGATGGGCCAAGGCCACTGACTCGCACCGTCCCGCACCGTCACCCCCAAAGGGTGCCCCGCTCGCCCACAGTGACTCCCGAGGCTCCCGCCTGTGCTCAGGGCAGCGTGGCTCTGCTGTGGGCCTCCGGCGGCCAGGCGCACAGCCCCTCTGTCCCCCAGGGCCAGCGCCCCGCGGCCCCTCGTCCCTGCAGCCCCTCAGTCGCGGTTGCCGCCCTGTGTTCCCCTTACAACTGGCTGCCTTGGCGCCTCTGGGGCCGAGCTGCCCGCCCTGCTGGCCTGCGGTCTGCCCGGTCAGAGCTGGCGGCACCGTCATGGGCTCGCGAGTCCTGATCTTGGGTCGGGCTGAACCCGTCTGTCCCCGGGACGGTGCCACCAGCAAGGACAAGCCGGGGTGAGTCTGGCTTTCCTTTTTCTCTTCAGTCTCCACCCAAAAGAGACCCCCATGTGCTTAAAATTCGCTCACGCCAGAAACCAGCGTTTGTGGTGCGCCTGCGTCTGCCCAGGCCCAGCAGGGAGGCGTCCCGAAGCGGACGTGGAGCGCGTCAAGGATGCACGTTGGCGCCTCGGGAGCAGGACGCGGCCGGGCGGGAGGGACGGGCCCCGGGTCCAGGCGGCCGCGCAGGCCTCCCAGACAAGCCGGCAATTCAGGGCCTGCGACTTGCATTCAGTGGGGCGATTGTTCGAGGCTGGACAGAAAGGAGTGTCTGTGTGGACTGTGACTGATAATGAGGCGTCTGTGGCTGTGCCATCGCGAGCTGTGCTTCTCCATTCGCCCCGCGTGAGGACGCGCCGGGGTGATGGAGAAATGAGCGGAATCGTGTTGTGGAGTTTTCATTCTGCAGGGGAGGCTTATTAACCCCACACCGAGGGGCCTTATGTGTGTCTGGCGTTTTGAGCCGGGGGCCAGTCTGTGTCCTGACGTGAGACGCGGCGGCCTCCGGCCCCGGGCGTCCTGCTCACGCTGCCCGTCCGCCCGGGGCTGCTGGGTGGTGGTGACGCCACCAGGTCTCGCTTTGCTTCGCCTTCCAACTTTGTGTTTGCCTCTGTGGTGATTAACTGGTGTGCTAGGAAGTGACATTTGTGTTACCTGCATCGCTCCCTCAGCTCTGTAGTTCCAAGTATCCAAAGTTTATTTTCAAAGCAAATAAATGAATGTGAGAGGCCGGGGCTGGAGCGCGCAGCCGTCTCAGCTGCTGGTTGTGGGGTCACGGGCGGTGCTAGGAAATTCCAGAGCTTCCTCGCCCCGTGACGAGAGTGCTCCTCGGCCCTTCCGCCAAGCAGGAGCCACAGCTGGGAGCCGGCTGCTCTGTACAGATGTGCACACACACACACTGACACACGTGCACACACGGACGCAAACATGCACGCGTGTGCACACATGGCAGCACCTCTGCTTTACACATAGTGCACATGGACACATCAGACACACGTGCACACATGTGGACACACCACTGCTCTGTGCACTTGTGCTCACACATGCTCACATTCTCACACACATGCCACTTTCCGCGTGTGCACGGCCTTGCCACCCGAGTCAGTCACTTTTTATTCTCTTTATCAAATATTTTTTCAAACAGAAAGACGCCCTCCCGCACCAAACACACACACAGACCCTCGTCCACGGCACTCACACATTCACACGCCCTCCGGCATACCTTACACGCTCTCACATGTCATAGGCATTCTCTCAAACACACACATGCAAAAACACTCCCACACAGTCACACACACAACACACACTCATGTGAACACGTAACACATGTGCTCACACACTCACAGGCCTGCCTCGCCCTCTCGCACACATGAATGCTCACAGGCGCTCGCACACGGGACACCCGCCCTTAGATGCAGATTCGGGCCCGGTGGGCCTGGCCTTGCTTGTGTGTCCCCAGTGCAGGGGCCGCGCTCCAGGGACCCCACTTTGGGGTGCACAGACCTGGACTGACCTCCTTGCTGCCCCTCAGCCACTCCTCTGTGACTGGGCCGCTCCCCTCCAGTCTGGCCCGGTCGTCCGGCTTCCTCCGCCTGTGGCCCGTGCTCCTCTGCAGCCTGAAGCGCTGACTCGCCCCTTCCAGAACCCAGAACCCAGAACCCAGCCCCTGCCCGTGCTCATGGGCCTCCGCCCTCTTGGCCGCGCACTCCATCCCCTTCTCCCAGCCCTCAAGGCCGCCCTCCCTGCCCTGGGCCTCCCGGCTCCCCCCCAAACCCAGCACACCCCCTCAGTCCTCGCCTGGCTCTGTCCAGCTGCTCTGTGACCGCGAGCTCCGGCCCCTCACCCTCTGCGGATGGTCCTGCCACCCTTGCGCCCCTGCCCTGACCTTGGAAACCCCTGCAATGGCCCCTGGGAACTCTGCACCTGTCTCGGCTCTCACGGCCGCTCTCCCTGCTCCTCATGGAGCAGCTGTTCCCACGCATCCCGGGAGCCTCTTCACCAGGCCCCCCGCAGGGCCCTCTCCTCGCCCCCCCCCCACGCCCCGTCTGCCCTGGGCCTCCCGGGAGCCTCAGCCCCATGTTCCTCCTCCCTGGCTCCCGCTTCTCAGCCACCCAGCAGGGTCGAGCAGCTGAATGCGCCCCCAACCACACCAAGCCACTGTCCCCACCACCCACCCCTGCCCCGCTACCCACCGCAGGGCCCTGGAGACCTGGGGGCTCGGGCCCCCTTCGCCTGCCTCCAGAGGCGGGGCCTGCTGACCTGCAGGGGAGGGCGCCTCCGGGCCACTCTGACCTGCTTCTCGCCAAGATGCGGGGTCATGGGGACCCCGTGCCACTCCCCTCGTGTCTGTCTTGGGGTGTGAGCAATTGAGAAACAGACGCTCTTACCCAACAGCTGTGGATGTGGAAACGTGGGGCCCAGAGCCAGGGGCTCTGCTGTCATCAGGAGCGGGGCCCGCGCAGGGAGGAGCAGAAGCAGCACCCCCAGGTTGAGAAATCGCAGCTGGGGTCTGGCCCACTTGGCGCAGAGGCGTCCCCACGGGGGCAGGAGAACCCCTGACACCGGCGAACCGAAGGCGCGTCTCAGCGAGCAGAGGACGGGTTATGACACGGGCAGCGCGTGGTTTCAGGTCAAAGTTACTCAAACAGCCACGGCTTTGGCCAAGTTGGCAGCCTCTGCCCCGCGCCGGGCGGCGGTCAGCGAAGCCCTTGCCCCCGCGCGGGCCTGGCCCTGCTGGTTGCCTCCAGACCCGGTGACCTTCGCCTGGGCGCGGCGGCGGCGCGGGGAGGCCGCGTGCGGGGGGCAGGGAGGGCCGCCTCTGCCTCTGCCGCCGCTGCCCGCGCTGGCCGGCTCGCGTGGGGTGGGGTGTGGATTGGTGACCTCCCTGCAGGTCACACACCCACGCCACGGCGGGGCCGGGTCTGGGGTTTTAGCTGCAGCCGCCAGCGCTGCGCGAGTCCAGCGCCAGATTGAAGCCCCGCACCCGTCTGCCTCGCGCCCTACTCCCTGCTCCCCCCTGCCGCCCCGGGCCGTCTGTCTCCGTGAACCGGGTGCCCTGGGCACTGCGTACATGGCGTCACGGACCCTGGCAGCTCCGCACGTGGCTTCTCCGCCAGAGAATATCTGGCTGCGTGGGCACCGCCGTGTTGGGGCCCAGCTCCCGGGTGAGGCCGGGGGCGTCCCGTTGCGTGACGACCCTCATTGGCACTTTGCTTCTGTAACGGACACTAGCGCCCTCGAGTTGCCCTTCGGAACATGCAAATCTGGCCCGCGCTGCCGGGACCAGCGGCCCTGGCCCTGCGCCATCTCCGGTGACCCGCCCACGTCCCCGCCGGGGGGCCAAGCCCTTTCCCACCTGGCCTCTGTCCACTCCGCTGGCCCGGAGGTGCCTTTGTCCACGCCCTGTGGAGGCCTCCGTGCCGGCCCGCAGCTGGCTCCAGGTCTTCCCTGCAAGGCCGCCCTCGCCGGGCGGGAGACAGCTTCTCCGCACTCGCGGCCAGCGTCTGAGGGCGCCTGCCTCGGGCCGTGGGCGGCCGCCACGGCGTGGGCCTATGCGGGGTGGAATGGATGCACTTCCGATGCTGGCGGGCTTGGAGACGCGGAGCAGCGTCTCCTAAGGAAACTGGTGGCCCCAAGGGTCCTGCTTCTTCCTTCCTGGCCTCACCGTTCTGAGGCTGAGCGTCTGGGGGTCCTGCCTGTGATGCCCGTGGAGGGGAGCTGTTGCCTGGACACGACGGGGGCTCACAGGCCCGACTGTGGTGGGTGAGCGGAGAGAGTTGTGGTGGGCCTGTTACGGAGCAGCCCCCATATAAAACGGGGTGCCTGGCTGTGGGTCCTCACCCGCGCGCTTTAAAGGGGCTTATGAATACTCCACTGCAGACACACACAAAAGGTTCATAAAAGGTTTATTTACAAGGGAAAAGGAAATAAGGAAAATGTACAACTCAGGGAGAAAATAGGGAAATAAAGTCTTTCATGCGTCCTACACGATCCGCCAACCAAGGCACTCCGAGAGCTGGCCATGTGCTGCGAGCTGGCGGAGAGCCAAAAAAGGGACCCCCCCCCCCCACAAAGCCCACGTGTCTGGTTTTATACCAAATCTGGCCGTAACCCCACCCTCAGGTTCCAGCAACCTTCCCTTTGGTGGGGACGGGATTTGTCTCTCCCAATGTCTTTGGCTTTGGCCTGGGGTGGGGGTGGAGTCCACAAAGCCTGTATGGAATTAGCTTTAGGACAGCCTTTTCCCCCTAACAGGCCCTGCAGGGCGAAGGGAGGTGGTGCTTGCGAGGGGGGGTGGTACCGGCGAGGGGAGGCGGTGGATCCAAAGCCACATGTGCGCTCCATCGCGTGACCCCTGTCACGGTGCGCCACAGCCAACGCAGCAGGTGCAGCCAGGGGCCGGGGGGGAGAGGCCCTTCCTGCAGGCCCTGCCAAGGTGGTGCTGTTGCATCTTCAGCAGAGGTCCCTGGCGATTTGCGGTCTGCCGCCCGGCTCCGGCTCCCTCGTAGTGTTAAGGGGTATATCGGGGTTGCCCTATAACAGTAGCTGCTGGTGGAATAGCATCAGGGGCTGAGCGTGTGCCCAGATGCCCGCTGGTCTCTGGTGTGATTAAAAAGAAAATCACAGCCTCTCAAACAAGTAAGAAAACTGCACCCAGACGCATCTCACACCAGCGGGGCCTCATTTTACCCTTTTACCCGACGGATTCAAGCTCTTTGGAAAAGTATCAAAAGAAAAGGCGGCCGGCCGGCTCCTGGGCGGGAGGCCCCTCTGCAGGCAGCCCAGGAGGAATGTGGCCCCTTTGGGGAGGCCCCGCTTTCCAGGAGCGGCTCTTTGTTTTCTAGAAGCATCTTGTCCGTCTCAAGCAGACATCTCAGGGCCTGTACCCTGCTCACACTCCTGGAGGGGGGAGGTGAGGCTCCCCTGGACATTCTGGGTTTGGTTGTTTGTTAGAAGCTGCTCTTTTATCCCCAAATGTAAAGTTCTAACTTCAAAGCAAATGCCTTGCTAATCAACACCAAATAAGGCAAAACCCCCCACAGCCGCGGACTGTTGGCGGCTCATCGGGTTTCAGAAAGCCCTCCCGACCGGCATTCCTAGCATATTCCGGGCAGCTCTACCTCCGGCACTTAGCAACACAGCCTTTGAATTTGCTTAAAACTATTAAGAAGTAATTAAGTAGTTACAGGGTCTTTTCCAGGCTGTCTGGGGTGCTTTGGGGGGGCTGAGCCAGAACACGCTCCTGCCCAGCCCGGTCTTCCTTTCAGCTGACCTTGCAGGCTAATAATCATCCTGCAGTTTGCTGCTCCTGCCAATTTATGGCCTGCAGGAAACTAATCTTGTACAATAACTGCCTTCCTGTGCTTAGCTCCTAAATAGAGCCAAATGGATTTGGTGGCGGAAGCTCTCCTCCGCGGTCCCCAGACAATGCTGGGGGGGCCTCCGCTCCACGGTCATTATGTTCTTGTTCGCCGCCCTGCACTCAGGCGCAGAAACCCAGAGCTGCTCTCTGCCTGGGCCCGGCGCTGCGCCCCATCAGATGGAGGGGAGAGGTGGGTGCGCAGCCAGGCAGGGAGGGCCGGCCACAGCCGCAGCAGGGGCCTCGAGAAGGCAGGGGCCGGCCCTGGGTTTGACAATAGTCACAGAGCTGCGACTTCTGTAATGAGCTAATGAAAGAGTTGTGCGCTCATTTCAAAGTCAAATGCTTTCAGAGCAGAGGGAGGTGCAGAACTGAGGGGGCGGGGAGGGGGGAGAGAGAGAGGGGCGAGCGGGTGGAGGCTGACTCCTACAGACTCCCTCAGGGTGGTTCACAGCCAGGCTGATGCCTGGGCCCCCGAGCCAGGCTGTCCACGAGGGGTTCCCTCGGGGCAGGGAGTGAGTGGAGAGCCGGCGTGTGTCCTCATGAATGGAGGTGCGACTCCTGGGGTGGCTGCTTCTCCTCTTCCGTCCGCATAATCCGTGCTGCCATGTCTATGTGGATCTGAGCCGTGGGTCAGTGTCCACTTCCTGTGTGAGAATCTTCCAGAACTGTAACAGCTGCTTCTGCAGGCAGAAAGGGAGCTTTCCACAGGGCTAGAAAATGGCGATCAGCACAGGTCGGGACGCGGGGAGGGTTGGGGCCTGGAGGGGCCTCTGTGTTCACACAGGCTGGTCCTGGTGGCCAGCCCGGGCAGCACCATCAGGGGATGCTCCATTGAGGATCCCTGGCCACATGGATCCTGCCGGCTGGAGGGGAGGGCAGAAGCTTCCAGAACTGAAAAGACCAGGATTGTTGGGAGTGGCTAGCAGGAGATGAGAGAAGCGACTGTGCTTTAATTCATGTGCAGACAACCCCACGCCCTCGGAAAGCAGTGGCGGGGTCTGAGCCCACTCTTGGCCCAGCAGCTGGGCCTCATCCTGCCGCAGACATTGCAGGCCCAACCCTAAGCGGACTGGCCTGCGGCTCCAGGGCCTTCTCAGGAAAGGGCGCAGCGAGCAGATCTGGCCCACGGGGAGCAGGTGTGAGGCAGAGGCCCTGCTTAGCTCAGAGCAGGCCACGAGCCTCCCCGAGTCCCGGCACGCCTGGCGCTGGACCTCACGACAGCGGCCCCTGCCGAGCGGGGCCACGGACTTAAAGCCACAGCCTGAGGAGGACCCACTGGACGTGGGGCTGGACGGGGTGGCCAGGCTGGCGAGGAGGAGCTGCGGGGCGTGTCCATGGAGTGTGGTGCCGGCGGGATCGTCTCCCCACGTTGCACGGCGTGAAGGCCGCTTGTTAGGTGACGTAGGTGAGAAATACGTCAAATACTGGATGACGTCGCTCCTCTGTGGAATATAAAGAAACAAAACAGAGGGACGGAAGCAGCTAAACCGAAACAGACCTAGAAACTTGACTGCAGAATCGGGCTCCCCAATCGGGCTCCCCGAGGGGAGGCGGCGGTGGGGGCTCGGGACGGTGGGGGCGGTCCCTCAGGAGGGAGGCCAGCCGGCTCAGCGGCGGGGCGGGAGTCAGGCATTGAGGGTCCCCTGCCCCCATGGCCGTGGGTCCCCAGGCCGGTCACCTAGCACCCCGCATCTGGGAGAGGGAGGACGTCCCCACCCTGGGTCACTGCCCAGCCGGAGCAGAGGCGCCCACTGCACCGGGGTGTCTGGGATGGTCCTTTTGCGTTGCGCCCTCTTCACCGGGTGGCATTGGCCCGCGGCCCGGGGAGGTTCCAGCACGGCCACCCTCTTGAGCGGAGCCCCCGCCGCCCCAGGCACCCGGCGGCACCTGCTATGTAAGCGTCTGTTCTCGGCTTTACTCTTCGTTGAGCTCAGCTCCACAGGCTCCAGCTCCCGACTCTGTGGTCGTCTCTGCTGAGCATGCCGACCACGTCGGGCTGTCGGCCTCCCCGGGCCTCTGGGCCTGGCGCGGTGCTGATTCCACCCCTGCGCGCCAGGCCTTGCGCTGGTCAGGGTGGTGCGGGGGCAGCCTGCCCGGCACACAGGCAGCTGGGGCTATTTCTGATGTGGCCGAGCTCCCAGCCGGGATCCTCTGACCTCTCGCCGGATGTGCGCCCGACCGGGTTCCGAGGACAGAAGTTCTGGCGCGTGTGCCACCCTTCCCGGCCGTGGCTGGCAGCTGGCACACGTCACCAGCCTCACTGCCCTTTATCTCGGGCCTGGCAGGCGGCGGGGTTCTCATCACCGGGTTAGGCCCTGGCATTCCAGAGCATCCTGGTGCTGACGGCTGCCTTCAGGGGACCCCGGCAGCCGGTCGCAGCTGGAGGGCGGCCGCAGGGACACCCCGAGTGGGAGCGGAGGCTTCGAGGGAGGCTGGGATTTATTTTTATCAAGACACTCTTTTCCGTCCTTGGCTCCTGACGGCGTCAGCCGCAGGAAGTCTGAGAAACGGAGACCAGGTGTCAGCCACTTGGCCAAGCGGCGGCGGCAGGTACGGCCAGGGCTGTTTCCTGAGGCTGGGGAGTCGGGCCCAGGCGCGCCTGGGAGCTGAGGCCCCAGTGTGGCGTCCAGGGAGCGCTGTCCTCCCGGCGGCCCGCGGGATGGGCCCACCTGCCCCTCACGTTGTCCCGAGAACGTCCCTTGCAAGGGCGCGCCCGGGCCTTGTCAGCGGTGGCCGCGGCGATGTGGCTTCTCCGGCCAACAAAGCCCGAGGTTCACCTGAGTCCACACTGAAGGTCCTTTCTGACCCTGGAGGTGGACGTTCGGAACCAGGACCTGGGCTGCTGGTGCGGTGCCAGTGCAAGGTCTCACCGTGGGGTCTGCCCCGCGGTCTGAGTCCTTTGGAGGGGGGGTCTTGGCTGAGAGACTTAACCGAGTCGGCAGCGATCTCCCGTGACTGCAGAGTTGGGGGTTAAACTAGAAAAGCCCCCAGAGGTCTTGGCTGTGCCCCCTCCCGCCCCCTGCGCCAGCGGCGGCCGTGCTGTTTGCTGGGGCTGCTGCGTGCCGCTGCGTTGCTCCTGGTGCTGGGACTTCGCCCCGCGCCTGGCTTTGGCAATAAGGAAGCTTCACTTCTGGCGCGAGAGCCGCCCCGGCCTCCAGCTTTATGACGGGAAATGCAGCGCAAACACGCCGCCCCCTGAACCCCAGCCTGTCTGGCTCACAGACAGGGCCAGAGGGCCGAGGGTCGTACCGGTGGGTTCCAGAAGCTGAATCCACAGAAGGTCCTATTGGCCTGGGGGTGTGTGCCAGGCACCCCCAGCTTATGTTGCCCCAGGGAGCTGAGCGGGGCTCAAGCTCTGCTGTTACGTTTTCTTGGGCGGGGGTTCCCCAGGGCCGGAGGGCGCTGGTCTGGCCGTGGGCCTCAGGTCTCGGGTGGAGGCACCTCCAGTGTCACCCCTCGGCCTTCGCTGCCGAGGACGGAGCGGGCGGAAGGGGCGGGCGGCACCTCCTCGCCACTTCTCCGCGCTCAGACGCCGCGTGTGTCTCAGGGAAGACGCCGGCGCCTCCTCCCGGCTGGTGGCCACTCTCGGCCCTGTGGGCAGCAGACGGACCATAGGCCTGGTCCGTCTGAATCCCCGATAGGGGGCTCTTTCTTCAAAAAATGAAATCCCAAGATCTGACAGGATCTCCAGCGCCCCAGCCAGCCCACCTGGCTCCCCCTCAGGGCATCTGTCTGCCGGCCCCAGGCCCGGAGCACACGGTCCCTCTTTCCCGTGTCCTTCCCACCCCGCGTCCGCCTTGGAACTGTCGGGCTGCCGCTCACCCAGGGCGGGCGGAACGGAGCGTGGCCTTCGGCGTAAAGGCTTTCTCGGGGATGGGCGGGGGCCCCAGCCGCCCCACCGGCCTGGGGCTGGAGGGGCCCCGCGCTCACGCGTCTCGGTCTCAGGCCCGCGGGACGGTCCAGAGTGGAGCCGGGGCCCATGCACGCGCCGACCCCCCGAGCTGTCTTTCTCTCAAAAACAGCTCCAGGACGCACGCGCGTCTTAGTTCTTTCCTCACCTTCTTCTGGGGGGAGAAATGAAGTACCTCGTTGCTCAGTCTGACGCGTGGCCCTCGTTGGCGCCTCTCGCCTGTGCGCGATGCACCTGTTCCACCGTCTTCATTTGCTTTGCCTCATGGTTAGGGATGCGTCCGTGGCGTCCGGCATCAGCTTGGCTGAGATCCCAGAACCAGGGAGCAGGCCGGCCTCTCCCTGCTCGCGCGATGGAGATTCTGCCGCGGGTGTCAGCGGCCCCTGTTGGCGGGGTGACGACTGGCTGACACCCACGGTCGCACCCCGCCGGGCTCAGAGAGACAGGCCTGGTTCTGAGGCTTATTTCTAGCTTCTGTGTCCTGGGGTTTTTCTCGAATTAACTCTGTCTGGAAATAATTTTGATGAGACGGTGGGCAGACTCCCAGAGGCAGCTGTAGGGCTGGGAAGAGGCTGGCCGCAGAGGGACCCCACGCCACCTCCTCCGGAACGCGGGCGTTGCTGAGCCCCGGGGTTAACGCTGCTGAGTTGCTCCGAACTTAGCTCTAGACCTTTCTCTGATCTCACCGAGTCTTCTGCGAGCGTTCCCCTTCCCCTCCAGAACCTGTCCCAGGACGTGTCGTCCCATTTACACAAGCTGGGTTTTTTTTTTTTTTTCCTCATAAATTTAAAAGTGCAAGACCCTCTCCTCCCTGAGAATAGCACGTCATGAGCTTCCTCAGAGGTGGCCGCCGTTGTGCAAGCGCAGCAGCCCCAGCCGGAACAGTCCCTGGCCAGGGGACCGTCATCGTTTCTAATTGAAATATTTGTGGATACTTTCTCACCCCCGGGCTGGTCTTCCTGGAACCCCTCCCCTGCCCCTTCAGGTGAGCCAGGGCCGGCCGAGCCATGGTCGTCTCAGACACGCCCTCCGTGCCCCCAGCCCTCCCCGCCCCACCTGCCATCTCCGGCGACCCCGGGCCTGTCCTCTCCCCGGTGCGGGTTTCTGCAATGCCGTAATTAGATCACAGCGGAGCCTCTTCAAGTTGGCTCTTCCACTGAGTAACACTGTCTGAGGTCACTGTGCATCTTTTTGTGACTTGACGGCTCAACTCTTGCTAGCACCGAGCAGTGTCCACCGTCTGGCCGGACCCCGGTTTATCCCGTCACCCCCTGAAAGGGTCCGGTTGCTTCCAAGTTTTGGTAATGACGCCGAACCTGCTGGACACCTGTGCACAAGTTTGTGATGACGTCAGTTTTCAGCTAAATTGGTAAGTAGCGAGGGGCATGATTTCCAGAGTATACGGCTCTGTGAGGGATGCCAAACTGTCTTCCAAAGAGAACCAACCACTTTGCACTTACACCAGCAGTGGATGAGGGCGCCCGTCACCAGGACTTAGTGTTGTTGATGCTGTGGGTCGTGGCCATCCTCGGAGGTGTGTGGTGGGGTCTAGGCATCATTTTAATCGGCATTTTCCTGATGGTTTATGGTGACGCACCCATTGGGTCCCTAGACGAATAGGAGTATATTAGGTCCCTAGAAAAACACACACGCCTACAACATTCGGATTATATCAGGGATTCAAGGATCCTTACACTGCAGGAGCCCCCGTCCTCCTGGTCCGGAGTCTGTTAAAGTCTTTGTCCATCATACTGAAAAACATGTTTGCCTTTTTTTTTTTTTTGAAGATTTATTTATTTATGCATACAAGAACTGGGGTGTAGGCCACAGGTATGGGGGTGAGAGGATTCACCAGAGACAGAGTGGGGAGCAGAACAGGAGGATTGACTGAAATCCACTGCTGAGGGGAGCAGCGGGGAGACAGGCGAGGTCTGCTGGGCCATGTGGGTAGCTCCCTGGCTGGGGGCTCAAACTTATGCTGCAGTGGCTGGTGATAGCTTCACAGTGCTGCGTCTTAACCACTTGCGCCACCAGGGAGGCCCCAGAAAGGCTGCACCTTAGCTCTTTTTGTGTGAAAAATCAAAACACATGTGGCTTTTAATGAAGATCACACCCATGAAGCCCTGACAGTCTCTTCTGAGGCTGCCTGGTCGGCTCCACTCTGGGCCTCCTTGCTAGGCTTCAGTTTCCTGCTGGGCTGCCGTTGTACACGCTTCCCTCAAGCTTTCCATGCCTTAGTCATCGCCTGTAGAAGCCCTAGTTTGGGGGCTGAGACTCTACTCCATGGCTGGGGAGAATGACTTCCCACAGTTACAAGGTGTGGTTTTTGGCATGTTCTGCAAAAAACAAACAACAGTAAAAGGAATTTCTATGAACTTCCCCCACCTATGCGTAATCTCGTGCTCTTTCCGGCTTGACCTGTCTACAGGGATTGATCCTCCTGAGAACTGCCCAGGCGTCACCAGGCCCCGAGGGGACTGCCTTTGGCGGGCACAGCCGCGCGGGTGACGGTTGATACCACAGAAGGAGGGATGGGCAGCACCACCCCCTTCCTGCCTCCTCTGGGAAGTTTCTGGGCTGGGAAGGATCACAGAATCCTGGGGCGAGAATGTGCTGTTTGCAGGGCTCCACGCACGTCAGGGTTTTGGGCAAGCTGGTCTGGACCCAGGTGTGCTGGAGCAGCGGGGCCAGTGTGAGTGGAAAGGAAATCTGACATCGTCTGTTTGGGGATTGGTATTTACTCTTAAAGCATTGGGTTTTAGTGTTTTAAATTAAAAAAAAAATTTTGTAATTAAAAACACTTTAAGGACCTCTCTGGTGGTGCAGAGGGTTGACTGCAGCACTGTGAAGCTGTCCGCAGCCTCTGCGGTGCCAGTTCAATCCCAGCCGTCCTTGGAGCAAACCACATGGCGCACAGACCTCGCCTGTCTCCCCGCTGCTCCCCTCAGCAGTGTACTTCGTCAGTCTGCCTGCTCTGCTCCCCGCTCTGTCTCTGGCGAATCCTCTCACCCTCCCACGCATCTGGCCTGTACCCCGGCTCTTGTGTGCATGAATAAATAAATCTTTAAAAAAAAAAAAAGAGCAGTTCTTGCTATTAAATAAATAAATAAATAAATAAAACCACTAAGAGTCTCCTGGCAGTTTTGGGTTCAGTCCCTAGAAAAATTCAGCCACACAAAATTTTGCATATAATCGTAAGGGATTCCTGTGCATCACAGACTGAAGCTGAGCCTTGAAGTCCACTTCAGAATCCACATTCTGAAGGGCGTGGGTCACACGTCCTGCTTCGCAGGGGAATGCCCCCCTCCCTGAGTCAGCCTTGATGGGTGCCGTGACCTGGGAGGAGGCGGCAGGGGCCCTCGGGCCTGGGCAGCCGCCCCGCCTCAGCCACAGCCTCCCTGCGGCCAGGCCAGGGGCACCTGCCTCGGGAACCGACGGCCCTGGAGCCGGGGAGGCCCAGCGAGCCCGGGACAGAGAGGGGCGCCTGCGAGCCGGAGCTGTTCACTGCTTGGAGGTCGCAGAGGAAGTGCTGGGCCGTGGCATAAGGACTGAAATTGGGGGAGAGGGTGGGTGCAGCTTTTCCTGAGTCCGCACCATGCTGCTTGCTCCCACTGAAGACAGAGCCTCGCCGGGGTCACCTGTGACAGTGGTGAGGCTCACTGGACAGGCGCGGACATGAGAGCGGCTCACGAGATGTGCCTCGGGCACGGCGCCCAGGGCATCTGAGGGGCGGTGACGGGGACGAGGCGCCGCCCATAGGCGCGGGCACTGGTCACGGAGACCGCGCTGCTGAGAGCCTGGGACACAGGCCAGAGGGAGCGCTGCTCCCCGATCTCGTTGTCCCGGGTGGGGCAGAGCCCGCAGAGAAGCCTGGGGTGAGCTGCCCGGCAACGGCGCCGCCCTCGTGCCCGGCGTGCGGGATGACCAGCAGGGAGTGTTCAGGGCAGCGCGAGCGGGGCCTCGCGGTGTGGCCAGGCAGCTTCCGAGGCAAGCCCGGCCTGGGGAGGCCAGACGCATTTGCACGCGTGTCGGGGCCCCCGCGCCACCGAGGGGGCAGCCTGTGCTCCCGGCTCCGCTCCCGCGCTTGTGTCCAGCCTGTGGCTCCCGGTCCCGCCCGCGGACTCCCTCCCTGCCGGCACCCGACGCCAGCACCCTGGTGACCCGGGGAAAAGTCGCTCGCGTCAAGCTCCTGCTCCCTTTGCGGCGGCACACGCCCTGGGCGCGGCCCTCTCCAGCCTTTATTTTGGTGAGGAGCCACACGGGCGTGTTATCTTGTGTCCCCCGGAGGGCTCCTCCCTGGGCCCCGGGACCTCGGTTTGCCGCCTGCTCTGTTGACCGTGTGGGTCGGGGGACGTGGCGTCGCCCAGATGTAGAGGAAGCGAGATCTCGAGACCCACGAGAGCATCTGTTCGTTTGCCGCGCGGACTGCGTGGGGCGCGTGCCGTGGAAGTAGGAAACACAAAGATCATTATTGAATTCAGTACTAAATGGGCGACATTTCAGGGTGACGGAGCTGGAGGAAGGGAACAAGCTCTCTGTGTTTTGCTGGGCAGAGGCGGGAGGGAGCCGTGTCTCCACGGGGGCGTCTGGTTTCACAGCCGCGGCGAGGGATGGGAGAAGAATACAGATGACGGGACCCGAGCCGCAGCGGCTCTGAGAGCGCGTGAGGTCTGGGGGTGATGTGGGTTCAAAGGCCCTTTTTGGGAACAGCTGCCTCCAATCTGGGTGCAGAGACAAGCTGTGGCGAGGGGTCCCGATGCCAAAGAGGGGGTCAGCAGTGCCCCCCACCCCCGTCTCCGCTGCGTGCACTGAGGGCTGCCCGGTGGCCACGGGGTCTGGGTGCGGCACGAGCACGCTGGCCGGGCAGGGGCTCCGTGTCTGTTCTGCGGGCCTGTATTTATTTATTTTTGGTTGAATAAAGATGCATATTTTTCTGGAGTTATTTTCCGTAGACTGTTAATATTCCGATTTTAAAAATTAATATTATCCTGTAGTTTTTTTTCAAGTCATTACGCTTGAAACCTGCTGAATAGTATTAATGTGTTCCCCAGTATTAAACTATTCTTGTATTCTTGGAATAGCTTTTGCTTGATGACGATGTATTATTCATGAAATATGCTACTGGATTTGCTAATTTAAAAAAATCTCTATTCATAAGGAAAATTGGCTGGTGGTGCCTCCTTTTTTGTGAGTACAATTTTTTAAAAATATATCAGGCTTATATAAGTGTCACTGAATTAATTGGGAAGCTTCTCATATTTTGCCATGTTCTGGGAAAATTTAAATACAAGTTAACCAAACATTACTGGTATTGGGACTTCTGGTTCCAGCCACGTGTCTGGGAAAATTAACATAGAACACGCCTGTTGCGGATATCCAGACAAGCTGAGTGGAGAGACAAGAAGAACACAAAATAAATAGATTATAGAGCCCCCGAGAAAGAGAGGGAAGCCTGAATGTTCCACAAGTTTCCAGAAGGAGCAGCAGGACTAAGTGCGGTAGCAGCTGAGCAGATGAGCCAGACCTGAGGGGAAGTGGGGAGGGCCCACCCGGACAGCAGGGCGCGGGGTCTGAATGCTCTGCAGGGGCGGGGGTCAGAGGAGGCCCCTGTGGGGGCAGCACACGCCACGTCGCCTGCGTTTCAGGTTCACGTCTTACCCATAGGGATGCTACAGCCACGGTAATAGGATCAGGAGGAAGATAATGAAATAATCTCTGACAACAAGGCTGTAATTCTGACCAAACATATCTTCAAATAATAAAGACAAAATAAATCTATTTTTTAAAAAAAGGTTAAAAGGTTTGAACACCAAGACCCACAAAATGAAAGAAGTTCTAAATGATGTGCTTCAAGCGAGAGGGGCGCGTCCCGTGGAATGTCCCAGGCGGAGAGGGAGAAAAGGCGGCGGCGAGTGGTGCAAGCGGAGGTCCATCTCGCTGGCCAGCGAGTATCAGAAATAACGATTACGGTCCCTACGGGGCTGAGCTCGTGGAAACAAGTTGCGAGGAAAGAAGTTGTAAGAAGTATCGACCACGTAGAAACCAAGAAAATTTTACCAAGAGCCATTCAGGAGGAGCCATAGAAACGGAAGGGTCTAGACCTGTGGCTGCCCCAGGGCCTGGAATTAAAGTATTTTAATTCTCCCAACATTGATCCATCTGTTTGGTAAAGTCACAATCAAAATCCCTTCTTTTTTTCTGGAGCAGCGTCCCCATGCCATGGGCCCCAAAGCACAAAGACAGAGCGGAGGGAAAGGCGCTCGCAGCTAAGGAGGCGGGAAGGCCTCTGACAAATGCCAGGGCCTTTGGGGGTGCGGTCTGGGGGCGCAGGGAGGTTTGGGGTGGAAACCTGGAGCGAGGACAGAGGGCAGGCCGGCGTCTGGGCCGTGTGTCCTGTGTGGCGTCTCAGGTAGGCGTGGGCCAGGCCTGCCTTTCCATGGAGGGCTCCACTGAGCATCCTTGGGTGAAAAAAGAGAAAAAAAGGGAAAAAAAAGAAATCCAAATCCTACCCTATACTGTCAACCCCGGACCTCATCTCCAAGTTACTGAAGACCTGAACCTGAAACCCCGCAGGAGATGACAGAGAGCCTCTGTGACCGCAGCGCGAGGGAGGGCTTCTGTGTGCAAAGTCCTAACTATGAGAAGAAAACCACAAACAGATTTGACAATATTAAAGTGACAAACTTTTGTTCATCAAAAGATACTACTAAGAAGGGGCCTCCCTGGTGGCACGAGGGGTTAAGATGAAGCACTATGAGGCTGTCCGCAGCCTCTGCAGCACGAGTTCGATGCAGGCCAGGGAGCTACCCACAGGGCGCAGCAGACCTCTCCTGTCTCCCCGTTGCTCCCCTCAGCAGTGGATTTCAGTGGATCCGCCTGTTCTGCTCCCCACTCTGTCTCTGGGGAGTCCTCTCACCCTCTACAACTCTACCTGCACCCCAGTTCTTGTATGCATAAATAAATAAACCTCAAAAAAAAAAAAAAAACACGATACTACTAAGAAAGTCAGCAGAGAAGCCACGCTCTCGAAGGAGACACTTGCACGTAACTAATCAAGGAAAGACAAGTCCCGGAACATACAACTCAACAAAGAAAAAGAGGACCAGACAGACGGGTGGACAGACATCTGGAAAAGCTTCACACAGACTCCTGACCCTGACGGCAAGCACGTCAGCGAAAACACAGCTGTGTTCGGCAGGTGGACAGACTCTACAGGCGCAGCCTGGGGATTTCACAACATGCTCTGAACTGACAGGTGCCCCCCTTGCATGTTGAAGCCCTGGCCCCCAAAGTGCCCCTATTTGGAGACTGGTCATTTAAGAGGTTATCTGGTCATGACGGCCCAGCCAGGGCCCTGACCCGGCTGGACCGACCGTGTCCTCCTAGGAAGACGGAGTCACACCCGCCGGGCGGAGAGGCAGGGAGCACCCCAGCTCGCGGACCCGGCTCTGCCCACAGCTGGGTCTCGGACCTGCAGCCTCCAGACTCTGAGAAAAAGCTCTGGATTTACGTCCCAGCCTGTGGGATGTCGTCAGGTAGCTCTGGCTGAGAACAGCGGCACCCCTGAGGCCAGAGCTCCCCTGTGGGTGCCCCCAGGAGGGCGAGCTCAGCACCGATGCCCAGAGCAGGGAGGGGGCAGTGCCATCGGTCTCCAGGGAGGCCTGGGCCGCGGTTTCTCCAGGGGCAGGAAGCCCCTTCTGGGGCTGACCGGGCCGCCGGGCTGGGGCTCAGCGGGTGTCTCTGCGGCGCCCGCATGCCCCTGTGTTTGGCCGTGTCCTCAATATAAGTGACAAATGGCACAATTACAGGAGCAGTGCAGGGGGCGCCTGGGGATGACCGACGGCTGTGGAGGGGTGTGGGGGCGCAGGGGCCAGTCCAGGCCCTTCAAGGCAGGAGGTGGCCCTGGCGAGCGTCGCTGTTATTTATAACCCCCGGGCCTTTTATGGGCTGATATTTTAGAAAAGTCATTTTTAAAAATGGGTGAAAGAATAGCCGTATCCAGCGGCTTCAGAAATTTAACGTTTTCGTGACGAAAGTGTCTAACAGGGCGCCAGAAAAACACAGGACCCGACACACTCGGAACTCAGCAAGTCGGGTATTTTTGGTGCAGCTTGGCCCAAATACTGACAAGGCGCATCCGCTGGAAAGCAGCCCCCGGGCGCGGAGCTCAGGCTTGCTGGCCTCAGCCTCTGCCGAGCGGCCATTGCCGGCCTGGCCCCGGGCCCCCGACACCGTCGTCTGGCGCACAGCTTCACCCCGGCCTGAGGTTGACCTTCCATTGCTACATCGTCAACCCTGTCTCTCAGCAAAAGGCTGTGGGGCACGTGTCTCCATTCCCCGGGCACCTCTCGCTAGGCCAGCCCGGAGCAGGCTCATCGTGTTGTCTCTGAAGCTCGGGAGTGGCCCTTCCCTGAGCGCCCCGTTTATGCCGAGGCTGCAGCCCGGAGCTCTTTGATGCAGTGACAGAAACTCCATCGGTCACGGAGAGTCAAGTGGAGTTGCCCCGGGGGGACGGAGCGACAGGCGGGTGCTGGGGGGGGGCGTGTTTCCACCTGATGGGGGTGATCAGGCGGTTGTATTGGGGCTCAGGAGAAACCAGAGAAGAAATGGGGGAAGAAGTGGCTCATAGCTTTTGGGTGTGCCCCGGTCAGCGGGAGGTGCCCTGGAAGCTGCTGGCCCCGTCTCAGGACGCTGCGCGCCTCTCACGCCAGCCAGCTCCTTCAGGCCCGGGAGGCCAGGGTGGGGTCGCGCACGGGGTGGGGGGTTTGCAGTATCTGGTTTAGAGGTTGAGGTCACATTTCAGTGTGAATGGTGCTAGAAAGCCACTGCAAGGCTGCTTCTGGCACAGTGTTTTGTTGACAGTTAAAGAAGGGGGCTACATGGGGATTCTGCAGGGGTCCCCACCATCTCGGGGGCTGGAGGGTTTCACCCCCATCTGCTGGCGAAGGCAGCTCCAGCGCCTCAGACAGAGGGACCGCAGAGAGAGAGGCGGGGCCGGCCTGGGCACCCTCGCCTCACCCTCGCAGGCCCTGCCGCACCCTGGCGAGGCTGGCGTGGGCCCCGGGCTCCCGGCAAGCGGGGCAGTCACCCTGGCCGCCCTCCTAACTCTGGAGCCCGTCTGTGGTGGCGAGCCCAGCCTCGGGGGCAGCCGCGAGGGAGTTTCTGGCTAGTACTTGCACGAACCTATTTGATCTCCTTCACTTTATTGAAGAATGAGGTCATTTAATTGATCTCATCTACACATTAGTCACCAAACACACATGCAGTCATGAGCGCGAGACGGACGCTGCAAGGCCCCGGCCCAGGAGACGCTGTGACCCCGAGTCCTGTGTGGGGCGCCGGGCGAGCCGTGTCCCCGCCGCCGCCATTTCTGGGCTTGGCCGGCGCCCCGAGGGCAGCTGCGGGGCCGCACAGACAGGCGTGTGTCTGCCGCAGAAGTGCCTGGGCCGGATGTGCTGCCGGGACGGCGGGGCCAGCTCCGTCCAGCGGTCTCTGCACACGACCGAAGCCTTGTGCTGCGCAGCGTGGAGGCCGAGCAGCGTGTTCTCACTCTCGTGTACAGCCCGGCTGCCGGCGGGCGGAGGGTCGTGAGACCGCTGCGCCGGCTTCTCCTTCCCCGCCCACGAGAGCACCAGCCGTGGGGCCGGGAGCAGGGACACGGCTCAGCGCAGCAGGTGCCTGGCGGGGCCGGGGCGGGGGGGTCTAAGGGGCCTCCAGGGCCCAGACCTGTGTCGCCGGTGCCTCCGTGTGCGTGGGAACAGCAGGTGGCACTTCAGCCCGATGTCGTGCGCCGCGGGAACGGCAGCACCAGCAGCTCAAGAGTGCAACAGAGACGGCCCGGCCGACCGGTGGAAGCGGGGCATCCAGCCAGGGGCCGGGGAGGCTCCGGCACAGTGGGGTGGGGGCGGCGAGGGCCTGTTGCTCACTGCAGCTCCGCTGACTGCGGGGTCCCACTCGCGACAGTCTAGGGCGGCAAATACACTTCAGCCGGCAGGCAGATTGGCGAACCCGCGGATAAGGAGCTGACTGTGTGACTGTGTGAGCGTGTGGGTCTCCTGGTCCGCGTCTCTGCATTGCCCAGACTTGAGTGTGAGGGGGTGGCTGGGGCCCACCCCACCAGGCTCAACCCTCTCACCGTCCACTCTGTGCCAGGCTGGGCTGCCGTGTGAACACCCCCTGGTCTTGGACAGCAGTGAGGAGAGGGAGCAGTTGGCAGCTGGGAGGCCGGGCATACAGACAGGACATCTGGGGCATCTGGGGGACACGGCGGGCACTGAGATCCCATTCAGCTACCTCCCCACAGGCCCCCCCGGGTGGGAAGGGGATTCAGGCTGCCCCAGGGGCCGAGTGCAGGCATCTGCCCCGAGCGGGCTCCTCCCCAGACCCGCGGGCAGATTCCTGCCCAGCCGCGGCTCACACCTGCAGCGCAGGAAGATGAGCTGTCTGGAAAGCTCTTCAGGAGCTTGCTGGGCCTCCGCATCCCTGGCGTGGGCCGTCTCCCCAGAAGCCCCATCGTGGATTTGAAGATCAGCTGGGAGCCTTCGAGGAGGCCCACATGGGCGAGAGGTGGGGGAGGAAGACACCCCGCTCAGCGCCCCTGTGCCCGGCCCTGCTTAGCCGCAGCCTGCGCCTCAAGTGATGCCTGAAACCTCGCTGGTTTGCGGGGGACGGGCCTGCAAGAGCCTGGTTCCGAATTAGGCCCCCAAATGTCTTCTCTACCTTGGTCACCAAAGGAAAATCTTTCCTCGCCCTGTGGGAACTCAGAGCCTGGCTCCCTTCGCCTGCAACATCTTCAATGGAAAAGAAATAAGCAAAGACGCTTATTTGGGAGGAGGAGGAGACGTGGGAAGGGAGGGGGCCCGGCAGGCGGTGGTGGGGGTTCTGGGGCCCTGGTGGTGGTCCACACGCACCTCACCCTGAAGAGGGGCCGCCTCACCCTGCTGTGCACCTGCCCTGGCATCACATACAGACTTGCCAGCCAGTGTTACCCACAGCCACAATTTAGAAAAAAGACACTGGGCCTCCCTCGTGGCGCAGGGGTGAAGTCCCAGCACTATGAAGCTATTGGCAGCCACTGCAGCACCAGTTTGATCCCTGGCCAGGGAGCTACCCACAGGCGCAGCAGACCTCGCCTGTCTCCCCACTGCTCCCCTCAGCAGTGGATTTCAGTGGATCCGCCTGTTCTGCTCCCCACTCTGTCTCTGGGGAGTCCCCTCACCCCTCTTTGCACCTCTGGCCTGCACCCCAGCTCTTTGATGCATAAATAAATTAAAAAAAGACATTCACTTGGAGATTTTCCCATGAAATAAACGTTCTTACAACGCGACGTTTGATTTGTCTTACAGACAGCATTGACTGGAGCTCCGTATCGATGCATTAATTTGAAGGTTTTGAACCTGCTCTTTGCAATAGGACTTTCCTGCTCGTGAATCTGCCGCATGTGAACAGAGCCCTGAGCGTGTGCTGAAAATCATATGAGAAGTCAGACGGGAAATAGAGGGTCCTCCTGCAGGCGGGGGTGCCCTGCTGTGGCCACCAGAGCAGCCCCCGGGCCGGCAAGGGCTGTCTTTCAGCCACAGCTGTGACTTGAGCCTCTCCCTGCAGAGCTCCATGCCGAAGGCTGGTGGTCTGAGCAAGAAGTGGCCCCGCACGGGGCGTCCTGCCCTCCCCTCCAGTCCCAGCAGGCGCCTGGGGCTGTCGGACAAGGAACAGAGGATTTAAATCATACCGGGGGCGTGGCCAGAGCAAACCAGAGATTGTTGGCAAGAGAGATGCAAGTTTGCACGCCACACCTTGCTGGAGAAAGTCTCTGGCCTCGGCCTTCGCAACCTGTCGTGTTTTCGTTTGAAACAAAAATGAAAGTGGAATTTCCTCTGCACCGTGCTAACCGCTGCTTCTGTTTTCCACTGGTGATGGCAAGTGATTGTACGATCAAGACAGTTAAGATGGAGCAAGGGCTTGGATTTAAGTCAGTTTATTTCTATTGTTTGTTCAATTAATGCTTATCAAGAGCCTCTAGGGCCTGCGGGTCGGCCCCCAGTGAGGCAGAACGCCCAGAAGCTGATGATTCCACCCACCCCAGGCCAGCCCTTTTGGGGTCACGAGTCACCCCCCCCACCCCAGGCCACACGCAGGCTCTCCGGCCAACCCGCTTCTCTCTGCTCAGGTCGGTTTCGGGAAGAACAAAAGAATAATTAGAGACTTTGCGATAAGGGTTTATTTGGACTTTGATTACTGGCTAAATTAATAATTTATTTCCATGTCCCACTTAGCTGCAGCCATTCGCGCTTGTGTACAAGGAAAGCTGGTTTTGATTCTCACACTCTGGGGTTATAATCCCAAATCCAGGCTGAACTATGAGTTGGTAGAAATGCCATTAAGACGACGCAGTCACTCACTGAAGCCCCAAGTAACACCCGAGACCTGGCGGCGCTTCTCAGAGCTGGCGCTGTCCCAGGCCGGGCGGCCTCTGGGTCCCCTCTGGTGGCTGCAGGGGGCGGGGGGCCGGGGGCCTCCACGCCAGCAGACCAAGGTGCCCGGGAATGCATCACCTTGCTTCAGGTTCATTCTGAGTTAAAGGCATGTGGAAAAGCAGGAACAAGAGGGGTGTCCTGGCCCCCTTTTCTTCCTGAAGGCACAAGATAACGCCCTGCGGTGGGGGGTGTGTCCCGCACCTCTAAGGTCTCCTGTCACCCGTGGAGGCAGCGTGGCGGGACCAGCCTGGGCAGAGACCCAGCTCTGGGGTCCCCTGTGGTTCCAGTTGCTCCCCCGCTGCCTCTCCCGCTCCGCCGGTGGCACAGCTCGGGCACGAGCAGAACTGTCCCCAGGGGCCTTCTGGACGAGCCGGTCAGCGACACTAAGGACTCTGCGTGGACAGGCGGGACCACACACACCGCCCCCCAAGTCGGGACAAAACGAGAACGAGGACAGCTTCCAGAAGCGTCCGTTCAGGAGGAGCAGCCTGCAGCTGCAGCGGTGTGAGTGCTTTTATAGGAACTAAGGGCTCCGGGAGAGGACTCGAGACTCCTGCGGGCTCCACTGGCCGTCCCTGCCAGCGCCCCCGTGGACACACGCACTTGAGAGTTAGAAACAGTCGGGAAGGCAGGCGGCTGCGGAGCAGGGGGCCGGCTCTGTGGTCTTGGCCCTTGTGAATCGGGGTCCCTTTGACGCTCTGGGTCAGAGCACTCGCAGTCTTAAACATATTTTTTAGAGCCTCTCCGGGGGTGCAGGCAGCTGAGCGCAGCGCTGTGAAGCTGTCCGCAGCCTCTGCAGCGCTGGTTCCATCCCGGCCGGCCAGGGAGCTGACAACATGGCCCAGCAGACCTCTCCTGTCTCCCCGCTGCTCCCCTCAGCAGTGGATTTCGTCCGTCTGCCTGTTCTGCTCCCTGCTCTGTCTCTGGGGAGTCCTCTCACCCTCCCGCGCCTCTGGCCTGCACCCACGTTCTTGTATAAATAAATAAATCTTAAAAAACAAATTTAGCAAAAACACAAAACTCCTCCTCTGTCCCTCGTGTTATTGAATGGACAGAGCTTGTCGTTACCGGAACGTGACGATTTGTTGATTTAAAGAACAGGGAGGTCAGCACCGGACGCTGAAAGCAGCGCAGCGAGTGGTTCCATGCGCCCTGCCGCCCGCGCCCTGCGAGGGGAGAGCTGCCGGGCCCAGGCCGAGGACACCCGTTGGGAGAACTCCTCGCTGATGCTTTGCGTGGGCTTGGACACCGGCATCAGGTAGGAAGCGCCTGTGTCGTAGTTTTCAGTAGCAAATTCATTACAGCCACACAGTGATGTACAGAAAATCCCCGGGAGCTCTGCTGACTCTCACTCCCCAGCGCTGTCTGAGGACGCAGCACCTCCCCGGCGCTGGCGGCTCATCCAGCCTGCGACTGGATTCCAGACCGTCACCCGGCCTTCCTCAAACCTCCAGACAGCCCTGCTCCCCAGCCCCGTCCGGCCCGAGTCGGGGTTCGTTCTCCCCGCCCCGCCCTGGCTCCGCAGCCCCCGCCTCGCCTCCTTGGCGTTTTGTCCCGTCGGAATCTTGCCAGCCCTTCCTTGCAGCCCGCTCTCTGTTCTGTGAAGAGGCCCCGAATAGCAGGGCCCCGGTGGCGGCCCTTGAGCTCTCCGCCACCCGCGCGGCACGTGCTTTTACAACTTTGTTTTCAAGTCAGACGTGGGCACGGCCGTGTCCAGCGTGACATGCTGCCTTCCTGGAACTCGCCGGCCTCAGCCTGGCAGTCAGCGTTTGTGGGCCGCGTGCGTGCAGGCGAACCCGAGGCGGCTGCTCATCCGAGTGTCCCGGTGGTGAATGATTAAGCCGAAGCAGGACACGCGCTGGCCTGCCTCTGCCCCGTGCGGCTGTCTGGGAGTCACACGCGGTCATCAGGTAGTGGGGCTGCTCCCCGGTCGTGGGGAGCCCCACCCAGCAAGCTGAGGCAGAGCCCATCGGGCCGGCCTCACATTTTGCAGACATTTCTTCCTGCAAGACCTTTGGGTGCCAGAATGGCCATCACTGATCAAAACAGCATCACCGTCTCCTGGCGATGGGCAAGTAATCTGGGGCGAGAACCCCTGTCCCGGGTGATGTTTTGTGGGGCTGCCCGTGGAGGTGATTCTTTGAGCGTCTCCTACAAAGCGCGATGCGAGAGCAACAGAGCTGGGAGGGCCCAGAGAGCCCCGCGGGCACATCGAGCAGGGAGCTTGTTTCAGCGGGCGCCCACACAGGCCGCTGGGGAGCAGAGGGGCAGAGGCCGTCCAAGCAAACGCCCCACGATAACAGGTACAAAGGGCCCGCGGCCGTGGTGAATGATTAATCGGGAGTTGCCGTAAACAACTTGTTCTATACATCCGATCAACAGGTTTGCACAAGCGCAGGAACACGGAGGAAGCCACGTGTCTCAGAACCCAGCGTCATGCACGGGCAGCGGGCGGGTGCGGAGGGGCCTTCGCTGAGCGGGGTCTGGCTGGGAGGCCACGCGGGTCCCCTCCGCTCGCCCCCGCGCTGCCTCCATTCTGGTCTCCGGCAGGGAGGTGGTTTCGCCCACAGCGTGCGCGGGGCAGCCTGGGGCTCCTGGCTCCCCCCGCTTCTGGTGGGATGAGGGGGCAGTCGGCACAACACCCCGGGAAGGACAGGCCATGCAGCTCACCACAGAAGCAGCTGAAACACTCTCTCGCCTTCAGAGCAGCCCAGGAATAAGAATGTGACTCTAGAGAAAGAAACCAGCGGTTGCTTTTCCCCCGGTGTGCGGGAACGTGGGGCCCGCCCGGGAGATGACGGAGACGCTTCCAACCTCCTAAGTGCAGCTCAGGATGCTCTGAAGGGCCTTAGGGTTGCACTGTGGATGCGTCATGAGCCACAGAAGGCGATGTCCTCCGGGGCGGCCAGTGTTGCGCGGTTCTGGGGCGCTGATCCGCTGGGCACGCAGAGAGGGCTGCGGGGAGCCGCGGGTCAGGCGTCAGGCTGGTCTCAGGGACGCAGGAGGCAGCCAGGGGAGGCACAAGGGGAACCCCTGCCATTTGCGGCCGCCTGGACAGAGCTGGGGGGTCGATGTGGCAAGATAAGTCAGGAGGAGAAAGACACACGGCAGGCGCGTCCTTGTGGCGGGACAGGCTGAAGGCCCAGCAAAGACACACTTGGAGACCAGCCTGGAAGGGCCTCCCTGGGGGCGCAGGGGTGAAGTCCCAGCACTGGGAAGCTACCGCAGCCACTGCGGTCTGAGTCCCATCCCCGGCCAGGGAGCCACCCACAGGCGCCGCAGCCCTGTCCTGTCTCCCCGCTGCTCCCCTCAGCAGTGGGTTTCTGTGCATCCGCCTGTTCTGCGCCCCACTCAGGTGAATCCTCTCACCCCTGCACCTCTGGCCTGCACCCCAGTCCAGCCTCGGCCTTACTGCTTTCCTGGTGGCCCCACCCCAGGCTCTAACGAAAGTGCTTTTATGTATTAGAGATTGTCCGCTGGTGTTGAAGATACGCTTCGCCCACTTGGAAGGTCTTGAAATTCCTTGGGTGCTCTCTGGAGCCCTTTGGGGTCTGACAGGAGCGGGGACCCTGCAGGAAGGGGCAGCACCGGCAGCCGAGGAGCCGCAGGACCTGCCATGGGCCACGAGCTGTCTCAGGCTGCCTGGACCGCTGCTGATGGCCGCGGCACGGACTCACCCGTGCGTGCAGACGGGCGGCTTCTCGCTGAGGAGGGGGTGAGCGAGGCCCAGCAGAGGGGTGCCCTGCACGGCTCTGTCCTGCTGTGGCCTGACTTCCAGGAGGCGCCTGCGGGCTCTCCCAGCCTCCGGCGCTCCTGCCGGCAGGTGGTGGCAGGAGGGGGCTGTCGGGACTGAGTGTCCCCAGCACTGGTGCGTGCGCAGGGCCGAGCAGCCACGTCAGCTCGCATTTCCAACACGACTCCACGGCTCAGCTTACGATCTCCGTCTTAGAGACAAGGAAACGGGCTTGGGGTGAGGAACAATACAGCAAACCCTCCGGTCCTGCTCCCCCCGCCTCCCGGCGGGTGAGGGCTGTCCGGAGCATGGAACCAGAGCATGCGTGTGAGGACGACTGGCTCACGCGGCCACGGAGGCTGGGAGGGCCCGGGTTGGCCGTCCGGAGACAAGTGAGGAGCGCCTGGGCGGCCTCCAGTCTGCTCTGAGGGCGGGGAGAGCCAGCAGGGCGCGGGCTGCGGGGACCCGAGCCTCAGCGGAGCCGCCCGGGAGGCGACTGCATGGGCAGCCAGTGGGAAGTTTCCTCCTCCTCGGCCCTGTGTTCCACTTGGGTCGTCTGGTGATGGGGCCGGGTGCCCCGCGCCCCAGTGCGCCTCTCCTCCTGAAACCCTCACAGACTCCCGAGAGCGTGGCCACTGCCTGGCCCCCGTGGCCCTGTCAACCCCGATTTGAGTTCCTTGGGGATCTCTTCACACTTGAGAACAAGGGTTGTGTCCCGCCCACGTCTCCTTGCCACTGCGAGGCCTGCTAGCCCAGGTGAGGCCCCATCTGGGGTGCTGCGGGGGGGCGTGTGGCGAGTGGGGCATGGGCCGGGGGAGCCTCTCTTTGGGGGTGCGGTGGGGGGAGCACGGCAAGCAGGGCACAGTGCCTCTGCTGGCCCCCACAGCGCTCTGCTCACTACATCCCAGCAGCATGTCCAATGCCATTTGCCTTTCCAAACACACAGACACACGCAGGCCTCGCGCAACCTGAATGTGCGCATTGCGCTCTGCACAGCCCCGGGCACACGCGGGGAGCCCGGTGAGCCAAGTGCTGAAATTGCTCTTTATACCGCTTTTCCTCTCTGCGAGTGAGTGTTGGAGGAGACACGACTTACGTGCAGTTGAAACATCTCCCAACTCACGGGATCAGCCAAGCGTGTTCCAAAGACCCATGGGGTCTGGTGTGCCGAGCCCCGCCAGCAGCCCTACTACGCGCACACGCCGGCCGCACGGTGTTGCGCCAGCACCACACACGGCCACTGGGTGGTGGTGGGGGGGTCGGGAGAAGGGGCTGGAGAGGCGGTGCACCGAGGGCTGCATCTTCTTTCTTAGGCCACATTCACACACCGGCACACGGACACACACACATGCACACAGGTGCACGAGCACACAGATACACACAGGCACACACATGTGCACACACGTACATGGGCACACCCACCTATACACATGCACACACCAGCACATGCCAGCATATGCCAGCACACGCCAGTGCACGCCAGCACACACCAGCGCACACCAGCACACACACAGAAATGAGAGGGGAGGGGGAATTTCCGAGCTGAAGGCCGAGCCCTGGGACTTCTGCTTTTCTTAGGCGATTTTTCATGTCAGTAGGAAACTAGGAAATGTGAACAAGACCTTGTTTTTCAAACCTGAGGGAAGATTCTATCTTCACCCCCAAATTACTGTGTATCCTGCTAGGGCTGTCAGTTTAGATCAGCTTTTTAAGGGGGCTCCTCCTTCACCCTCTTTTAGATGGAGGGGTGACTTAATGCCACAAGCAGAATGTTTGACATCTGTCACGGGGCCGAATCGCTGGCCCACCAGGGACCTGCTGGGAAAACCCCGGCATTCTCCCCGAGAGCAGTGTCACCCATGACGCCGCTCACCCGGCGTCTCCCCAGTCCTTAGGGGGCGCATCCTCCACCCCCACCAACACCATTTCTGACTGAGCGGCCTGCCCTCGCTGGGCTGGCGTCCAGAGCCAATCCCTTGCCCACCCCAAGCCTCTCCACACCCGGTGGTTTGGGGTGGAGACCCAGACGCGCTCCAGCTGACCCCAGCCTGGGTCAGGCAGGAGCTCCCTCCCTCGGAGGACCCTTTGCAGACGTGTCCCAGGATGGGGTGAACAGGGGCGGTGCCCGAGTTATGGGGGGGCCCATCGTTCACTCCTCAGTGCACTCGCACGGGTGATCCAGGCTGAGGGGGCCTTTCTGCAGCGGCCCCGCGCACCCAGCGGCCAGAGGAGATGAAGTGCACACTGGGCGGGCTCGGTGCCGGCGCCCAGTGACCTCAGCTTGAGGGAGACGCAGCCGCAGGCAGCGCTCACAGGCGGGACAGAGAGGAACAGGCGGGCGAGCGACTCTGGCCGGTCAGGGGTCCCGGAGGGAGGCGGAAGGCGGCAGTCAAGCAGGAAGGGCCGGGCAGGGGCCGGCGGGGGCCGCTTCCCTGCCAGGCCTGGCGCCGCGGGCACACGCTGGCCTCGAGGATCACAGAGGAGGCGAAGGATGTCCTGAGCCCCACAGAACGTGGAGAACCGCGTGGGGAGGCGGGAGGCTGCCATGCGGGTCCCCCCGCCCACCAGTGCTCCTTGGGTTTGACCAGCTCTGGGGACTGGACCCAGGGCCATTCCTCAGCTTGTCTCAGCCATGGCCATTCCAGAAACTTCAGCAGCAGCCGGTCCCGGCTCCCCTCCCTGCACGGGCTCCGTGTGCGTGGACGCTGCCTCCTGCGCCCCCAGGGCCCGAGGCGGTGTCCGGCAGCCTGGCCCTGGCCACCGTCCCGGGCAGCCGGGCTCTCCCAGGATGAACGGAGGCGGCTTGGCGTCGGGGGAGCGAAGGCAGTGAACCCTGAGAACCCACATCCTCTCACTCCTCTGCGCTTCCTTCTGGCAGGCGTTCCCAGGAACTGGCGTTTGGCTGGAGGAGGCTGAGAGGAGCGAGAGGCTGCCCGGCCGGAGGGAAGGGCTTGCTGGCCGTGGGGGCGCGGCCAAAGCAAATGTGATTTTTTATTTGTAGACTTAATGACCTTTCAAAATTAATTCTCGTCTCACCAGGCCTTTCAAAACAGCATCGGGAGACGCCGTGGCTGGTGTGGGCGGGGCTGCGGGGCCCGGGTTGCCGGGTGGGGGCGCGGGAGGGACGGGGCTCCCGCACTGTCCTGGCCCCTCGGCCTTCTGCAGCAGCGGGCGTGTGTGAGTGTGTGAGTGTGTGAGTGTGTGAGTGTGTGTGTGTGTAGAGTCTGGCTACAGCCCAGCAGGGGCCCAAGGACACACCAGGAGCCCGGCGCCCCCCCAGACTGGGAGGCCGTGGGGATACGAGTGCCCGACCCGCCACAACCTCGAGCCTGAGGGCAGACTCAGGCGCAGCCAGGTGGGCAGCCGCTCCCGGGCTGTCACCTGGAACATTCCGAGGGCACAGGTGCATGATGTCACCAGTGACGCGTCTCTCCTTTGAAACACAACAACATCCCTCCCCGGCGTCCCCTCGTGCGTAGGTGCTGGCGGATCCGTGTTTGCCCAGCGCCGTCTCCCCCCGCTCCGTGTTCCATTGAGATCACGGAGCTGCAAGGCAAACAGCGAGGAGGGGCCCGGGGCGTGTTTGCTCAGGAGTGCGGCTCCCGGACTTGCAGATAAGGGCGCGGCCTGACCGAGGGCTCGCTCCCAGGCCAAGCCCCGGCAGCGCCGCTCTGTGCCCAGTGCCCTGCCAGAGGGCACCGCTCCCTCGGGCGTGCCCTCAGCTGGAGGTCACCTCGCTGAACGTGGGGCACAGGGGCCGGGGGCCGCAGCCCTATGTAGGCTACCCGGGAGTCGGCCTGTCGAGGTGGGGCCAGGATGGGCAGTCTGGGGTGTCAGAGCCGGGAGAAGACCCCGATGGGCACCTGGGGAGAGTCTGGGACGCTGGCAGGGCTGGCTCCTCAGGGCGCCCACCGGCCTCGCGCTGCTTCTGTGTGATGCCTCCTCGGAGAAGCAGCAACGGCTCCCTGCTGGGGCCCGGCGCCCCAGCCCCGGCAGCACCCCGGTCCCACAGACGCGACACACAGCACTAATGGCTTCATCTGGAATAAATGCAAAGCAGGAAGTGCACACAGACTGCATATTTAATGATTATTGACTTTTTAAATTGGTTTTAAAATAAAAGCTTTCGAGGTGAAACACTGTCTGAGAGGATCTCTGGGAAGTGTGCTCGAGGCCCGTGCATGCCACGTTCACTCCTCGCCTTGGGCTTGAAACTCCTCCGCTCCCCGCATTTCCCATAAGCATTCCTCCGTGGTGCAGACGGGTTCGCCCCACAGAGCCGCCGACGTGGGCGGCCGTGGTCCAGGGACAGGCCTGTTTGCTCGCCCAGGGCCGACCAAGGGGGCCAGGAGGTGCTGGGGCGGGCCCAGGAGCCGCCGCCAATGGCCTTTGCGTCTCACATGATAAGCGTGTGAAAAACCGCACCTGATTGACACGGATGTCTTTGTCTGGTTGAACATCTTCACCAGGTCCAGTGCCCTAGATGCCGCGCGGCATTAAAACACGATCACTGGCCCGTCTCGTCCTCGCCGTCTCGGTCCGTGGGGCCCGCGACCTGGTTCTCAGCCTTTGGCTGCGTCTTCATCACAGCGGGTGGCACCGGGGTGGAGAAGGGTGGGACAGCCGTGGCCGTGACCCGCAGACCAGCCGTCCACTCCCTGGAGGGTGACTTGCTGGTGGGCGCCAAGGAAATGCCCACCTCAGAGAGGGAGCGCTGGAGAACGTCAACCCCAGCTCTCGGGGAGGAGAGAGCGGGAAATCGAAAAGCCATGGAGACGCCCCCAGCTCTCCTACACACCCAGCCCATGGACTCTGGCCGGCCGAGGGGACACTTGGCCGCGGCAGTGGCTGTGGGAGATGTGGAGGAGGCAGGCGCCCAGGGCTCGGGTGCAGAGGCGCAGGCGGCCAGAACCGTCCTCCCGCAAAGGGACACAGGAGGCCCGGCCGGGCGTCCCCCCTCGGGGAGAAGGTACTGACCATGCGCCTCCTGGCCGCAGCTCACAGGCTCCCTTGCGCACCCGACGCACCGTGTCCCCAGAACCTCTGCAGCCAGGCCGAGACCCCATCATCCACCGCGGGGAGGGACCGAGCCCCAGTTTACAGAGGAGGGGGCGGTGGCCCAGGGGCCCCGTCCTCTGTGTGCAGCCGCCCGCTGAGCCTCGGGCTGTGCTCGGCCCCCCCACCCCCGTGCTGCCCACGCCACCACCCCGGCCTGCAGACAACAGCTCCCGCCCGACCTTGGAATCCTCCAGAAAGACTAAGAGGCTCCATGCCAGGGACCCAACCTCTAAAGTTCCCAGGAGAATCCAGGGTGAAAATTGCTCCAACCTGAGCCCTTCCTTTGCGTGCCCCACACCCACACTTCCCAGGGCGCAGTGCAGACGCGAGCGCCACCCAGCTCTCCAAACTGGGGTGCTGGGGGCAGGGATGGCAGGTGCCAGCTACATGAGCTTCCTGCTGCTTCTTTCTCGCAGGACGTGAGAGCCAGGCCCGCATCCTGCGCCTTCGGGTCTGCTTCTCTGCCTGCGTGCCCCATCCCTGCTGCTCCCCCGTCCTCACCGTAACCCGCGGACGGCCGCTTCCACAGTATACTTACTCCAGCACTGTGGACGGCAGGCGCCTTCTCAGTCCACGCAGCCCCTGCGCTGGGCTGTGTGTTACAGAAGCAGATGGAGCTTCTCAGAGAAACTTCTCTCCAGCGTGCAGCCTCCACCTGCCCAGTGACCGGCCTAGGACCACAGCCTGCCCTGTGCCCAGCAGGCACGACCCTGTGCATCTGGCTTCGCCGGCCACTGAGGGCTGCCTGGCTCTGCCCGCCTCTCCCCGCCGGCAAGGCCCCTCGCCAACATTCCCGAACGCCCTGCTCAGGGCCGGCCGCCCTCGTTAGACGGGGAAGGAGAGACGGCGAAACTGAGGACAGAGGAGGCCAGGCACAGAGAAAGGCGACTTCCAGCTCCTGGGGCGCGGGAGAGCGCAGGGGGTGGCGGGGCAGGGGTGGAGCAGCTGAGAAAGCTCTAGAAGACACGACCGGCAAGGGAGCGGGAGAGCCGCACGGAGGTGGTTGTTAGTTTTGCTAAGTTCTTTCTTGTTTGATCCCTAAACGGTCCTGTGAGGCAGCAGAACACGAGCCACCGAGGCAGGCAGCGGGCGCTGCGGGCAGCGTGGCCAGGAGCCAGGGCCTGGGCCACGGCCCTTTCAGTTTTGCTTTCTGTTCCCATTCGGAGCACCTGCGCCGCCTTCCAGGCGGGCCCATGCACGCGTGGGGGTCAGACGCAGGCAGGCAGGCAGGCACACGTGGGGGTCGCCGCCGGGGATGGGCCTCCGCCGCGTCCTCTGCCCTGCCTCGGCCAGAGCTCGGCTCCAGCTGGACGTGCGGGCTGAGTTCCCAGGCACCCGTGGGCTCTCCCCGGCGCGCGGCACGGGGGGTGGGCCCAGTGACCTGTGCTCCGAGCGGGCTAGGAGTGGCGTGGGGGACGGTGGCCGCCCCGGGGTGTCCCCGGTGGGCGAGCTGATGCCCTCTGGCCAGGGAGGCTGCACCTGGGAAAACCGTCCCAAGACGACCAGGTTCCCCGTCTCACCCCGCACGAGCAGCGTGGAGCCCGCGGCACGGGCCCGCCGAGAGGGTCTGGAAACCTCTTTCCGACCAAACAAGTTAGTTGAAGGAACAAAGTCTGAGACTGAGTCATAAGCTCTTGTTTCGTTGGCGCAGAAGCTGCTTGGGAAAGTGCAAACGGCGTGGGGGGCTCCGGCGGGCAGCGGGGAGCAGAAACCATCCCCGACTGTGGTGCCAGGTGCACGGCCCGCGAGCCCCTGCCTTCCCGACCCGGTTTCAGTGGCTCAGAGGCAAAGGGACGCCTCTTCGGCCGCTGGAGACACCGGCGCTGCTCGGGGCTGCCCGGGAACAGCGTGCTCGTCGCGCTCACGGCGGGGAGCTTAATAAACTGGAACCCCCCACTAAAAAGCTATGTCAGAGCCCAGGGCGGACGCGGGCAAGGCCGCTCAGATGCTGCGGGCGCTGGGCGCTGAGGACTGCTTTTTTTTTTTTTAAAAACAAATTCCTATTTATTTATTTTAAAGAGGCAAGCTTTATTTACTTATTTATTATTTATTTATTTATACAAGCACTGGGCACAGTCAGAAGCGCGGGAGGGTGAGAGAATCCACCAGAGCCAGAGCGGGGAGCAGAGCAGGCAGAAGGACCGAAGGACACTGCTGAGGGGAGCAGTGGGCGGCAGGAGAGGTCTGCGCGCCATGTGGGACCCTCCTTCGGTGGCCGGGGAGCAGCCGGGGATCGAACCGGCGCCGCAGAGGCCGCGGGCAGCTTCGCAACCCAGAGCTCAACCACTGCGCCGCCGGGAAGGCCCGCTGAGGCCTGCTTTTTAACTAAAGACACTTCGGGCGGCGATGTGGATTCTTGAAAAGGATGCAGCGGAAAGAAATTCTCTGCACTGTGTGTGCGCGCCCGGGGAGGGGGCCTGCCCTAGGCGGGGAGCAGCCACGCCATCCTGCGCTCCAAATACTTGGCGGCGATGCCTTCAGAAGCTTCTCCCCGAACTTGAAGTGCGTGCGGGAAAAGCGTGGTCACCTGGGTGAGGTTTATTTGGCTTCTTTGAAGGTGGACACGCTCATTTAGAGGACTTTAAAATTTATCTTTAGCAGGATGAGGGGGGGTTAAGCTTACAAAGTGTAGATTTCTATTTAGAGACACGTGTGTCTGAGGGAAACTTGGGGACACTTCCTTTTGTAAACGCCGACTTTGAAAATGTCCACCGGCGAAAACGAGCTCTCGCCTTGAGATTTAGGCAAAGAATTTCTAAAGCAAAACCGAGATTTTCTCCAGTTTAAAAAATTAGTGAAAGTTCCCACTTCGGGGTAAAACCCAACCCGGGTGACCTTGGCCGCGCGGGAACCCCCGATCCTGGCTCCGTGTCCCTAGTTGCTCCTCGGATGGCCAAGGGCCCCGACCGGCCAGAGCAGGAGGGGCGGGAACAGCCACTCTTCCGACGCTGCCGCCGTCTGCTTCCTGGTGCACAAGATCCTGGATGGACGGGGCCGGTTCTCGGACGCCCGGCCTGGTTCAGGGTGAAGCCCACAGGCCCCGTCCCGCCTGCATGTGCTGAGTTTCCTGACAAAGCATCTTCCTAGTTCTCATCTTGTCCCGGCTCGTCGCCTGAGCTCAGGGAAAGGGTTACTGTTTGGACGGCGCGTCCGCGCTGTGTGGGAGCAGCGGGCCCAGGGCCCGGAGGGATGCGGGGCCTCTGCGCCACGGGCTGCTCTCAGCGGGCGTCCCTGGGTGTGATGGGGATGCGAGGTGTTTGCGGGGGTGGCGCTCCCCGCCGCAGGCTGCCAGGAAGTCAGGCTGTTTTCCCAGAAATAATGATTTCCGTGGGCAGGTCAACGCCCCTCCCGCGCATAGAGCGTTAGCGAGATAACCCTGGCGCCGGCACGCGCCCAAGGGCAGAGCGGAGGGTGCGCGCTGGCAGCCGAGCCCTGTGCACGGAAGGGGGTGCCTAAGACTCCAGGGGGGTGACCCCATGGGGCAGCCACATGCCGGCACAGGTTCCAGGCCCCAGGGGCGCCTGGGCGAGGAGCGAAACAGGCCAAGGGACACGGATCTCGCAGGAGAGGCGGGGAAGTGAGAAACCCCTGCTCGCTTTCATCACGGTGAGGTGTGAGGGCCGGGGCACCGCAGCCCGGGGAGGAGGTGGGTCTGTGCGCCCAGATCCCGCCCAGAGGCGCAGACAAAGGTGCTCCCGGCAGGTGTGCGCACGGGGGAGCGGCGGGAGGGGCAGGCACGAGGCGCCCGGGCCTGGGGACACCTCCAGGTCTGCCGCAGAAGATGAGAAACACTTTCTGGATGTAAACCTAGACGTGTAGCATATTTGTTGGCTTGAATCACTTAAAGGGAAATGCAGGTATAGTGAGGTTTTCAGGGGGACTGGTGCACAGGTGTGATGTGGGGACAAGCCAGGGAGACGGTAGGAGGGGTAGTGGGCGGGGGGTGAGATGGGTTGGGTGGAGAATTGGGGATGGGGCGGCTGGGACAGGGTACGTGGGAGATACAAAATTCACAGGAGAGTTTGGGGCGAGACTATGAGGATAAGAATGAATTTTCGTGGCATTTGCAATGGTTTCTGTGGGCTGTGGGTGTGTGCGTGCGCGTGTGTGTGTGCGCGTGTGTGTGCGTGTGCTTGTTTCAGTGTTAATTACCTGAGAATGAGAATAAAGGTGGAGAGGCGGGCTCTGAGAAAAGAGACTCAGTTGGGGCCCTGTGGTCTGAGGTGCTGTGGGGTCCCCATGTAGCGGTGACTAGATGCAAACAGAGCTATTACAGTAAGGACACCCCACCAAGGGAAACCAGGAGCCTTTTGGGGGGTGCCCCAGGGGCCACCGTGTAGGGGGGCCGGTGCACACGTCCACTGGCCAGGCCTCACCTCCCACCGCCCTGGGGCCAGGTGAGCAGCACCTGCCAGAGGGCGCTCCTGGGGGACAAGCGACAGTCAGTGTCCCGGCACGGGTGCCGTCCAGGCTCTCAGCTGGGGGACGCGGGCTTCAGCACCCCAGACGTGACCCAGGCCCACGGCGCCGGCTCCTGGACGTTACTGAGGGCCAGTGGCACGATGCAGCCTTGGAGGCTCCACACCCAGGTGCCACAACACGGAGGGAATAAAACAAAGGCCACTTTCACGACTGAGATACAACAGACACCTTGCATGACACCCTCAGGCGGGCAGCTGTGTCCTCTCCACACTCATGTATGTCCTGAAATGGCCGGAGCGGGGCCCTGTCACCGTCTACCACGCAGAGTCACACTTTTTCCTCCTGGGATGAGAACGGGTGTGGCTCACTCTCCTGGCCCCTTTCAAATACACAACATGGGGCTGCGGACTGCGGTCACCAGGCTGCGCACGGAGCCCGGGACTCGCCTCTGCCAAGTGGGCAGCCGTGCATTTTGACCCCTTGACCCGTTTCGCCCATGCCCCGCCCACACTCCTGGCAACAACAGCCTGTTCTCTGGATCTGTGAGCTTGAGTTTTTTTAAATGTCATTTGGGACTGATAAAGGGCTTGAGTCATCAAGAGAACATAACAATCCTAAAGCCTTATGTACCTAACAGAGCTTATCAAAACATGAAGCAAGAACTGATAGCGCTGCAAGGAGCAGAGGAAACCCGTAGTCAGAGATTTCACCAGTCCTCAATAACTGACCGGAAATATAAACAGAAAACTGGCAGGGACGTAGAGGGTTGGAGCCACGCTGCCAACCCAAGTAACCTGCTGGAGGCTTATAGACCGATGGGAAGACCCAGCATTTCCTTTCTAGCACACACAGAACATTTACCACAATCAATGATATTTGGGGTCATAAAATAATAGACGTGAAAGCATCTTTTTACATGAGGACATGAACAGGCTCGTTTGCAATGTCTCAGTTTTGGGAAACAGTTTTGGGAAACAGTCCCAAACCCCAGCAGGGGGAACAGACGCAGCAGTGGGGGTGCACGCGGTGGGCCCGCTCAGCACCAGAGCCGCGCACACGGCGGATCTGGGGCGTGGGGAGCCCGTGCTTCTCGTCCAAACAAGGAAGTTGTGGCCGCGAAATCTGATGTACAGACGCGGGTCCGCCTTGCCAGGGGATGGTGACGGGAGGAGGGGCGCCAGGGGCGGTTACCTGGGGTGGGGAGACACACGGGGCGAGATGGGCCAGTTCATGCTCTTGACTGTAAACATGGCCTCAGAGGCACCCACAGGCCAAACCTTATCAAATGATACGCTTTAGAGATAGGACGTTTATTACACGTCAATTCTGCTTCAATAACGACATGGAAACTCTCTATAAGTACTGTTAAGAAAAAAACAGGCCCAAAATGGATTCATGTGTGCCAGGACGCACCCAGCATGATGCCTACTCCAAGAGCAGTTTCAGCCCCTCCCAGAGTGGAATTCCGCACCCGTCCACGTGGGGTTTCCTGGCCAGCCCTGCAGAGCTCCTCTGCAGAAGACCCTGGCTTGCCCTGGGGAGAGGTGGTTGTGCCTGGAACAATCTTTCATTTCTTTTGAGAATAACCTTGTCCTGCCCTCTTTTTATGAAGCCTCCATCTTGTAAGACTCCTTATAAATAAACAACAGAACACCAAATGAAGACTTCACTGTGATGAAACAGAGCAGGATAAAGCGGCTAGTGCATGACTTACACACCAAGCTCTGATTATTGTGCAGCCCCTGGGAGTGGAAGGCAGGGCCCCCAGGCCTCTGTGTGGTGGGGGCAGCTGGCAGGGTCCCCCCGGCTTCTGTGTGGTGGGGGCAGCCGGCAGGGCCTGCGCTGGACACCTGGCTCCCGTGGCAGGTCCCCGTAGGGACCACTCCCCTCACTTACCCCTGACCTGGGGCTCACTAAGTCAGGCAGTTCATCAAAACAATAACTACATTGTGCGTACAACACAACAATAAATAAATAGCATTTACTTGCATATGGTTTGAGACAACGCAATAAAAAGCAGCAACTATATTGAAGTGCTTTTCATTAGAATGTTAATGTTGTACAGTCATTCATTGGGGCCATAGCGGAGCAAACATCTGTCACTCCAAGATATGTCTTGGGCAAAAGGCTGATTTTGGGGGGTCTGTGGGGGGGGGTCAGAAGGTCGGGAGGTTGGGTGGAGGTTGTTTTTGATAAAGATATTTAAATCTAATCTCCTTATCTCTTGTCTCCCGAGAAGCAGAACTTAATCTGCATATCTTTGTTTACTGTGCCTTCCCAGGAACTCCCCGCCTGACCTTCCTCTTTCTCAGCCCCTCGAGTTCTGGTACTTCTCTTTGGGATGAAGGAAGTGTAGAGGTCTCGGAAGCAAAGCCTGAAGCTGTTAACAACTATTTCAAAGTGGACAATCATCCTAATCAGACAGCACGCATCACACGGGGAGGCCAGACTGGCGCAAGTGGGCACTGCTCCCAGGAGAAAATGCCCCATGGGCGAATCTGGAGAGGGAGGCCCCTTGATAGCACCTCCTCCCCACTCACACTCACGACCTTCCTACCGGTAATGGGCTTGCTCCCCGGCACGCAGGTGTTGGTGCCACCACATCAGATTTCGAGTAAAGAAAGAAGCTTAATTGCAAATCAGTGGGTGAGGAGGCGGGAGAAAAACTAAAATCTGCCTCTTTGGTTAAGAAAGGGAAAGTGGTTCTAGGGGTCTTGGGGACCAGAGTCCAGAACAAAGGAGCTGAGATTTTTCTAAGGGCCAAGGACAAGGAAACGTGCACCTGCTGAGGGCGGCTGTGGCGGGGTCCACGTGGGGCGCGGGGAGGCTGGCCCTCACGTGACTGGCACTTTGAAGCCTGTAGCTTGCCCTTGCTCTGATAAGCCTGTTTCCCCACCTCCCCACCCCTTCCCCGCTGGCCTCCTGTGGCCAGCTTGGGGTGCAGCCTAGGGCTAGCGGCTTCTACGCATGCGTTTGCAGATAGGTCTCTTCAGCACCTGCAGAAGCAAGTCTTAGGCAAAAGTTGGGTGAGCTTTGTGTAGCCCAGGAAACTGGGGCTTCTGTTGCTAGGAAACTAGTCTACCTGACCTCGGATTCACCCATTTCTGATATAGACTCCCCTGCCATCCTGGGAGGCTGGCGCACCTGCCCGCCTCCCCGGCAGGCAGCTTTGTCTTTCCTTGTGTCACTCACTCTTCCATTTGGTACCATGTGAGAGGCTTCCAGGGGCCAGTACAAGTGACGGCCTCCGGTTGGCACAAAACGGTTATAAGTCACCCCTACTCGCCTGCCAGGTGTCCAGGCAGCTCAGCAACCCACTCAGATGGTCCCAGTCAACCCATCACTCTAACCAGCTCATCGTGCACCCAGACAGCCCTCCAGGAGTCCTCCCTCTAGGTACCGCTCGTCCTCGACGTAGAGGCGCCCACGCGGAAGGGTTGGCTTATGCTGCGTGCATCAGGCATCAAAGGTCTCCTTTTGAGGAAAAAGAGGGATGGGAGGCAGAAGGACTGAGGTGAAAGGAAAGAAATGAATGAGCTTGTCAAATCTTTCTCAGCACGAAAGCAACAGGCTCTTGCACGATGAGGAGTCACTTCCCAGAATGCTGAGCTTCCACGCTCTCCACTTCTGCTACCGATTTTTGTCCCAGAGCATGTGTGAGTTGACGGAGATTGCACAACTGCTGTCGAAGATGGATTTTGCAACAGGTGCAAGTCAAAGGCTCCTCAGTTTGCATGTGGGTCTCCGTGTTTCAAGCTGGAAGCCTGTAACCATTTATACCATTTTTAAATGTGGGAGCTCAATGGATATGGAACATGAGACAGTGAAATATTTTTAATAGAAGTAGTTAATAAGTTTAATTAAACTTTCAAAAGCACATTTCAATCTGTTTCATTATTTTGATAGAAAATGTCATTTTCTTAACAGTGTCTTTTGCATGATGACCCTGAGAAGCGCTCTGTGTAATTTCTGCAGGGCTGTTCTCACCACGAACAACACACTTCTGTCTTAGATTTTATTTAAAAAAATCCCTGCACTGAAAAACCTGTAAGAATTTAAGAATTACGCTCTGGATCCCACTATTGGCTTAAGTGAGAATTACCATCTAAATAATAGTTAGATGGGCCTCCCCTGGTGGCGCAGAGGTTGAGCGCTGGGTTGTGAGGCTGCCTGCAGCCTCTGCAGCGCCAGTTCGATCCCCGGCCACCGGCGAGGGTCCCACACACACACACAAAAATAGTTAGATGATGAAATAAAAAGATTTCACTTTTCTTCAATAAAAATGATTTACCCAACACATCCTAATGTTCCAAGCAGTGTGGAGAAATCACGGCTTGTTTCCAATCATGGCTTCAGGAATCTTATTTGTAGTTTTGTCGCTGCCGCAGGCGATGCTCCCAAGCGCAGACAACGAAAGTGGCCCACAAAACTCTAAAAACTGCGAGGAATTAAGAAAGAGCGGTCCGTGTGTTATTATTGCCAGAACAACACATCGCATATGGGGAGTCTTCATGACATGAGCATAACAGTGATTTTCTATGTAATTAAGGGAAACGGCATGAAGCACACGTGATAATTATTAATTTTGTCTGGAGCCGTTTTATTTTCATCCACGCGCCTCTAGCTCGTGGGCAGAACATTCAGGACGGGGCGCGTTTCACGTACTTCGTGCCGCGGGAGGCGTCCGTCCAGGCGGAGGCAGGGTGCTCCTGCCCAGCAGGTGCCTCTGCCTTTGCCCCTCTGGGGTGCTGTGGGGATGCCGCAGCCGGGACTCACCAAAGGCAGAGACTCCTTCCTCGGGGTTCCGGAGGCCGGAGCCCAGGCGCGGGCGCAGCGGGGCGGGCGCAGCGGGGAGGGCCTTCTCCGGCCATGGACTTCCCGCTGTCTTCACGAGGGGAGGCCTGACCGGCCAGGCGCTCCGGGGGTCTCTCTCTGGAAGGCACTAACCCCATCCTTGGGGGTGCCCCCCTTGTGACCTAATCACCCCCCAAGGGCCTCCCCCAATCACTGTCACATGAGAAAGAGGATTCCAGAACGTGGATCTGGGGGGCACGCGCAGTCCACAGTTTAGTTTGTTTTGTGCCTTTTAACATGGAAGCTGCTCAACACCCGTGTGCCGGCCTTGCCTTCCCCCTACATGAGTCCCCTGGCGTCAGGTGAGTCTGGGACTCGGGCTCCCCCCAACTCAGGCCGGTGTCAGACTCTGGCTGGTGTCTGTGGAACTTTCAGGGAGGGCTGCTTTGGCCTGGGGAGAACCACTGCGCCTCCTCCAGCCCGCGCTGCCGCCGCGTGGTCCATGGCCGGGCCGGGCCGATCGGCAGGCGCGATGTGGGGACCAGGAGAACCCTCGTCTGGAAAACTACAGCCGCACAGAGATGGTGTCGAGATACTGCCCGGCCCATTTTATTTCCCCCTTTTCACAGAACCCGGACTGTCTCAGGAAACAACACGCAACGACTAGGCTCGGAAACTTGACTTTGGGAAATAAAGCAGAGGGAGAAAGAAGTTTTCCTTAACCTCCCGGGACACCAGCTCTGCCCAGCAGCTGGCACAGGTCGACAGACGTGGGGTGGTGGCACGAACCCGCATACGTGTACAGTCTCGCCGGCGACTGAAATAGCCAATTCTGGAAAGAGCTTGGAACTAAGCTCATATCAAAGATGGCGGGACGCGGCACCCCCGTAACTGGCCTCCCTGACGCTGCGACACGGCTGCCTCCGGGACAGCCTTCTCAGCCGCTGCTCCAGGCCACGGGCCTCCCAGGACGGGAGGGGCTGGGTGGGCATTCACACCCTGTTCCTTCTTATTTATTGTCATCACTGCTTGTCTGACCACTTGTAAACAGCCCCTTGGGATTCGTAAGCAGATCTTCTAGAATTCAAAAGCAAAAAAGAGCGAGGTCCCTAATTGCTCCCCATCCGTTTAAAGTAAACGGGGGAAGATAGGGTTGGATTTCCAGCAACCAGGATGCTTCTGGGAGGAGGAGAGCTCCCGAGAAAGCCTGGCCTACTCCGCCTCAGAGCCTCATGGGTCCTTGGCACCCGAGCTTGGAAGCTGCGGCTACTGGCGGGCGAACTTGGCCCACGGACAAACCATCAGCAGACCGGGACCTGGAGGGTTCTGGTTAAAAGGGCAGAACTGGGCCCACCCAGGTGCCGGCACTCAGTGTCAAGCAAACGGAACTCGTTAAATCCTAAACAGCACCGGCCACTGCAGCCCCGCGGGGCCGTCCACACGCGCCCCCCCCCCCCCATAAAACAAAGACAGCAGCGTCCCGCCAAGGGCCCGAGCCACGCCCCTCCCTGCCTCGCGGGGCCCTCAGGTCCTCTTCCCGGCGGCTCCTCGCCTGCTGATTCCGTGAGGCCTTCGAAGCTCTGGCACAGCAGACGAGCCCCTCTGCTGAGGAGAGCGAGTCAGGGCGTGGCGTTCCCTGGCCAGAAACAAATCAGGTAAGAGATGGAAGAATAAAGCGGCGGAACGCCAGACCCGACCCGCGGCCCGTGTGGGGTCCAGGCCTTCCTGGTGACATTCATTCCACCGGTCCCCCCAGATTTGCTCCCAGACCTGCCTGTGGCCTCATGAGCTCATGCAGGACCTGGGGGCTGAGCCGACCCCCACAAAGTAGACTTAAATTTTTGATCTCCACTGACTTTCAAATGAAACCTGAACCAGTGAGGGTCTCTAAAGCCTCTGCAGCCCCTCTCGCGCGGGGCAGGGGGTGGTTCCCTATACAAAGGGGGGCGCCCCTCCCGCTCTCAGGACATCAGCATATTATGTAGATTATTTTACAAATATGGTACAGACGTCATTAATAAAACAGGAGAGCGGGATCTGTGTCCCTGATTAGCATTTCCATTGCCTCTGCGGTCCCGCTCAGCTTACAGCTTTCCTGCTTCTCACCCCCTGCGCGGGCAGCAAGGCGAGAAGGGCGGGATGAGGGAGGGTGCAGGTGGCACAGAGGGGCGTCCAGTACACCCTCTGGGCTGGGCTGTCCTGGTACCTCTGCTCTGTGGCTGGCACCTCTCGCCCACCGGGTCCCCAGGCCAGGACACCCGGGCCTGTTACGGTCACTCGGGGCCGACGTTAGACGAGCCGCGCTGCCCTCTCCTGCTGAGTGACCATGGTGGCGGCACAGCCGTTGCAGGCAGGCGGGGTGCCCTCCAGGGGCTCCTCAGTGCTGTGTGGAGCAGGAGATCAGTTCTCTGGCCCAGGAGGAGGTGTAGGGCAGGCGACCACAGAGACTTCTCTTCACACTGAGCGTGTTTCAGACCAAAGAGCTGCCCGGCAGCACACCCTCCCTCACCTGCAGAGCCCACCTCAGAGGGCGAGCACTTTCCAGGCCCACGCGCAGGGACTGTCCTTGCTGGATGGGGCATTGCACAGATGGCCGTGCCGCTGAAGTGGACAGCTGCCTCTGGAGCGAGCTCTCTGGGGCGCTCCGATGGCCACTCCCTCTCTCTCAGCCCAAGAGGCAGGTCACTAGGGAGACCGGGGGACAGGAGCTGAGCCCCAGCTTGGATGGGGCTCACTGTGTTGGCTTTCTTCACCGGCCGGGGGCGGAGGCGCTGGGCCTGGGGTCTGGGCCAGTCAGCTGTGGCCAGGGGTCTGTGGAGATAGCCACGGCTGCTGACCACAGTCAAGGACTGTTCTGCTCTGCCGACCTCCAGCCGCTGGGCTGCCCACCACCTTCCTCGCCTGCTGGGCAGTGCCCACCTAGCTGTCAGTCACAAGGAACCGGCCAGCAGCCGCCAGGTGAGGAGGCCCCACAGGTGAGACTCCAGGAAGGAGAGTGCCTGACCCAGCACACCCAGCCGCAGGTGCCCCGCAGGCCACCGGAGGCGCCCCCGTCCCCGAGCCGGCACTCGGTTTCCAAATACTAACTTTAACCTCTAATATTTAGGAAGGCTAAAGGAATAAAAGATGAATGATTAAAGACATGATTAAAGACATTTTTGAAAGCCAAAAAAACCCCACAGTCTCGCAGCCTCGTCCGGACGCCCACTTCCGGGCGCTGGCCTGGCACGGACCGCGGCCGCGGTGGGGCCCAGCCTCTGCACGGGGCTGGCTGTGGGCTGAGTTTTCTTGGGCTAAATGGGGACTGAGTTGAATTCTCTCCTACGTGGTTCCACAAATGGTAGAAATAAATCAACCAATGGGACAGACCCTTAATTTCTCTCCTAACCTGCCTGGAGAGGACAGTGGAACCTGCCCGGGGACCTGCCCTTCAGGCCATAACTCAGCAGACAAAGGGGTCACCATTGGGAACGGGGTTTTCTGGGGGCAAAAGGAGGGGAGGCAACAATTTTCTTTTGGCCCATTCCTTTTGGGGGTCTGGGGGCAGGTAGAGAGATGGGGGTGCATCGCTGGAAGTCCTCACCGAGCATGCGCTTGTGCCATGACTCGTAGGGGCGCCGGGAGTGGCTTCCTCAGATGGGACCCCCAGGGCTTGGCTCTCTATGCCTTTGGGATCAGGAACCAATTCTTTCTTTTTTCATTTCCAATGTTATTTATTTATTTAATACGTTCACATCGAGGCAGCGTTGTCTGACAGCAATGTAAGTGATTTTGGGGTACAAGTTCAGCTCTCCTCGGATGTGTCGCCACCCCACCCCCACACCAAGGCCCCCTCACCCTCCACCCCTGTCCATGGGACCCCGCCCTTGGCTCCCCCCCATTCTGCAGGCCGATTTCTAGGGTCCTTTTGGGTTTGGCTCATTGTTCCCTCTTCCCCTCTGGATTCCGCACGGGAGCGTCACCTGGTCTGTCTCCTGCTGACCAGTTCGCTCAGCGGGATTGAAAGCGACACGGGCAGCAGGCCTAGGATCGCGGGAAGGAGCTGGAGGGTGGAGCTGCGGCCGCGCAGCCCGGGCGGCAGGCCCTGCTGCTGGCTCTCTGGGCACGGGGGCGGGTGGGCCTGAGGCCGGTGCCCCCGCCAGGGAGGGAAGCGGGCTGTGGTGATAGGAAGGCGCCTGCGGAGAGACACCTGGGGCTGTTTGGGCAAGAAATAGACTCGGGGCCTGATCCCAAGCAGAGGAGCCGGGGGCACCAGCGCGGGGCTGGAGCAGTTGCCTGCTGGCAGCCAGCCCGCTCCACCCGCCTGCCAGGCCGGGCTTTCTGATGAAAGTGCTGGCAACCGGCGCCCTGGCTTGGGGTGGGGAGAGGTGAGGTCTGGGGGCCCCCACCCGCTGCGCACACTTCCTACCAGCCCAGAGGCAGGCTGAACCCCACAAGCAGAGTCAAGGAGGGCCGGATCGGGGCGTCAAGTGCCTGGCATCGTGGAACAGGCTTCTGCTCAGAACCAACCGCTGGTTCAGTTCCTCCTGGCGCACAATAGCCCCTGAATCCTCATACGTCACCTTTCTAGCAACGCGCTGCTGCTTACTCACGCTCCGGTGTGGGTGCCTGTGACTCACACGCCTGTTCCGGTGACTCTTCCCTCAGCCCCCACCCGAGCTCGCCCCCCACAGTGCTCCAGGGGCTGCCGTGACTTGCTGTTGCTGGGGTTGCTTCAGACTCCGGGAAGGTGTGCACCCCGATGAGCCTTCAGCTTCCCCCCCCCCCCACCGCCCCCGCCGCCCAACATGCTAATGTGCTCTCTGGGGAGAAGGGCAAGGAGGTCCGGCGGACCCCCTCGTCTAGCCTCCTGTCTGTCTGCACACGTGGCAGGCACCCTCTCCCCTCCTCCCGCAAAGGCCTCGGGTGTGCTATTGATTGGCAAAAGGGATTTTGCAGATGGGAACAGCTTAGGGCCTCGACACGAGAAGGCCCCGGTGGCTGTGGGGGGCCTGATGGCGTCACCAGGGCGCTGAGGAGTAGGCGGGAGGGGGCAGTGCCACGGGGAGCACCTGCCCCCATCGCTGGCTTTGAGGGGGAGGCCGTGCGAGGCAGGGGCCGCGTTGGCTCGGGAAGCTGGGTGGATGCAGGTGGTTCTCCCTGGGCCTCCAGAAGTTGCTGCTGAGCCTGGCGTTAGCCCTCGAGACCCACTCGGGACTTCGGGCTTCGCAGGCGGCCGTCAGTGTGTTTTTGTTGTTGTTTTCAGGCCACCGACTTGGAGCCGTTTGCGACAGCACAGGGAAGGCCCCCACCGTCGCGCATCTTCATTTCCTTTCTTCTCCAGCGTTACTGATCTGCCAGTCCTTTGCTTGTCCTTTTGGGGGTACATCTTCACCCCACATGAGCGCCCGCCTCCCCAGAGCCCCGAGCCGGTGCCCTGGCCCCTCCTGCCCTTCCCGCCCCTGCACCAGGGAGCGGTCCCGTGGGGGCGGCGGACACAGGCCCTCGCCAGGGGTTCCCGAGGAAGCGCGGCGCTCAGGGGAGAGGCGGGCTGGCGGGGACCCGCGGCGCCGTGGCCAAGGCCCTCTCGGCGGCGTGACGCGAGGACTTCCCGTGACCCGCGGCTCTTCCTCTCCACGCCCGCTGCCCTGCTCGGCCCAGGGCAGGCCCGCCCTCCTGCGGCCAGTCGGGAAGCAGCCGCGGCGCCTCCAACGGTGCAGGGAGAGGGTCCAGGCTCATGGTCCTGGGGGCTCCGTGGTATTTTCTCAGGGGCCTCTGCTCACACTCTGTGACTCAGACACTCCAGGCCTGTGCACAGGCGCAGCGGCCCCGGTGGAGGAGACCCAGGGGCCCCGCGCCAGCCGCAGAGCGTGCGTTTGACGAAAACATATGGTTGCATTTCCTACCACAGCGAGAAGCTAAATTCAGCAACATGGAGGGACCTGGAGAACAGCAATGAGCGAAACAACAGGCTCTGCGGCACAGTTATCCCCGCGATGGCAGATCCCATTGAGACGTGCGTCTTTCAAGGATACCTTTGTCGCCAAGGACATGTAATAGACACCCTTGTGCTGGTTCCTTGCAGTGGGAAGGACTGGGTCCGCGGTGAACCACGAAGAGGGAAATATTGAAATAAAATAAAGCTGCAGGGGCCCGGCTGGACCAGGAAGCGCAGCGCGTGCCGCGATGCACCCAGCCCTTCGTGCGGGCAGGAGAGAAGACGGCGGCCGGCACAGGCTCCTCAGCGGAGGGCTGAGCTGACGGTCGGCTGGGAACACGCACGTCCCAGCACATCCGGCACGAGCCCAGCCGTGCTCGTCAGGAGATGCACGAGAAACTGCAGGGACCAGCCCCGAGCCCCTCTCTGGCCAAGAGCAGAGTCAGACGCCGAGCTCAGCTGCTGCAGTGAGGGAGGGGCAGTCGGGCCTCCTCACGGGTCCACAGAGGAGGTTACAAGAATATGCACCCCCTCCCCAACACACACACCAGAATTCCTCTTCAAGGGCCAGAAAGACGGAATAAAATGCAACGAGAGCTGGATGAAAGCAACCCTAGAAGCCAGCGAGCAACGTTGGAGACAAAGGCCCACATCAGTGGCCCAGTTCGGGGAAGTGAGAGACCGACCTGCCGGTCTGTCTGCAAAGCAGCACTTGGATGAAAGTCTCTGACAACGGAGCCGCCGCCTCGGAGAAATGGCGGGGAACCCCCTGCCTGCCCCCAGGAGCCCCGAGGAACCTACCCAGCTCTGTCCCCTTATGAAGGGAAAGCTGTCCCCTCTGAGGATGTGGGATGATACATTTGGCATCTTGTGGACCTGGAATTCAGTTCATATGACCCTAAGTTCAAAGAGCTCCCAAGGCAAGGGATTAATTATATGGCAGGGGGCATCCAAAATATTTGAAGGTGAATCTCTCAAGATGGGGAAAAAAAATCCTCAATCCTGGCCCCTCAGGATTTCCATAAATTACATTTGGCCAAAGGTTAGCTGATAAGAATAAACAAATTGCCACTCCATCGGGAAACAGTTCACCAAGAGGGAGAATAAGCTCAAGTCGCAAGCAGCAAAGATTTCACAACAGCACGTGGATCAGACACTGGGTAAAATGACAAAAAAAAAAAAAAAAAAAAAGGAGAGAATGTGAGGAGGGAAAGGAGAGTTAATGACTGAGAATTTTCCAGAACTGACTAAATACATGACAGCACGGGTGCACACCAGGAAAAGATAGAGGGATGGACTTAAAGGGATGAGAACACAAGGGTCAGTCTAGATTTCTGTAGGCAACACAATGACCTCTCGAGTTCAAGAGTGAGATAAGAGAAGAAGAAACATAAAGGAACTTCTGTAGGACCAATTGCAGAACAAATGAAGAGACTCTCTGGGGAAAGCGCAGTGAGCAAGGGACTCGGGAGCGAGTGGCAAGGTCAGCCCAACTCGGGTCTGTATTTGACTGTCTAATTCGTCCGGGCCACATCGACACCATGAGGTCACGTGGACACCAGTAGCTGATCAGCCAGAGGGAGGCTAAGAGAGTATCCCAGAGTCCTTGTTCATGCCACAAGCACATACATTGGTTTCAGACATTATTTCAAGTGGATATGTATCCATCTGATACACGTAGGTATATGTGAACAGAATGTGGAAGTGGAAATAAATCCAAATTTATTAGTAATGATGAGGAACAAATTTGCTTGGTGAAAGACAGAGGTTTCCACGTGGAGTTTTAAAAAATGAAATTATAGGCCCTATGCAAGATATGTGCCTAAAGTGTAAGAATACAGAGATACTCAGGTGATTAACTGAAAAATATGTGCTTAGTGACTAACAATCAAAAGAAATCTAACATAGCAAGACTCACATAAAAAAAGGCTAAAAAGCACACATTGGAGGGTCACTATATCTTGATTTATGTTTAAATTGTTCAGGAGGGTATGGAAATTATAAATATTTATGGATACAATAAAATAGCCACACAGTAAAAACAAAAGAATTTACAAATTATATGCAGCTAAAGGCATTCATTCATAGACTTGGATTTGTTCACATAACTTGATTAGAGATTGATAGATCAGGCAGACAATATTCAGTACAGACAAAGCTTTTGACAACACAATTAACAAGCAGGAGTTAATGGGTATGTAATGAACACTTGCTTAACAATTTGAGAATGCCACCATTTTCATTACTACAAGGAACATTTACATAACTGGTATGTACTGTGCCACAAAATAAATCTAAATGAATTTCAGAGTATTAATATAAAGCAGCCCACATTCTCGGAATACAGTGGCATCAAGCTGCAAAGATAATTTTAAAAAACTGCATATCTTGAGAAATCTTAAAAAAATTCTAATTCACATGTCAAATGTCAATTCAAGAAAAATCAAAATATAAATGTAAAGGATACAGCCAGCAATAATGAAAATACTACATATCAAAATATGTGGGAGACAGAACAAGTAAGCCCTGAAGGGGATTCAGGGGCTGGATTAGAGGTTAGTGGGATGTCTGTAAGCTGCTGTTTCCATTTAGAAGTCAGGGATAGTCAAATAAGAGAAACCTAAGCAGTAGAAAGGTGACAAAGGTAACAGCAGAAATAAATGTACTGGCAAAGATAAAAAAAAATTAAAAAAATGGTCAACAATGTAAAGAACGGGTTCTTGGGAAAGACAGCAAAATTCCCTTGGAAATATTGATCAAAGAACATGGGGGTGGGGTGGGCAGAATAGCTCAATAACAGGGCTGCGATGGGGGCGCCGATACAGATTCAAAAGGTTTTTGAGATTTATAAAAAACCCAACGAAATAGACACATCCACAGAAATATACTTAAAACTGACTTTTAAAAATCTGAGTCTGCCTGTATTTAATTAGTCTGTCTGTATCTTATCAGAAAGCCTGAGTCCTCTTACCTACACTAAGCAAGTTCAATAAGTGTTTTTCAAGTTTCAAGTATTTGCAACCTCTTTTTGAAAATAGAGACAAAAAATCCCCCCCAGCCGTTCTTGATAGCAAAGGAAACAAGCAAAGTGTGACCGATGACAGCTCGGCCACGTCCCCCTCGGGAGAATCCACGTCGCTGACACCACAACGGCAACGAGGTCGGGCGGCCACCGCACACCTGCCTCCCGGGCCGGGGAGCGAGCGGGCACCTGGGCTGCAGACGCCGGGCCGGCCGCGCGTGGAAGCAGCTGGCGGATCTGAGAGGAAGGAGGGCAGAGCAAAGCGACGGCCGGAGCAGGTCTGTAAGGGAAGCCGGGGCAAGCGAGCAGGTGGGCCCGGGGAGGGCCCGAGGCCCGAGCGGGAAGCAGCAGAGCGCGAGCGGCCGCCCGAGAGAGCAAGGGAAGGCCCCGCTCCGTCCAGCTGGTCTTCTGAGCCGGCCGGCAGGGACCGTGTGGGGAGCTGGAGTCTGGAGCTCAGAGGCGAGCTCCGTGCTGGAGACACGACTTCCCAGCCCCTCGGAGAGGCACCTGCGCAGAGACATCACGCGGTGGGCATGGGCAGGCTCCGCGGCAAGGCCGTGCTGCGGGAGAGGCGCGAAGGGGACGGTCGCAGGATCACCGACATTTGGCCTCTGGCTGGAAGGTCAGACAGGAGCAGCGGGGACCCGGGAGGCGCTGGAGACCGTGGGGTCCCGGAGAACAAGGACGCGAGCGCCTCGGGAAGGGCGCGGGTCCCCAGGGTCAAGGGGCGGCTCTCTCGGGAGACGCTGGCCCGGCTGGGGCCACGCGCGCCGCGAGACTGAGGGCGCTGCTCCCAGCCAGGCTCGGGGTGCAGGCAGGTCGGGGTTCGGGAAGGGGAGACGGTCAGTCTCCCAGTCCTGCCCTTCCAGCTCAGGGCTGTCAGCGCCGCTGCCCCCGCCCGTCGCGCGGTGCCCGGAGAGAGCCGCGTGCCCAGCTCTCGCGCAGACTGTTTCCATGTTGACATCCAGCTGAGCGAGAAAGGAGAGTCAAAGAGGAACGTCTGGGAGCAGCTGCCGGGCGCCCCCAGAAGACACGGACCCGCCGGGGCACGCCGGGGCCTTTGCCCTTTGGTTTTCAAACAAAAAAGTGATCGGAAGCCGCCGTGCCACTGTCCGGGGGGCAAGAGCAGCTTCTCCTCCAGGCCGCACGGGCACCACTTTGCTTTCCCCGCCCTCCCGTGCCTGCAGTTCCCGAGCCCGGATCCCAAGGCCGCCAGCTAACTCGCAGCCTGGTTCCCAGAGACAAGACTGAGGAATCTGAGGTGCAGCTCTCCAGCCTCAGGGCCCCACACTCTGTTCCTGCTTCTTGCGGGAGCTCGGGGCGGCCCGCCCGGGCTGTGGGGTGCGTCCAGGGCCGGCCGGGTCGCCGTGGCTCTCTCCCCGCGTGCCTCAGAGGGGCCCTGCGCCCGCGGGAGCCGTCCTGGCCAAGCAGAGACTACAAGAGCTCCTTGGCATTTTGCTGACTGCGGCAGGCTGTGCTTTAGAGACGACTGAAAAGAAGACGGGTGCTGGCAAGTTCCAGGGGGCACCGTCCCACGGTCCCCATGCCCAGAACCAGGGGCCCTGGCTTCATGGACGCTGGTGCCTCAGGCTCAGGGCCGCCTTTTGGGAAGTGGGGTGCTCTTGTCTCCCCTTCCAGCAGAGGGCCAGCCCGCAGCACCTGTCATTCTTTCCTGTCCGCTTTCTCCGCAGCGGCTCCATCCAACCTTCTCCAGAGGGGGCAGAAGTGAGTCTACACCCCAAAGAGACAAAAAAAAAAAAAAAAAAAAAAAAAAAAAGGCGAGATACAGGCTAAGATGCAAGTTATTTTGTAATTTAGATTTTTTCCTTTTCCTCCAGTCTTTGAGGCTTCGGGCCCAACTGTGTTGAGAGGAATGAACGGGAACCATGGCTCACGTGTTCCGCAACCCGCATGGAAACTGCTCTTGATTTGATTATTTCTGCCAGTTCTATTAATCTTCAGAAGAGTAGCAAATGCAAATGCGAGCATTTTAAGGCATTAAAAATTATGCAGAACAATCTGAGTAAATTTCCAAGAATATGTATGTATATGCAACGTATAAATTATAACGTAAGGGCCTTTCCAAGAACATTTGCTTAATAAATAGGAAGTAGAATGGGAATTTTTGCATGCTGATTATGATACAACTTCTTCTCTCCAAATCTGCCAAGATGCTGGGGTAGGTTACGGGTACTCGTTTGGAAGCGAATCCCCTTTTGCATTTATTTCCTGAGAAGAAAGGAAGATTCGAGGAGCTGCAGTGTGAGGCTCAAACGCTGTCCCAGAATATTATACACGCTGCTGGTGGTGGCGGTGCTGGTGGAGGTGGTGAGGAAGGTCTTTGCCCACAGGTGGCACAAATGGCCAGTGCCCAGGTCGGGCACTCAGGCTGGACGGGGCAGGCATCCTCTCAAACGCAGAGCATGGGGGAGCGTGGTGGGAGCCCCTCGAAGGGAGGAAGAGGGGCAGTGAGGCAAGCGCAGGCTCACCCCTCTCCTGCAAGGAGTTAACCCCGGCAAAGTGTGCCTGAGCTCTCCTGGCTCCAGCTGGCCTGGGTGGGGGGTGTGTTTGTGCGCGCAAGTGTGTGTGTGTGTATGTGTGCATGCACAAGTGTGTGTGCACGCATTTCAGGCTGCAGAGGTTGGCAGGGATTGCGGAATGCCAGGAATCCATCCACAAGGGCATCGGATGCCTCACACACGGGAGCCCCAGCTCATCGTGTCCATCAAGAATCTTATACTCGGGGCTCCCTGGTGGCGCAGCGGTTGAGCGCTGGGCTGCGAAGCTGCGCGCAGCCTCTGCAGCACCGGTTCGATCCCCGGCCGCTGGGCGAGGGTCCCACATGGCGTGCAGACCTCTCCTGCCGCCCGCTGCTCCCCTCAGCAGTGTCCTTCGGTCCTTCTGCCTGCTCTGCGCCCCGCTCTGGCTCTGGTGAATTCTCTCGCCCTCCTGCGCTTCTGACTGTACCCAGTGCTTGTATAAATAAATAAATAAATCTTTAAAAAAAAAAAGAATCTTGTACTCACCGGGTGTCACATTAGTTCAGAAGATGCCAGAAAAATAACTATTCGGAAAACTGGTACATAAAGGGAAAGGCTCAAGCTCTAGCTCTGCTTTCCTGAGCGAACACAGCCCAGTCAGAGTTGACGAGGGAAGCTGTTGGGTGAGTTTTCTGGCTTATCAATGAAACACAGTCATGAAAGCGGGACGGGGCCGCCAGACAGCGGAGTAATTCACGCAGAGCAACGCCACGCCTGGCAGAGAGGGTTGGCAGGGCAACATTTTAAGCAATATCATAGGCGAGCAACGGCCACTTGAACACAGTTTTTCGACAAATAAACTGCAAAACAGAAAAGGAAAATAACCCCCGAACTGGAAGAACCTCACAGGCTCCGTGCAACGGCCGGCGCTGCACCCGCTCCCCACTCAGACGACTGTGGCTGGGCCCGCCGGGAGGGACAGGCTCCCCTGCTCCTTTCCTGTTTCTCACCCTCGGTTCCGAAGAACCAGCCAGGCCCACCTGTCCCCGGCCTCGGGTCCTGAGTAACCCAGGCTCAGGTCAGCCGCCCCCGGGGCCCTGTTCCTGGGCGCCAGGTGACTTCACAAGCCAGCCCCGTGGCCAGGCGGCCTGGCCTGCGCCCTCCCGCCTCCCCTGCCCGGTGTGACCCAGGACCTGGCAACCCAACAGACTCGTGATGCAGAGGGGCCAGAGAGGCGGCCGGATGGCACTGGGCGGACAAGCTGAACTGCCCGCGGCTCCAGGTGGGGAGGCCCCGGGGTGCCCTTTCACAGGAAGGAGGAGGGGACTCCTGCCGCGGCCCCCGCTGCTCCCACCTCCCGGGGGGGCCGCTCGCAGTCAGGTTTCTGGGGTTTGTTCTGGTTTCGGTGGGTTCGACTTTGTGGGCCCCTTTGCTGCTCCGTGGCCCCACGGAGTGAAACCGCGGCTGTCCCCCCACCCTTGCTCTGCGCAGCCCTCGCCTCCAGGGCCTCCCCTGGGCACGGCGGGCGGTCGTTGCCGGACAGCTCAGGGGCCCGCGCGTCCCCTGGCCGGGTCCTCTGGGCTGCCAGGCGCCCCGCAAGGATGCGGCTCTCCCCAGCTTGCCGGCCCCTCGGTGGCAGCCACGCGGGGCTCCAGCCCGGGGGTCTCCCTGCCGTCGCTGAGGACAGGTGCGCCCACGGGGCAGTTCCCCTGGAAGACGGGGTGGGGGTTGTCCCCCTGGAGGGGGGTGGTTGTTCCCCTGGTGGGGGCAGGGCTGTTCCCCTGGAGGACAAAGAGGAGGGGCTGTTCCCTGGAGGACTGGGGGGCTGTTCCCCTGGGGGACTGGGGGGCTGTTCCCGGGAGGACTGGGGGGCTGTTCCCCTGGGGGACTGGGGGGGCTGTTCCCCTGGGGACTGGGGGCTGTTCCCCTGGGGGACTGGGGGGTTGTTCCCCAGGTGGGACCGTGCTGGCCTTTAGCCTCTGTGGCTAAAATCGAGCTGCTCTTTCTTCACAAACACGGCACGTTACCTCATCCCCGATGACGCGGGCAGCGGCCCCGGGGGGCCGTGCCAGCCCCCGCCCCGCCCCGCGGAGCCTTCCAGAAGGCCGGTTTCCCAAGGCCCAGGCTGCGCACAGCAGTTGGCGGCCCGTTGCTAGGCAACCGTGGACGCGCGCCCGCCCGCTCGGGATCGGGTGACGTGCAGGAGGCCAGGCCAGCCCGGGGGTGGGAGCCGCCCGGCGGGGTCCAGCCTCCATTCGCCCTGCTAGGGACGGACTTAGGGTCTGTTTCCATCCTGAGCCGCGCGCTGCCCGCCTGCGTCCACCCTCCCGAATGTCCCGGAGGGGGAGTGTGGTGGCCGCCGGGGTGGCCAGGACCCCTGGGTCAGGGGGCAGTGATGCCACTGGGTGCCCCAGAGACCGGCGCCACCCGCGCTCTGGGGAGAGGTGCGGCCAAAGGCGAGGACCCTGGTGGGTTTTAGGCCCAAACTCCACGCAGTTAACCTGGAGGACGGTCCGAGGGCAGCGGGTCCGATGTCACCGGAGGCTGGAGAGACGGCCGTGCCGCATGGCCCCCGTCACCCGGACCAGGTCTGGACAGGGAGCCTCTCCTGGCATCCCCAGCCTGTGGCAACTTCTTCCCGAAGAATTCGCTGGGCACAATGTAGACACTGACCCCGGACAGTGGAGCCCTCCTGCCTCGTCCCTCCAACGCCCTCCGTGATGGTGGTGGTGAAGAGCGCAGCTCGAAGGTTCGATTCCCATCCAGTCGGTGGACCCAGGCTGCCCTCTGACCCACCCTGGGCTCTGCAAAATAAATCACGTCTGCTCCCGAGGGCTCCCCCTGGCAGGTGCACTCGTGGTGACGAGGGCTCCTCCGGACTAGTGCCACCGTGGTCTCCTGGGCTCCGTCTGCTTCCCTCTTGCCCCACGGTGCGAGCCTCCACCTGGAGGGTTGGCCAGCAGGGAGCAGACGTGCGCTCGGAAGCCCACGCTGACAGGAGAGAACGCCGCGGAACACCCAGGGGTGTTCTCTGCAGGGGAGATGCAGCTTGACAGGAGGAAATCGCTTGACTGGGCTTGTTGGATGGCCACGTCACATCTGTGGGAGGGACCCTGCCAGGTGTTGGCCCATGGGGAGAGCCCGGGTGAAGGGTCTACAGGTGCCCCAGAGCTGAAGGGGCCTGGCCTGGGGAGGTGCTCCCTGGAGGCGTTTACCCCACCTGCTGGATCTTGGGCACCTACACCCGCCAGGGACAGCCTCTGCAGGCGCTCACTGCCTGGCAGGAGATAAAACTACTGGTTCTCAGCCTTGGTACAGAATTCGATGTGCGAGTGTGAGTTACATGCTAAGTTCAACAAGCTTTTATTTGTCGTTTCTCCATCATTTCATTTCCCCATGGGTAGAGTTTGGGTGATAAAGTAACTATGCACCGTGCAGGGTCGTCCTGGGAGTCAGTGGAAAGTGCAGGTCAAGTCCTCGGAGTATGTTCATGACCGTTCCCTACCGGGATGACAACAAGCCCCGTTTTTAGCTTTAAAGAGCTTACGGCATCTTCGCCAATGTCCCATGTCTCCCCACCATCCAGGTTCCTGTTGCTCCAGGTCTCCTGTCTCGTGAGAAGGCTCCCCTAAGAAGATTTCTATGACAAGAGCGGGCCTGACTTAGAAATATAAACTCAGCCTCTGTCCATCCCTCAGGGCCTGAGGCCTGTGCCCACGGCGCCGACACCTCGCTCTGCCGACCACACGTCACACCTGCCCACCCCATGTCACAAGGTGCTTCTCCCCCGCGAGCACCGTCTCTGTCCGGCCAGGTGGGGTGAGAGCCCCGGTCAGTGTGTCTCAGCCAGGGGACACTCACGGCTCAACTAGTTCACCACCGTTCATTTACACGAGATAAGGATTATCAAGGCTTGTGAAGACTCCTCAGCTGTGGTCATGGTCAGGCAAGACAACAGGTTTTATCATCAGCACAATCACTGGTGTGAGGCCCTCACCCACAGAACACAGATGCAAGTTCAAGGTCAAATGATCGCTGCTAACGTCAACTTTCATGACCAACACTGGTAAATCTATCTGATTTTAAAGGAGTTAATATTATTGATTATCATTATTGTTTGCATTTTGCACAAACACCTCAAAAAAGGAGGTACCGTGTTTTAGAGTACTGTTGGCCTCTGTAGGGTAAGGAAAAGTGTCAGGCTTTCCTGCCCTCCCGCCATCAGGATGGATGATGGATGCTTGCGGTCCTGAACGCATGCCTGATGGCGGCACCTGGAATAGGGTGTGGGCAGATGTAGATAGGGTTCACCTGGGCTAAGACTGTGCTTTTTAAGGGCAGCGTCACGGGGATGCCAGGAGAAGCTGAAGAGAAGCCGAGAGAGAAGCAAAGAAGCAGAAGCAGAGAAGGCCAGAGAGCCCAGAGAGAGTGCGGATTTGCTGGGGCTGGGAGGCCTGCCAGCCTCCCGGCCCCCCAGCACCCCTGCCTGCCGTGTACCTGGTAATCCCAATAAAAGCCTGTAAAAGCCACTGAGGACTCGGACTCCTCCTTTACCCGGTCTGCTGGATCAGAAAACCTGCACCGTGTCCAGTCCTGCCCCTACAGCCTGGAATTTTAAATCATGTCCATGTGCACTCAGAAGAGGTGAGGAGAAAAGAGAAGCCAGAGGAAGGTGTGGCCGGAGGAAAGATCTTCTCACGGATTCATTCGTTTTTGCCAGAACTGTTAGGAGCAGGTTTTCATTTATTCCTTGGTCACAACAGAATTACCTACAAAATTATTTTAAAGCTACAAAACAACAATCACAACCACAAACCACTGGTGCTTGTACTTACCTACGTGTACCAAAATGGAAACAAAACAAAACAAAACATTTAAACACCAGGATAGAAAATAAACACTGGAACCAAAGTGAAAGCCCAAATTACACAATATGTAGGAGGGAATGATAATGAAGCTCTACCTGCCACAATCTGTGCCCCACAACTAACGCAACACTCGGAGAATAATAGCCTCAAATGTTCGTGTTAGTAACCAGGAGTGAAGACCAAAGAAACTGATGTGAAATTGAACAACATAGAAAAGAACTTTAAAGTCCACCTCATGCAGCAGATGGAGGCTACTAAAAAAATATAAAAATAGAAATTCATGCATTGGAAAAGGAAATAGCAGTCAAAGTAATTGTTAAAAATGAGACTCTTGAAAAAATAAAAAGTGGACACACGATATTCTTGACAATATTCCTCAATATTCCTCATAAGGTCAAATGGGGTAAAGTATCAATATACAAATTGGAAAATGATTAATGGGGAAGAAGAAATACAAAAAATTATGGGAGACTATTGTGATCTTAAATCTATGCACGTAAATTTGGGTATCGGGATAAGTGGATGATTTAGGAACACTAACGAAACTGACCCCAGATGTCAGGAATAAAGAAATCAGACAAATTATCAAAGGAAGAAACAATAGCCGCTGACAAAGAGCCGCCCCCCCCCCCCCCCCCCGGCACAGCAGGTTTGGAGAGGGAGAGAAGCAGCCAGCAGTCTCTCCTGAGTCCGACTACCTGCTCCAGAAATCAGAGAATGGATTCCAAATTCTGTTCATGATGCTAGCGTTGCCAGTGCAGAGGGAGAGAAAAAGAAACTGCGGGCCAGCTCGTGAATAATAAAGATATTAAAAGATTCAATGAAAAATTAGCATATAGAATCCAAATTTATATTAAAAGACACACCCAGTGAAGGGGGTTACTTTAAGATTACAAAATGCCTTGTAACGGCCGGAGGGGACGCAGGGCAGGTTTTCTATGATCCCAGCGGACAGGGTAAGGGAGGAGCGAGTCCTGGAGCCCTCGGTGGCTTTTCAGGCTTTTATTGGGATTGACCGGGCACACGGCAGGCGGGGGGCCGGAGGGCCGGGAGGCTGGCAGGCTCCCGGCCCCCAGCAAGTCTCCACTCTGTCGGGGCTCTCGGGTGATCTCTGCTGCTCTGCTCTCCTGCTGCTCTGCTGCTGCTGGTGTCCCCGTGACGCCGCCCTTAAAAGCCCAGTCTCAGCCCAGGTGAAGCCCATCTCCCTAGGCCCACACCCCGCTCCAGGTGCAGCCATCAGGCGTGTGTTCGGGACCGTAGGGTTCTGTCATCCAGCCTCATGGCGGGCAGGCAGGAAAGCCTGATGCTTTTACCTCACCCTACATGCCTCAATATTAGAAAATCTATCAATATATTTCTAGGTGATAGCAGGAAGAGGAAAAATCACAAGTTTATCTCCACTAAAGCGGAAAGGGTGTTTATAAAAAGTATACATGTTCTCAGTATGACAAACTCTTGCCGAAACAGGAAGAGATCAGTGATAACCAGCTCCAGGATCTCTAGGTGCCAAGCCCAAGTCCAGGTTAGGACTGAGTGTAAGAGGAGCCTTCCTCTCAGAAACAATGACCCTCACTCTCATCACCATCTGTAACATTGCTGTGGAGAAGCCGGAGGCATGGTGGAGAAGAGAGGACTCAGAGATACACATTCGGGAGAGCAAGGACAAAAATAAGTCACTTCCCAAGTGCATCCAACACAGACCTGCATTGAGCATGTAATGAAGATTGTATTTATACCATTTGGGAATAGACCGTTTGATTATTTAATAAATGGTGCTGGAACAATTGAATGACCATCTGCAGGAGAAACAACGGCGTGAGATTCCCTTCCTCATTGCCAAACCAAAACAACTTTCAGCTGGGTCAGACATTCATTAAAAACAACAAAGAAAAATCCCTACAGCCATACAAATAATGCTTGTTCACATGAAGACCTCACAGTTATTTAGGAAGGGGAATGCTTTTCCAAAAATGCCCCAAACTCAGAAACGTCAAAGTACTGGTGCTCTTACCATATTATATTGTAAAATAACTTCTATTAAAACACAAAAATAAGGTAATGACATATTCAGGAAAAAAATTATAACCCAAATCCCAGTGCTATAAATGGAAAACATCAAACTAGTTAACCCCTTAAGTTCTTTCTAGCTCTAAATTTATACTAACTAAAAGTATTTGGGCCTCCCCGGTGGCGCAGCGGGTTGAGTGCAGCGCTGTGAAGCTGTCCACAGCCTCTGCAGTGCGGATTCCATTCCAGCCGGCCAGGGAGAAACCCACATGGTGTGGCAGACTGCTCCTGTCTCGCCCGCTGCTCCCCTCAGCAGTGTATTTCGGTCCATCTGCCTGTTCTGCTCCCCACTCTGTCTCACCCTCCCGTGACTCTGGCCTGTACCCCAGCTCTTGTATAAATAGAAATAAATCTTAAAAAAAAAATAAAAAATCTTTTAAAAAAAAGTAATATAATTTACAGTTATTGAGTCATACATATCGTGCTTATCCTGATACATAATTTAAAAGAATGCAGAGTTCCTTACCTTATAAGAATCTAGAATGTGGTTGAGGCAGCAAGGTAAGCATATGAGGGCACTGGAAGACCTTCAAAGGAGGATTATCAGGAATTCTGGGAAGGTGGTGTTGATCCTGCCAGTCTGGTTTCTGACCTTCCAGAATACCTAAGAATAGCAATTAGATGACCCAAGAGAAATCAACTAATTTAAGATTTAAATCAACAGTTGATTTAAATCAACTGTTTAAGGTAACATTAAGTAACAGGGTCCCCCCAGCGAGGCCCAGATACAAGTTGCTGGAGCAGACCATCCATCCACAGGTCTGCTCTGGAGGCCCGCGTGGGGGGCGTGTAAGGCAGCAACGCGAGAGCGAGGGTAGAAGAACCGGTAAGAGCCGGGAGGCAGAGCAGTGAGGTGTGGGATCGGGCAGTTTCCAGACTCTGGGCGCACGGGGCCTGTGGCCGGTTCTAAGGAGAGCGGATCTCGTCTCTGAACTCTTGGAAAACTAACACCAGACATAAAAAAGGACGTAAACCAGACTTACAACAAGCAATCAGAAAAGAGGCGAAAGAATTCAAGAGATAATTATAAATATGAAGCAAAATTTTTAGAAATGCAGACTAAAGTGAAAAAGAACACAAGCTTGAAGGAACCAACTTGTAGCACTTGAAGAGAAACAGAAGCTAAAACAGGGAAAGGGAACATTTCTAGAACCTTCACGGGTGCAGGTGCGGAGACGTGTGCTAGAATGAGGCGCCAGGCAGTCCTCGCGCGGGCGTCCCTGGGGCTCCAGCTGGTGCTTCCAGCCACACAGGCGGCGCCTGCGGGCACAGACACCCCGGGCCAGGGCGCGTCTGTGGCGAGCGGGCGCTGGGAAGATGTCTTCACGCAGCAAGCCACGATCGCCTTGTTTGATGCTTTTCTTTTTTCATGTTATATATTTTTTACAACCTTTTCCACTTTTGCACAATGTCTGCCTGTTCATCTTGGTGACAGGCCCCGGACAAGTCCCCCCACTTGTTTTGCTCCTCCTCCCTCCTGCCCCCTCAGTGTCTCTGGCTTATGTTGCCTGTTGATTGTGATTTTCACTTTGTGTGGCGTTTGTCTGTGAGCAAGGAACGTCCCCAAGCGGCTGCTGTCCCGACGGTCCACCCCAGTCAAGGCAGTTGTGATTTTTCCCTAGAAAAGGACTCTGGTCTATTTTTAATAAACCGAACCTCAAGCGTGGCTGCTGCTTATCTGGACTGTCTGGAAACGGACCCTGTTCTGGACCCTGGCGCTTCCAGGCGAGAGCGCAGATGCGGCGAGCAGGTGGCACCCGAGCCAGACTGCTCTCAGCGTGCACCCCTGCTGCCCACCGCGAAGCCCCTCGAACCGCTGGCCCTTGCCAGGGGGCAAAGGCCCAGCGAGGTCCCCTCCTCCAGCGCGCCTGCTGCAACCACGCCCCGCGACGGCCTGGTGGCGAAGATGGGGCGCCGCGGGCACCCGGGAGCCCCCCCCCCCCCCGGCCACGAGGTCTCCCCGTGTCAGGCCTGAGCCCTTGGGGTCTGCACCGCGCAGCCCCGCGCCCCTATGGCAGGACCGAGGGGGACGAGCCTGGTGCGCCCCGAGGGGTCCCTCGCCGGGAGCCGCAGCCTGGGCCTGCTGAGGGCTAAGGTCCCTGCTCTGGGGGTCCCTGGGGCGCCCCTGCACCTGTGCACCTGCAGCCTCTGGGCTCATTCCCGCTTTCCCCATCACCTCCTCGGGCAGCTGCCAGACAGGGCTGTTCTCTGCGTGCCCACCGCGTCCTCCAGGGACAGCCTCGGGGCGAGGGTGTCATCCCAGGACAGGGTTGGGGTGCGCGGGAGCCCCTGCAGGAGAAGGGGAGCAGGCTGCGTGCCTGGGGGCGGCAGGCCTAGGGGCTCTCAAACACAGACGCCTCAGCAGCTTGCCCTCACGTGCCTCTAGTGTGAGCTTAGGTGGCTGCCCGACCCCCACAAGCTGCTGGGACGCAAAGGAGTAGGGCTGTAGGACAAACCCACAGACACTGCTCCCGGGACATGGCTGCCCTCTGCAGAGTCGGGGCCTGGGCCTCACTGATGAACCCATGAGCCCCGCTTTCAGGCTTGAATTTACACCCTGCAAGGCCGCTCCAGGAAACTGCCTTCCCTGCACCTTCTGCTGCTTCATTGCAACTTCTGGCTGATCTCACAGATCACGCTCAGGCCTGGACACCATAACTTACCCAAGACAGGCCCGGTTAATATTTGATGAGGCGCTTGGGGCTCGGGCAGGATAAAGGCTGGTGGGGCCGAGGCTGCCACTTGGGCCCTTTTGAGGATTTTACCAGTAAATAAGGTTGTTTAAGAACGAAGAGGTGGGCAGAGCTCGCAGCTCCTGGACTTATTCCAGGACACGCTGGGGAACAGGATGAATGTGTTGGTGAGTTAAATGGAAAAGTCAGGAAATTCTTAGATAAAATGTTTTGGTCTGAAAAAGGGGAAGTAGCCTTTTCTTGCTGCCATAAAGGAATAATATCTTGGCAGAGTAAATAAAAATAAACAGTCATCTTATAGCACACATGGAAAAAATGTAAACTTGGGGAAATACTGTCAGTGCAAGTAATTTTCATAATTTTATTTTATTTTATTTTTTTTTTAAAGATTTATTTTTATTTATTTATTTATACAAGCACTGGGTACAGTCAGAAGCGCGGGAGGGTGAGAGAATTCACCAGAGCTAGAGTGGGCAGCAGAGCAGGCAGAAGGACCGAGGGACACTGCTGAGGGGAGCAGCGGGCGGCAGGAGAGGTCTGCGCGCCATGCGGGACCCTCCTCCGGTGGCCGGGGAGCAGCAGGGGATCGAACCGGCGCTGCAGAGGCTGCGGGCAGCTTCGCAACCCAGCGCTCAACCACTGCGCCACCAGGGAGGCCCAATTTTCATAATTTTAAAATGCAATAAAGCATGATTTGGTCATGGAGTGCCGGTAATTCAGCAATGGGCCAATGTGCTAGGTGGGTGATTTATTTTTTCATTAATTAGAGGTTAGGGATTATAAAATGTCATTGTTATAAACAAAGTGCTATTTTAAAAATAGCTCAGTCACAAAACTCATTACTTAACTACAGTTACAGTCCAGGAACTATTTTCATTGTACTTTGTGTTCCTAGACATGGAGAGTTGATATGTTTTTGTCTTCGTGAAATTTATTAGAATATTTTACCCGTCAATTCTGTTTATTTAATTTTCCCTCTTGGCTGATGATAATTTCAAGGTTCTGCTTTATCATCTTCGACATATACAAATGCATCGAACGATCATCACTGCTCGGTATCTACTGGATCATCTTCATCTGCTTGGGCAGCCACTATTACGCCTCGCATCTCCTCCAAGGAGCACATAAATCTGTTGCCTCCCTCCCTCCCTCCCTGCCCCCCTTCCGTCCTGTTTCTCCCTTGACCCAGCAAATTTGCCCTCCTCCATATTGAAATACATGGAAGACATACGCCACTTCAAAAACACAAAACCAGCACGATTCGGAAGCCGACCTGCAACAACCCAGCCCTCCCAGACTCCTCAGCAGCCTGGAGTAGAGAGTAAAACCCCAGGAGTGCAAAGAGGTTCATTTAACAGTAAATGTAATCAAGAATAAAGATCAATAGTGGTTAATGTTACAAAGAACAGATCACTTATTGCTTATAACTTACAAAACTACAACAGATGAGCCATATTAATAAGACTTTCAGTAAATTAACAGAGAAGACCATGAAAGAGATTTTCAAATCCTTTGAAATGCCTAATTGACTAATCCCGGAGAGTTTCAGGCTATTTTTCCCAGTTACATAGATGAGGAAATCGAGGGATTCCATGGTTCAAGGCCAGAAAACGAGCAAAGGAGAGGGTAAAACTTGCAGCCCACAGCTCTGTGTTCAGACCACAGAGAGAGGCAGAAAACGCAGGAAGCCGCCCCTCCCCCAGCCGGAGGGCTCAGCTGGCACCCGGGGGGACACACGGTCGCCGCCCGTCCTGGCTTCTCCCACACGAGGCGCAGAGCCTGGCAAACGGACATCTGCTGAGGGAGTGGACGGGAAGAATGGACAGTCAGGCAGACTTTGAGCCGCATGTAGACCAGTCTCCCCCCCGGAGCAAGCCTGGCCATGTGGGGACCCAAACGCCAGGTGGCAGCTCCCTGACAGCCGAGGGGGCCCCCTCGGATACCTGTCAGATGTGCGCCACTGGCGACCACCTTGGAAAGCAGCCAGGCCTGGAATCAGCATTTCTCCTCCTGCTGCTCGGCTTACAAAGCCCTGGGCCACGCCGCGCTGGTTTAGTAGCCAACTTTCCTGTTTCTTTTCAGCTTCTTAAGATGAGCCCGGAGCAGAGAGTGACGCCCCCTTGTCCACCTGCATCTCTGGCCCGCGGCTGAGGTTTGCCCAGGAGAATGCCCGCAGACAGCTGGGGCGTTGCCCTCGCCTGCGCTGGGAGCGTCTTCCAGTGTTCAGCGCGCTCTGGTCTCCTGGTGATGGCCCACAGCGGGCCCCCTCCGCGCCCCGACTGTCCGTGTCTCCAGGCCACCCCGGCCTGGCCTGAGCCTCTTGCAGTGGGATTCAGTCCCACGAGCTGCCGTGGGCTGCAGGGTTACCCGTCGCCCTCCCACGGCCCCGGCCCGGCGGGCCCATCTCCTCCTCCCACTCGCCGGTTGGAATCCACACACCCTGACTGCGTGCACGCGGACAAGGCCTCCTCTGGCGTAAAGAGGACAGTGGCTTAACGTGGAGATAGCTGTGTGGCTCTCGTGCACCCGAGCAGTGTGAGCCTTCCGCTGCCATGTCACTGTGATAATGTCAATTTACAAAATGTTCAGGGGCCTCCCCCGTGGTGCAGCGGTTGAGCGCTGGGCTGCGAAGCTGCCCGCAGCCTCTGCGGCTCCGGTTCAATCCCCGGCCACCAGGTGAGTGTCCCACATGGCGCGCAGACCTCTCCTGCCGCCCGCTGCTCCCCTCAGAGTGTCCTTCGGTCCTTCTGCCTGCTCTGCTCCCCGCTCTGGCTCTGGTGAATTCTCTCACCCTCCCGCGCTTCTGACTGTACCCAGTGCTTATATGTATAAATAAATAAATCTTTAAAAAAAATTTTTTTAAAGCCCTTCTCAGTGGTGGTTGTCACAATTAAATGATTAATAATTAATGGTTACATGCTAGTGAGGCTGGCAGGGACCGCGCGAGCTGGGTAACCCCCAGGACGCTTGCAGCGGACCCGCCCGAGACTTGTGGACACAAAACTGTCCCTCCGCCTGCTCCGGGCAGCACGCAGGGCTTCGGCAGTGCTGACCACAGGGGCTCTGGCTGAGCCGGGCTTTAAGAGCTGCAGTGTTTTCTGGGAATAGCCTTTGTCTTGAGGTGTCTTCCTATCTTGTTTTCATCTTCTGCTCTGTTGTAGCGCGTGACCGTCGTGCAAAAGGGCCGAGAGGCGGGAGAGTGAGAGAGAAGCAGGACGGCCGGGCTGGAGGTGGGCCCGGGTTGGGGAGGCAGGTCTCACCAGCTGGGTGGGGCACTCCAAGGCTGATCTGCGTGTTTGGACCGGTGCTGTGATGCAGACCCTCCCGGTGACCGCACAACCACTGAAGACCTGTGGGTGCGGGATAGGCAGTCACCAGCGGGCAAGAGAGGGGCATTCTTGAGAAGCAGCTCATTTCTTCCCGGTAAGTCACGCTGCCGGTGACTGACGTCCTCCCTGGGCACCATGCAGGAGGCTGAGCTCTTGTGGGCGAGGAAACTCCGTGTCATCCACACCAGTCCATGTGCACTTGCTAGCTGGGCTGGAGAGACCTGATTTAAAGGACTCCTGCAGCCTTGCAAAAGGAAAATCGAGGCACAGGAGTGTTCACGCCCCTGCTGTCCACCCCCTCCCCAGGGCAGGCACCCAACCGGCCGGCCTCTCGGGGTCCTCACACAGGCAGCACCCAGTGTCTGCAGGTGCTGTAAGAATGACTCAGCATGAGCTGGACTAACTGTATATCTGCAACTGGATACTTCTTCTGTTATTATGTAGCCTGAGAGAGAACATTATTTAAACACATACTATATGTCATATGTCAACATAATCTTTGGCTGAAAGCTAAAAAAAAATCCCAAGAATTTATGAAAGAACAGGAAAAAAGTTAAAAAGTGTTTTTCACCACTTTGAGAAAGGTTTCCAGATAAGAAATGAAATGATGGGTTGGTTCTCCCTGGAGGTGCAGGGGTGAAGTCTCAGCGCTATGAAGATGTTTGCAGCCACTGCAGCACGAGTTCGATCCCTGGCCAGGGAGCAACCCACATGGCGCAGCAGACCTCTCCTGTCTCCCGCTCCTCCCCTCAGCAGCATATTTCAGTCAATCTGCCTGTTCTGCTCCCCGCTCTGTCTCTGGGGAATCCTCTCACCTCCTGCATCTCTGGCCTGTCCCCAGCTCTTGTGTGCATAAAATAAATTTTAAAAAATCTTTAAAAAAAGGACATGAAACGATGGAAGAAGTGGTTGAAAGACTTTTTGGAATAAGAATGCTGTTCATTTAAAAGATGAAAAGCAACAGGAATTTAAAAAATAATAGGGAATGGCTGTCACCTCCCATTTGTATCAAATAAACCAGATAATGGTGAAAACCTGTAATAAGTAAAATTGCTCAGAGAGGCAATAATATTGTAAAGACCACAATGCATGAAAGAGTCCAGGATATGAATAGAAATTCACAATAGAATATAAATAGTAAAGTGAAAAAGTCCATCTTCCTTGGAATCAAAGAAATGCAAATTCCTTTGCAGTAAGACCTGCGCCCTTTTATCCCCGTTAGACGGTTTTCAGGTTTCCGAGGCCTGCGCTGGGCTCTGCGGGGCCTGCGGTGTCGGGCGAGCGTCAGCGGTGCGGGGGCCTCCTCGGAGGGAGCCTTTGCTAGGGCTTTAGCACCCTGGCTTTTCACTCAGCTGCTCACTTACTCGAGAAGCGCCAGGGGAGCTCCCGCAACGGTATTAGATGCGTCGTTGTCTCCCTGACCTGTGCTCAAGCCATTTGTCACTGCCACGGGGCCCGGAGGGCCCTCCCCGGGCTGTTCTCCTTCCACGTGCATGTGGCGCCCAGGGGACCTGGCGCTCTGCCGCTGGGAGGAAGCCCCTCGCCGTGTCCCCCCAGTGCTATGCCAGGCGCTGGGCTCAAATTCACCCCATGCCAGTGGCAACCAGACCTATTTTCCTCTCAACAAGTCATGTCATGTTTCCAAGTTCCCAGAATCTACTAATTAAAGGTTCTTTATTGGACAATTGTTTATTGGCTTAATTATTGTGCATTTATTGGACATGATAAAATTGTACTCCTTGAACACTCGATCATTCATGTTTGGGACACATTGCGGTCTAGGACCCAATCAACGGTTCATCTCTGCTCAGGTGCGGGGGGCTTGTGATGAGCTCAGGGGGCGAAAGGGCGTCTGCTTGGGCCTCCTGGATGCTCGGGCCTCCTGGATAAGAGGACTGCTGCCTCCAGGGCAGCAGTGGGTGTGGGAGGGGCCTGAGGGGCGTGTGGAGCATTCTTAACCCTTGACACCTGTAGAAGGAGCAAGGAAGGGCAAGCATTGGGGGTCCTGAAGCAGAGCTGCCTGGAGGAGGAGCCTGGCCTGAACTCCTGAGTGACCCCAGGGGGCAGCACGGGTGACAAGGCTTTGCAGGCCGAGGACAATAGACAGAGGGACGTCAAATCTAATTTCAATGAATTTAATATTTTAGGAAATATTTTCTCGGGATCATGTGGCCAGACCCTCGTCCTGTGCTTGCCTGGCGCTTACAATAACGTTAGCACAAAACACCTGGTCACTCACTGGTCAACGGTTCTCCGCTTCCCACGCATTATTTGCGTAGCTCCCCGTGCCCCGTGTGGGTTCGAGAACTTTGCTCTGTCCCGCAGTTCCCTCCCCGAGAGGAGGTCACAGCTCACTCGGACTGAGAGAGTGTTGTCCTGCGTCCTGTCGCCTTGGAAAGGGCAAGTTGGACTCTAACCTCTGCGATGTCAAGGATTCACTGCGAGGCGATAGCCACGAGTGGGCCTTGCGTGGACGTGGCCATGTTGAGCCTGAACTGAGTTTCTTTCATTTTTCTAAGCAATTGAAACTTTCACTCCACTTCACACACTGTAAGAACTGAAACATGATTTTTGTGATGGCTTGTTCAGAAACAAGAGGGGTTTCTCATGGAATAAATGGGGTGCATGCGGCCCCCTCTGTCTCACTTTGGGGCACATGCAGGCCGTCTCTGCCGGCTCCTAGTGCTTGTCCCACTGTCGCCAGCTGATGGTTGATGGAGAGCCCCCTATGTTTCAAGTGGCCGCTAAGTGCTTTCTCTGAATAGATCATCACGGCAGCGTAGAAAGGGGAATGACGCCCCCACGAAGACACCCCAAGCCCCAGGAACTACCTGCTATGGCTTTTTCCAGTTGAAATGGCCTCATGTGTGGCAAATCACTTCAGCCCGAGTGAAGAACAACAGAGTATCGTAAACAGATGAGAAATGTCCGCACCCACTCAGACACGAATCCAAAAACGAACAGAACACACGAGGAAATGGGTCAGCCAGCCCCACGCCGAGGCTCCTTTCTCCAAGTCCTGGCTTCCAGCCGTTCCCCTCGCCGTGGCCGAGCAGATACGAGACTCCAACTGTCTTTCACTCAGCCAGGCAGTTAAGAGATTTTTTAAAAAGTCAAACAATGCCTCTCTGAGCAGGAAATAGTTCTGTCTTCGGGGAGAAAAGGGTGCAGGGCTGTCCTGGGTGGCGCAGGGACGGGCGCCCACGGGCGGAGCCACCTGCCTGCCACTGCCGTGTCCGCTTGGCTCGTGCCTTCCCGCTGCACAGTGGAGGCGGCAGGAGCCCCTTTTGTGGCTTTCTTGTGTAAAGTGTCGCGGGACCCCTGGCCGGGTGAGCCTCTGCCGTCAGCTCGGTGCAAGGAAATAATGGTTTTCTCCAGTAAAAACAGTTTGCAAAATGGAAGGCGTCTCTGGCCTTGCAGTTCGTGTGTCTGACAAGACAGTCCCTCCTTTCCCGGGGGAGTCTTGCTGCTGATCTTGATGTGTGGCCATCGTCAACGGTCCCCCCCTTACCCCCCCTTCCGCCCCCCAGCACGCGGGCCACAGCCCCGAGTCGTCTCCAGGAACACAGAGAGTGGCAGCTCCACGGAAAAAATGTGCCATTCTCTTCCTGGAAAGAAAACGAAACAGGTATTTTCATGTATTATCCTTTTGCTTCTAAAAATAGGCTGGGAGGACATGTCCTGTGCCTCTGGAACGCTCCGCAGAACACGTGGTGCCCGGGAAGCTGGCCCGTCACTGCTCACGCGGGCGCCTCTCCGCGGGCTGTTACAGCGTCACCCGCCAGGGCCCTCGGGGCCCGCGAGGCTAGTTAAGAATTCATCCAGAAAAGCCTGTGCCCAGGAGGCGGCCACCTCCGCAGGGGCCCTAGGCGAGGGCGCGCTGGCCGGGAGAGGCGCCGGGACACTGTGCTCCTGCCGCCCTGGTGCAGGCCCGGCCCGGCCCGGCAAGTCCCGCCGCCCGGAGCAGGCGGCCGGGGGCCGAGGGTAGCCAGACGCAGAGGTGCGGGCGCCGAGTTAGGGCTCAGGGCCCGCAGGGCAGGGTCAGTCCCGGGAGTCAGCTGCCAGGGAACCCCCGGCGGGCACATCGGCTGGAAAGCAGCCACGTGAGCAGGCGCCTCGGCAGCCTCTGTGGTGGGCAGCAGAGGCCCAGCCGCCTGGATGCAGCATGTGGGGACGCCGGCGGCCCGCGAGGCCGGCAAGCAGGTGAATTCAGGACTCCGCTGCCCTTTATTTTAACATGGCGGGAAGAGGGAGCAGGGCGGAATCACACACTAGCAGGGAAAGACGCGAGTTCAGAATGGAGACGCCACAGTTCATTGCAAGCAGCTGCCACAGACGCCAGAAACATCAGCGTCGTGTTCCTGGCGTAAATCACGGGGCTCGTGGCTTTAATTTCATAAAAGTGGCAGGAACTACCTGCCCCTCCCCCAAGCTTGTTACTTAAAGGACCTGAGCGGGCAGTTTCTGTGGACACCGCGGAGGGGGCGCCCCGACCCGCTCCCTCCCCATGACACGGCCCGGGAGAGGAGCCTGCCAGGTTGGCAAGGACTGACGCGTGGACACGAGCCAGGGCCCACGGCCCAGGGTGGGCTCCCCTACAACGAGGGTGGCAGTGGGTGAGTGAGGCTGGGGGCAGTGAGTGGCCAGGCGGGGGGCAGTGACGGCAGGGTCTGCGTCCACCTACCAGCTTCACGCCAGAACGTCTTTCCCAGCACATCCCACCTGCCCAAGGCCTGCCCAGGCCTCCCCTCGTCACAGTGATGGAGACCCTGAGAGAGGACTGGACACGCGCTCGGGCTCCGCGATGGGGCGGTGCGCTGAAGGGCGCCGTGGCTCCCTGCTGCTGGGCACTGGCCGCACGGCAGCCTTGGGGCTGTGCCCGAGTCCTGGAGCGTTGGCCGCGACGTGCAATTTCAGCGACCAGGTCATCCCGGCAGTGACTCGCGCCCAGCCTCGAGGAGGAGGAGGCGACAGGCCCATCGCAGGAGACACAGGTGTCGGGACACATCCTGCGTTGTCCCTGAGTCCTGCGTCCTGGTGAGATACGTGACGCCGCACGGCACACGCCAGCGGTGGGGACGCAGACGGGGCCCCTGTCTGAGGTTTAGCAGCATCTGTTGGAATGAATGGAAAGGAGCTGTAACCGGGGTCCCCAGGAAAGGGGGAGGTTCCCTGCCCCACCCAAGGGAGGGTGGAGCTGAGCAGGGAGAGGAGAAGCTGCAGAAGAGACTGAGGAAGGAAGCAGGATGGAGCCAGGAGACCTGGAGGAGGCACATGGAGCCTAGAGACACGTGAAGAAACTGCGCTTGTCTTTTGGTCGTGGACGGGGGGACACAGATGTGGGTGAGACCCGTGGGGAGGTGACCATGGCAGCTTTTATCTTGATGTTGATTTTGCTCTTTTCCTTCCGGGCTTGTCTGGTTGTTTCTGACCCTTTTCTGTGGGTCCCCACTGGAAGATGCTTTAGACTTGTGGCAGGCTTTGGGGCCTTGCTCTGGGCTGATCCCATATGGATGGACTTTTACCCACGAGGGGACGGGTCACTTTGGGTGCTTCATTTAGAAACTAGACTCTTTGCCTTAGCTGTATTGTTTCCTAATTAAAGTTCCTTCCCATTAAAGTCTCATATGTTTTGTGTTGATGCGGCGGATGGCAGAACCCTACATAGAATAGGCAGGTTTGCGGGGTTTGGGCTGCCCCCTCCCTGTCCTATAACAGAGCCCCGAGCCACCCTCCTGTGTCTCGGTGGCATCTGTGTGTCCAGGTGTGTGTGGGGGTCTGTGGTGTGATGGGACCTCCCTACAGTGATGGAAACAGATTAAAAGACTTTCAAATGGGGCCTCCCTCGTGGCACAAGGGGTTAAAACGCAGCCTATGAAGCTGTCCGCAGCCTCTGGAGAGTTCGATCCCTGGCCAGGGAGCTACCCACAGGGTGCAGCAGACCTCTCCTATCTTGCCCGCTGCTCCCCTCAGCAGTGGATTTCAGTAGATCTGCCAGTTCTGTTCCCCACTCTGTCTCTGGGGAGTCCAATCACCACCCCCCACACCCCTCTGGTCTGCACCCCAGTGCTTGCATGCATAAATAAATAAATCTTTAAAACAAAAAATAAAAGACTTTCAATGTTCGATTCTTCTGTGGAGGCCAGAGGTAGGCAGAGGGACACCTTCGAGGGCCATCTGAACACAAAACACCAGCAGAAAAGCAATCCAACAGGTAAGATGTTTCTCTCCCCCACAAAAAGACGAAAAGGGCCACTGAGTGTGCACCACACAAGGAAACCCCCTCTAGTCGTTTACAGCATCACCTGGTATAGATAAAACTATGTGGGAAACGACAGCAGAAAACTGAGGCCCCCGGGAGCAGGAAGGAGCAGCCTGGCGCCCCCACGTGCCCGAGCCCACCCAAGCCAGGCCCTCCTGGGACGAAGCGTCTGTCTACGCAGGCGCAGGAGCACGCGAGTGAGGAAGGCCGGTGGTGTGTCTGTCCACGGATGCCTGTTTGGATGTGCCTGGCATGCTTAGGTCAGGGCAGCCAAAGCCCAGGACGCTTAGCTCACTGCCCAAGCAGGCCACTCGGCCGCCGCAGACCCTCAGCACACGGCCCCGGTCTCGCCTCCGAGCCCACCCAGCCTCACGGGCGCTGCCCACGGGGCGTCCCCAGCACGGGCCACACAACGCTCCGTCCTCCCGTGACCTGTGGCAGGTTATGGGGACTCCGCTTCCAGCAGAGAGAGGCTGTGAGTGTCCCCAAGGGGTCCTGGAAGGCTTCCTGTCGGAAGTGGCTCCTGGAAGTTTTGGTGGAAGCCTGGGTTTCCGACTGTTCCGGTGACTGTGAGCTCCCAGTAAGTGGAGCTTCTCAGTAAGCTCATTTATTTTACTGAATCCAGCAGGATTCAGCGCCTGGTGTTTGCAAACAAGGTCTCTAACCAGCAGCTGTCTCTAAGGAAGACCCTCCTGATCTCTGCTCATGGCCCCCTCTGTCCCGGAGGCCTCACCCCCACGCTCAGCCCCCCGGGAACGGCGGGCAGCGTGTGTTTGCTAAGCACTGATGCTTCGTATTTAATAAGCATCCTAATATATATTCATATGCTAACAACCTAATCACTTAAAAATACTTACATTGAAAAAAGTGCTAATTTCACTCTCAATGAATAGGTCACAGGTGGGGGGTGCGTGCTTCGGGGCTGCTCCCTGGCCACTCCTGGGGGGCTGAGCAGGCACCCCGTGCAGTCGGCTCACTGCCCAGCGACCCCATGTCGGCTGCACTGGCCATGCCGCCAGCCGGGAGTCGATGCTGAGCCAGGTTTCTTGCTGCGCAGGCGACGCCACTGTCGGTGCTGAGCTCGCAGGGCCCCAGGCCCTGGCACATGGGGCAAGCTGGGAGCAGGTGCTTCTCCACCGTGACTGGGCTGTGGCCGGACGGAGCCTCCATCAGCGGGAAGGTCATGAGTCCAAACCGTTGCTCGGAGCTGCGGCCCGACGTCAGAGAGGAGGGTAGCCCAGCTTCTCCTGGTCATGTCACTCCCCCCCAGTCAGAATCGGGGGTCAGTCCCTCCCAGGCCAGGGCCACCTGTGCAGACGTGCAGACACCCAGAAGCGTGGACGCCCAGACGGGCTTGTGTGCAGGGGTGCAGAGGTGCGGACACGCAGGCGAGCACGCCAGCGTACACAAGAGAAACACGCCACGGAGCCCAGCGCGACCTCGGATAGACGTGAGAGCTGAGGGCGGCCTGGCAGGCCTTGGAGGACCGTGAGGAGCACCGGGGAGATGGCGCTTGGCCATCATGAAAACCAGGCATGAAAACCAGGCCAAGCTTGGGAACACGCGGACTTGGCTGCTTCAAGTCGGGGGCAGCCGGGAGCGCATCTAGGGTTAGGCAGAGGGGGTGGCAGAGCCCGGAGCCGGAGCGACTGCAGGAGGCCGTGGGGCATGGCGGGACGAGGCCGCGCTGACCCTGCTCCAGGGCGGCGGCAGGTGGAGAGGGGCGTCTCTGCCCTGAGCCCACACTGTGCTGGGGTAGCCCGATTCCATCGCCCCCTGGGGGATACCTGGTGGTCCCCCCTGGGGGAGTCTGACGGCCCAGGGCCACTGCCTCCCTGCCGGGCCCCCGTGCAGTGTGTGCGGGTCTGCCTGGCCCTGCCCTGTCCTCCAACTCCAGGCCTCGTGGGAGAACCGAGCAGCCTCTTCGGTCCCGATCTCAGGGCCCCTGCGCACCAACCACTGGCTCCGTTTGGCCACGCGCCCGCCCTGGGGTGTGGGGGGCGGACCCTCTCCTCCCAGCCCGCCTCTCCTGCTTTCTCAGGAATCCCAGGTCAGGAATTCACAAATGTCACCTCCCTGGTCTCCACCTTCCCTCGGAGGACGGGTCTTTTCCCTGGACTCCTGATTCTCCACGTCCGTAGGCGTGGGGGCGGGCACGGGGGCGCCGGGCCGTGTGCAGAGAAGGTCACGTGTGCCCGGGAGTGAACGCCATTCCCCGGCCCTGGTCTCCGCACAGGCGCGTGCGCGTTCCCACCATGATTACAGTTTCGGAGCTCCAGCCGCCGAGATCAAAGACCCCTGGTTATTTAATCACAGCCCAGCTCCCGTCCACGCGGCTAATGAAGGGAGGCGCCCTGTGAGCCTGTTAAACATGAGCAGACGAGGTGTAGACGGCGCTCCGGAGGGGCCCATCCTCCGCCGGCCCCTTCAGGGATGATCGGGACCAACTAACAGGTCTCTTTCAGGTCTGATTTATGTGATTCTAACGATAGAGTCATCTCCGCCTGTGGGGCCCCCCCTCCAGCATCGTGTGCGGGGCTCCCCACCCCAACCCCTCTCCACGGCAGGCCTCTCTGCTCTCTTCTTGAACTATGATGCCAATCCTCTTGGAGACACGTCAAACTTGCAGACTTCCCCGAAGCAGCAGCTCTCCACTGTGAGCAGAGAAGGGAGGCCCAAGAGACGGGCCTTCCTGGGAGGCGCAGGCGACAGCTTGGGACGGAGCGGAGGGACGTGAGGGGCGCTGGCCATGCGTCGGGTCCCAGGGAATCCTGACTGTTCTGGGCTGCGCTGCATCTGCTGTGCACACGCGTGAAACCCCCAGGCGCCTGCCGTGATGGCACCAAGGGGGAGCGCGTCTGGGGGACTTGGCTCGTCTTCTGCCTCCAGTGAAATCCAGCAGATTTCGAGTGATCCAGAGGGAGCCTCTGAGAGAACGGCGCAGGCCTGGAGCTCCCGGGTGGGCGCGGAGCTGGGCCGGGCCTGCAGGAGGCCTGTCCGAGCTTGGCTCCTGCTGGGCAGAGACGCTTGGCTCCAGAGAGCATGCTCTGGGCACCGTCTGCAGCCAGGACAGCCGGTCTTTGCTCCTCTCAGCAAACAGCAGAGGACAGAGTGGGAGGAAGCCGGGGCCCCAGCGCTCACCCTGGACAGGACGCCGGCTGGCTGGGGCCGTGGCCGTCAGAGGGTGTGGCGGGAGAAGGGACAGGCTGGACAAGGCGGCGGCCTGTCTGTGGGGGCGCCTGTTTTTAACTTGTGGAGTTTTGAAACCCACTGCCAGGCGGTCAGACACGCTCTGTTTTGCCTGCACTGTCTTTGTTTCTATTCCCCTGCCTCCTCTCCCGCAGAGGCGCGCCCTGGTCCAGCGGGCTTGGTTTTCTCAAAAGATTTAAGTGGCGGTGGCGGGTGGGCACATAAATATGCAGCCGTGAGAACCCACACTCATCAGACCATTTCCCTGCGTCGTTTGCATATTGTGGCTCATAACAGATGAAATTAGCTCGACAGGCAATCTTCCATGCAGCTTCCTCCCTGGAGACATTTCTGGCCGTATCCTGGATGACGTGCATTTTATTACACAAAGACGCTGCGTCCAGAAGGATGCGCTTGTCCAAAGAAAGTGTCTCCTGACGGTTGAAAAAGGCAACAACTCGAAGCAACCCTGAAAAATAGCTCCAAGTGTGTTCTAAGGGCGGCGCGGGTGCTCGACCGGGAGGGCAGCCTGTGGCGGCAGCAAAGACGGTGCGCACGCAGCGGCTGGAATTATGCATGTCACTCACGGCGCACCTCATTATGCGGGGCCGCCTTCCATTATGGGGCTCTGTAGTTTACAATCTTATTGCTATTCAGCCTCCAACACTGACAAAGAGGCCCCTCCCCAGCCGCAGCTAATCTCCCAACGCTGGCGTTTGGCTGGGCGCGCGGCCTCCCAGCCGTCCCTGCCTGCGGCTCCACCCGGCGGTGTGTCCCCTCGCCCCAGTGTCTCCCTTGCACTTCCCCAAGAAAAATGAGACTCCCACGCACGGCTGGGCATCCGAGGACCTGGCCAGCCATCGACCCGGCACTGTTGTGGGCCACAGCGTGGCCACCTTGCGGCCATCGCAGGTGCCCTTGCAAGGGCAGCTGCTCGCCAGGGCCCCGGGCTGGCCGTGGGCTCGGCTCCCTGTCTCACAGGACAGCCCACCCCCGACCCTTGTTCTACATGTTTTTGTTACTTTACCCTAAATCCAGGGGGGAGCTGCGCGCTGCACGCACACTTTGAGGCCTCCTGGCTGTTCTGAGCACAAACTCACGGCTCCCAGGCGGCCGTCCTCAAGGCCAGAGTGCCGGGCCATGCTGGGCTCTCCATCGGCTGCCGCGCCTGGGTCCCGTGCCTGCTGGACAGGCCTCCTGGGCTGTTCCTCAGCCCCTGTACTTGCGTGGCGGACAAACGTGTCCTGTCAGGGGCTGCCAAGCCACTGAAAAGAAACAGAAAAATAAAAAAGGGCCTTGGTTCCAGAGGAGACCCCTGGCCGGGTGTGAGGCGTGGGTGTAGGCTGGGGAAAGGGTGCCAGCAGCGGTGACCACGGCCCTGAGGGCCACGGGTGCCGGGTTCCCCCCGCGCCTCCCCCACCCCTCCTCTGACACTCCCTCCTGCGCCCTGTGGCCCTCTGGGCCAGCCTGCACCCCGGGAGCCCTGCTCTGCCGCGGTGTCCTGGCCGGGGGGCTCATGGCCGTGGTCAGTGGCCCAGGCTGGCTTCTCCGGGCAGTGCCGCCCGCCCTCCTCTGCCGAGCCTGTGCGTGCTGTGGGGCTCCCAGCTGCGCCCTGCCGGGTCCGCGGTCACTCACACGGCTTGTCTTCTCTCATCTGCCCTTGGGTGGCAGCAGTGAGAGGTGGGTGGACGCTGCTGCGGCGGGACAAGGGCAGGGAGGGCGAGGAGGAGGGTCAGGCGTGGGCGAGGCCAGGATGCACCAAGGGGTGTCAGACACAGATGGGGTGCCTGCCCGGAGCCCAGCCCAGGACAGGCCTCTGCGCCTCCTGCTCCTGGGAAGGCCTCGTCACAGGACGCTGGTGTCCAGAGAGGACGAAGGACCAGCGCAGGGGGCCGGGAGCAGCAAGGGTGCGAGCCGGGGGAGGCCCCAGGGTGCAGGGCGCCTGCCCGGGGGAGCGTCCTCAGGGGCCCTCCCGCCGGGAAGCGGGCGGTGTCGGAGCCGGCAGTGCTGAGGAGCTGCGCTTGGCTTTCAGCAGCGATGTTCATCCCCACCTGGCACAGGCTCTGCCCAGAGGGCAGGAGGGAGCGGAGAGAGCAGGGGGCAGGAGAAGGCGCAGAGGGTATACCTGGGAGCCGCCTGCACCATGGCAGCCACCATCCATGGGGCGCTGCGCCAGCCCCTCACTCAGCCCTGCGGCCTCACGAAGATCGCCAGCTGTGCTTGAAAATGCGCCCTGACTGGAGGTGGACGGGCCCAGTGACCCTGCGGGGGGGAGGCTCGGACCTGGTGCCGGGCCTGGAGCTCAGAGCGTTTACCTGGGCGCTCTCCTGGTGTGACCACGAACGAGCTGCTCGTGGGACTGTGTTTATGCCACAGAAGCGAGCCCAGGGCCTGGAGTGGACACAGCACACACGAGCGGAGCTGGGGCCACAGAAAGCATCCGGGTGGACCCCTGGGTGGACCCGGGATTCAGCCTGGGTGCACCGGGAGCCCGTCCCTTCTGTCCTCCCAAACCACCCTCACCTGTTTGCCACAAGCCGGCAGGGAAGGGGCGGGGCCTCGGAGAGGCAGGTGCACCAGGGCGCTCAGCTTCCTTAGCCTGGAAACATTCTGATCAAAGTTGTTGATAAAGCAGACGAAGCTATTCAGGACCCACCACCGGGACGTTTAGTAGTTAGCAGTTACTGAGTATTTTAGACACTACGCATTAAATAAAACCTGCTATCAAAGGAGTGTTTGTTGAAAGTGTGGGAAGCCTCTTTTTAATCGAGGAAAGTTTGCTCCTTTTGAAAAAATCATAACACTCAAGGCAGCAAAAGTTCAATCGTGATTGTTCACAGGCGTCACATACCCGTGCTGATACTTCCACGACACGCGGTGCTGGGAAAAGTCATGTTTGCTGGTGACTTGGGGAACTGTGAGGAATGTCTTCTTAAACAAATCTTCTTCTTGGGGCATGAGGTAAATCATTTAAAGAGAAAGATTTACCATAAAACCTTACGGGATTTTGTCTAGGTGCTATCAAGATAAACCTGTAGAGAAAAATCCAGCGTTTTAGTCAACATTAAGAAGTATTTGTCACATTTAAATGGGTGGGAGTGGATAAAAGATACAAATTAAGTCAATTAACCACCAGTTCTGATAAATCTCGTATTGGTATGTGCCAAATAAACACCAGAGAAAATTAAATGACCTGCCCGAAGAGAGAAAACTGGAAAGAATATCTGCAAGTCAACGGAAGTGTAATGACTCTAGAGTTGCAAAGATACTTTGAAAATACATCAAAATTCATATTCACTTTAATTGACAGTGGAAAGTTTCACATTTAACATGACGCTGCTTAATAGGAATTGAAGATGGAAACAACTTTTTGAGATTGGATTCTAAGAAAACACTGGAAAGATGTGACTCTTTGACTTGGCCACAGAGACACGTTTTCAGCTTTAGGTTGGTCTTCCTGCAAGTCTCCTTGGTTGAAAGTGATGTAATTAATAAAATCAAGTCAACAAGTGAACAACACAGCCCAAGAAATGATACGTGTGGCTTTGATAACAGATATTTAAATATACAGACCTCAGGCTACGTCGTGGAGGCTGGAGATGGTCTGAGTCTAGCTGTTATTGGTGCAGAGACCCTGCCCGGCATCTGGCTGTGGGGCAGGCCACGTGGGCGGTGCTGGGACCCTCTGCCCACAGGTCGCTGCCTCGGCCGTCAGCAGAGTGGCCTCGGGAGTCTCTGGCGCGAGTGTCCGTGTCCAGTGTTGGCACAGGGGGCCACTCTCGCCTGCTGCTGTGTCGGGGGCTGCCGGAAGCCACCCCAGACGACCAGGGGAACTATGAAGTCGGGGGCTGGTGAGGGGATGCTGGGTGAGCCGCGTGGTGGACATCTAAGAGGCCCATGTCATGTAATTCAGGCAGCTGGTGGACAAAGGCGGGTGTAGTTTTACTTTTGCCTCAGAGGTTGACTGGCGCGCGTCTGCTTTCTGTTAGCGTAACAGGTGCTACGACATTCAGTATCACAAAACCTCCATCTCCCCAAAGAGACATAAAACAACTTTAAATAATAGCTAAACCTTCAGAAAGCAGACTACAGGTCTTTTTTCTCTCAACATTCGCCTATGTTGTAGGTTTTCCAGTCTAAATTCCCATGGGACATTTTTTTGGGGGGTGGAAGTTATTGACCAATGATTCTGCAGTTTATCAGGGGCTCAGACACCTGACGTGGAAGAGCCACCTGCTGAGAAAAGAGGAGTGAGGAGCATTTCTGTTTGGACTGGAGACCGGGAGGGGGACAAGCCCCTTGGGCCTGGTGAGGGGAAGCCGGGCTACGTGGGTGAGTCAGAAGCACCTGACATGCGCAGAAACAGCAAACAACACAAAATTAAAAAGTCATGCTAGACAGAGGCTTATGTATCAAGTTTTTTCTGAAACAAGGCATTATCCTTGAGGAAAAACAAAGCAAATCACCGTCTATGACTACAGAGCCTGGAAAACGCGGGGTGGGGGGGCTGCTCTCTGTTCGTGACACAGGAGGGTTCGTACCCACACAGCCACGGGAGAGCCAGCCCTGCCTCAGCAGACAGCTCAGGGCCTTCCCCAGCACCCAAATCAGTGCGAGGCATCAGGAGACAGCCCTGCCACTAACAGGCGAAAGTAGGGGAATATGCTTCCTGCCTAAAATCAGGGCTACCCCGGGGCGGAGAGAGCCCCTGTCTCGCAGAGGGGCGCTCGGGGGGCGCAGGGCCGGGGAGCGGATTGGCGCCCAGTGGCTGGGGATGCCCGGGAACATGGTAGGAGCTCCCCTGGGCTGCTCCGGGGCCGCTGCCAGGAGCCGGCCTCCTCTGCTGGCTCAAGGTCAGTAGGAGATCATGTGAGACCAAGTGCACACCCCATTTCTCGTGGTGTCCTGGGCGCTGGCTCCCCAGGGATGCCTCCTGCGCAGTGTTCTCTGCGGGGTGCCCGAGCGGGCGTCCTCTGTGCCTCCGGCTTCTATATTTACCCACCGGAATTCTACAGAAAGGTCAGGCCTCTCCGCTGATGGAGAGAGAGACCGGGCGGCGCTGCCACCCACGGTGTCTGCCAAATGGCGTTTGCTATTTCTGATTCCTTTTACGCCTATTCATTGGGATTCTACTGAGAAGACAGATTTTCCCTTCCGCGCAGGAGGCAGGTGGCAGCCACGTTTCCCAGCGATGACCAGGGGCCGTGCCGTGCGGCGCCGCCGCGCTCCTGTCCGGGCCGGGAGGAGGCTGGAGGGGCTGGAGGGCGTGCTCGGGAGCAACCGTGCGCAGCGCCCGGGGCCAGAGACGAAGCAGGGAAGGGCCGGCTGGAAGGCGGCGAGCAAGCCACGGGTCCTGAGGGACGCCGGCGCCTGCTCCGGGCTTTCTCCTGGACCAGAGAGCGGGCTTGCGGCGACGGGGGTGACTGAGCGTGTGCAGGCGCCCCGGGCCACTCGCCCCGCTGTCCCGCAGCCGCTGAGCCATCACCATGCCCAGGCGGGGCGCGCGGGGTTCTCTGGAGCATGTTTGTGACCTTTCAAGCTGAGCAGTGACGTCCGAGGGAGATGCTGCTGGCTCCAGGCGGGAAGGGACGCGCACGGTGGCGGCGAGGCCTTTGCAGCCATAGAAACTCCCTGAGAACAGTCACCGGTGCCCGCCCGGGGCCCCTGCCGGCCGCGCCTGCCCTGCATCCCTCTGGACACCCGTCCCCAGGGGGAGCCGGAGGCAGGCGCTCGCACCCATCACCCCGTTTTAATATTTATACAAACGGGGCACATTTATATAAGGAGCGCCAGGGGAGCAAGAAGAAGTATGTCTGCCTACTCGCCGATGGCACGACGTTTGGGAGCTCGGTGGGGGGTTCATCCACAGGGAAAGCCCAGCCGGACCCAGAGCCCAAGAGAAGGCTCCTCCGAAGATAAACGCGCGGGGAGCCGGTCAGCAGCTCTGGGACTCCTGCAAGTGTTCCGAAGACTGATGAAAGGCACACGCCTGCACACACGAGCACATGCACACGCGCGCACACACACTTCTCCACGAATAGTTTCTAGGCAGAGGAGCTGCACGAGAACCAGAAGCAGGTGAGCGCCCGGGACACCTGCCACGCGCCGCTCACCGGGCTGTCTGGGGTGGACACAGGGACGGAAGGGGCGAGGGGAGGAGGGGGAGAAATGGGTGACAGCGAGGTGGGTGCCTGGACGGCTGGCTGGCTGGATGATGACGGAGGGGTAGACGGACAGACAGACAGGTAGATGGATGACGGTAGAATGCAGATAAGGGGGACGTCCTATCACACCACAGAGGAGACTGGGGACCCAGGGAGGCTTGGAAGGGAAAACCGAACCCCACGGTGGTCTGAGACCAGCTCTTTGACTCCTTGGCTGGGTCTCGTGCCTGTGGAGGTTCCGCCGCCGTCCCTGCCGCAGCAGAGGCTCGCTCAGAGGGGTGCGCCAGGGCCGGTCTGCCCTTGATGCCCCCAGACTCCCCATCTTCGTGCCCCTCCGAGGGTTTGTAGAGGAAACTGCTCTGGGTGGGTCAAGACCCTCCCTGCCACAGCCGCTCCTCAGGTAGCCAAGGGGCAGACAGCGCGAGGGAGCGGCTGTGGGGACACACTGGCTGAGGGAGCTCGCCGAAGCATGGGAAGCCAGTCTGGGCCAGCCTCTTCCGAAGGCCCTGCAGGCCCCGGGTGGGTGGGCTGCGGGGAGCGCTGGCGACCAGCGGCTGGAGGGAGCTGGACACAGCCCCCGGGAGCCCCGGTCTGCAGGGATGCCTGGCAGGTGGGCATAGGGCGCCCCAGCAAAGACCCCGACTCCCCCCCTTCATTCCCTCCCTCCGCTGATTCAGGGGCTGACAGCTCCATCCATGTCCGCTGCCGCCCAGAGCAGGGCGGGGTGTGTGGGGAGGCCTCCAGCCCCCCGCTTCTGAATCCCACTCTTTTCTGTTCCGCTCACACCTGTCAGGAGAGACAGGCTTGGCTTTGCATGCGCCTGCTCCGTGCCTTCCGCTCGCCCCGCTGGTCGGGCACCCCGCGAGTTGTGGGGGGGGGGGGTGGACACCCTTCCCAGGGCAGCCCAGTGACAAAAATGGCCCCGAGCAGAGAAACTAGGTGCTCAGAGCAACTGACCCCCAAGCCTAAGAGGGGGGTCCCGGCACCTGCCCCCCCTTTCCGGACCTCTTTGATGTCAAATCCTAATCTCCTAGTTTATCAACAAAAGTGACAGAAACCATCGTGTTCCTATTCCTGGGTCCTCAAACTATTTCTCGCGCTCTCCACAGAAAACAAACTCCGCAAGCAGAAATGCAAACTGATTATTTGCTCTACTCACGTGGTGACAGTGCCAGAAAATCTTACTTTCTTCTTTCATACTTTCCTCTCTTTTCCCAAAATTTTCACAAGGAATATCACTGACTTTTATAGTCGGAGTGCGCAGGGTCGCGCCGGGGAGCGCGCCCAGAGAGAATGAGGTACAGCGGGGCAATGAGGCAGATCTGGGAGCGCCCAGGACCCGTCACGTCCGCAGGCGCGCGGACTCTCTTCTCCTTGACAGGTTCTGCTCTGTAGAGGCACACACCTAATTTTATTATATTGGATTTTTGCAAAATCGCATTTTCCGAATTCGGTCTTACGTTTTATTCGATGTTGCTACTGTGACAATTTATGAGATTCGCGTGCATATGTTAAAAGGTATCTTATAAGGTAAAATTGCTCTTTTCTTTGGAATATCTGTCTCCCTTATGTGGCAGTTATGGGGCAGTTTCCTGGGAAATTTATTATTAAAACAGGAGAAAGAAGAAAACCCCAGGGTAAACTGGGCACGGGGCGTGTGAGGCGTGACTGAGCCCTAGTCCGTCCGCTACCCTGCGGCTCTGGAGGACTTCTGGGGTTTCCTTGCTTTTATGCACATTATTCAAGCTCCCTTCTTGCCTCAGTTTTTCAGTATGCAAGATTGGGTTGAATACATAACCAAGGGCTAATTGAAAATTAAAACTATTATGATTTCAAACACTGTCTGTTGCGTGGATATTTGTTCTGAGACAATAACAGGTGTTACACTGAAAGACAGTTTTGGCAAGAAACACTCCGTGTCCTTGAGTTTTCATTTTGTACATGGGAATTTCGGCAAGTGTCCAAGAACTCACTCCTTGGAAGAACAGAGTGGCCTGGCCAGCAATTGTTAAATTTTGTTTGTTCTTCTGTCCATCTCTCCCTCCCTTCCATCCTTCACGCACGCGTGCGTGCACGTGCACACACACACACACACTCCACACACATTTAATGACATTTAATGTCACCAATGGGGAGGCATTATGCAGAATACGAATGACACTAATACACCTATCATTCAGATTTTATAGAAACTGGGATGTAAGCTTAGGGTCTGGACAAAAAAAGTTAAAATTTTCCCTATTATTTCTAATATGCTGCCTGATTTTGAGTACCAGTTACATATTTCTCTGGATGGTGATGGTGATGGTGATGGTGGTGATGATGGTGGTGATGATGGTGGTGATGATGGTGGTGATGATGATGTGATGATGATGGTGGTGATGATGATGGTGATGATGGTGGTGATGATGGTGGTGATGATGGTGGTGATGATGGTGGTGATGATGATGTGATGATGATGGTGGTGATGATGATGGTGATGATGGTGGTGATGATGGTGGTGATGATGGTGGTGATGATGGTGGTGATGATGATGTGATGATGATGGTGGTGATGATGGTGGTGATGATGGTGGTGATGATGGTGGTGATGATGGTGGTGATGATGGCGGGGATGGTGATAATGACAACCACAGTGTGTTGGAAGCCAAAGTATCAAATTGCTTCAATTCCGTGTCTGCAAGGACTGAGTTTTTACTACATGTAGACTTTGGTGAAACTTCTGGGCCATACTTACCTGTATGAAGGGGACGGGCAGAGAAGATGAGAGAGTTCAGGGCTGGTAGCAGGTGCCACATACTACTGAGGAGCAGTTAGGGACTGAAACTCGTCCCCAGGGCGAGTCTGAATATGTCTGAATTTTCAAAATTGATTTTTTGCAAATATCAGTAAGGAAGAAGGTCGGCTGGATCAGGTCAGGCCATCGCTTCGTCCTTTCTTGGCACAGAGGGGCTTAGGGGATTCTTTCTTAAATTAAAAAAAAAAAGCTCTTTTAAATTTATACCCTGAGAGAATAAATGAGTTCTAGGTAGTAGGGTTTTAAGTCCATATGGGCTATAATAATATCCCAAGATGTAACCTTTCAGGAGATACTAGTTAGTTCTTTGAAGTGGGAATTTATGCTAGTTCCAAGTGAATAAGCTAGTTTCTTTCTCCTGGGAGATCCTTTAAAATATTGGGGAAACATACAGTTCTGGGTTTTTGTCCAATGGAATAAAAACCAAAATAAAACTTCTTTGACTATGTACAATCAAAAAAAGTTCAGTTATTTGCCCCATGGGGTCTGATCTGGAAAATCTGCCCACCACGGGCATCTTAGGGCTGGCAGATCTCTCGCGGCAGCAGAGGGCACAGCAGATGTGCGCTCCGCGGGGGACCAGATGTCGCTTCCACGGGGCCACAACGGCAGCACCGCGCGAGGTTTGGAGCTCGGAACCATTGCGCGGCCAGGCTGAGCCATTTGCCCAGAAAGCCCGTGCCCACGAGGAGGCCGGCGGGTTAACCTGTCTCTGCAGAGCCTGAGGCTCTTCACCCTGATGGGTCTCAGGGCCGCCTGCAGGGTGGGAGGCGCCTGTGCCCCAGCGCTGAGCCCTGCAGAGGCGGCCCAGGGGGGCGGAGGCCGGCGCTGAGCTCATGGTCCCTAATGTGAGCGGTCTTGGCACCGCAGCATCTTTAAAGGAAGCCCAGACAAAGGGCGTTCGGAGCTGACAATAACACCCAAACAGGCCTCTCCCTGTCCAGACAGACGGCACCGCCCCGGCCAGAGGCCTGGAGCCCCGTAGTGCGAGACCAGCGCCCAGTGCTGAGCTAGGAGCCGGACGGGAACAACTGCAGTGCCTACAGGGTGGTCAGTGGGCCTGAGCAGTGTGTGCACACGTGTACATATGTGTGCACCTGTGCCGAGTGCATGTGCACATGGCTCTGCGTGCATGTGTGTGCCTGCATGTCTGTACCCACGTGTGTACATTTGTGGGTGTGCTTCTGCACGTGTGCATCTCTGTGTGCAGGTGTGAGTCAGTGTGTGCATGTGCATGCATGTGAGTGTGTCAGTGTGTCTATGGATGAGTGTGTGCATGGGTGGATCTGTGCATCTGCATCTCTGTGTGTGCATACATATGTGTGCACATCTGCATGTGTGAGTCAGTGTGTGTGCATTGAGTGTGTGTGTGTCATTCTCTATGTGAGATTCACATTTTCGCACACAAATTGAGACACAGGCAGCTCGTGGTGTCAGATCCCCAGGCAGTGTGAAATGGTGCACCCCAGAGCGATTTACGAGATTGCTTAGGAGGAGAACAAAATTCTGTCTTCATATTTTAGTCTAAAATCAATTTCAAACTATATTTCAAAAACTCAAAATTCCGCAATTATGTAGCAACATCTTAAAGCTTCCTGGGAGTTTGTGCAAACGTGATTAAGAACAAGTGTTGTTAGGAAGTGGATTTTCAATCATGACTTGCTGAATTCCACATTTACAAAACAAACTTCATGTTTACACACTGGCTCCTCGGGGGACCCTGGCCACGCTGACTGCAGGTGGAACTGGCCCCATCGGTCACCCCAGCAGTGGTCAGGGCCAGCAGACCCCAGACTACGATGCTTGCTGATGTCAGTCGTTTTGAAAGTGTTTTTCCTTCTTGAACGGTCTTATCTGAATGTCTAATACTTGTTTTTAATCACTCTGACTTGTTTTGCTGCATGATTTTTTCAGATTCCCTCCAGTTCGCTGAGAATGGCTGCGTTTCATCTTTGCTCCTGGCTGGAGACACTCCACGGTGTGCGGCACCACGTTTTATTGGTCCATTTGCCCAATGGGGAGATGTAGGGGTGTCCCTGTACCAGCGGCCGAAATAACCAGGATGATCTCCCAACTCGGCGGCAGGTGACCTTTCTAGAATTCTCCTAGGAGCTTTCCTTGTTTCCTGCTGGCCAGGGGCAGCGTGAGGAGGAATGGACGGTGCCCCATGCTGGGTGTACAGGGCCGGAGCCTGGTGGGAGCGGCTGGGGAGGGGGTGCACCTTGGTCCTGTGGTCCTGGCGTCCTAGGTGAGGGCAGACTCAGCTCGGGTAGGCCGGGCAGTGCCAACTGTGGAGATGGTGGTCAGAGGGGACTTGGGGGGCCTGGCCTTCAGTCCCTGGCAAAGGCAGTCCACGAGGGGGTTTGCTCCGCCAGCCCCAGGGCTCTTGGGGTGCTGCAGGAGCGAGAGCTGGGAAGGTGAGACGGGCACCACACACCTGTCAGAGGCTGCTGCCGGGCGGTCCCTAGCCAGTGACGCCCGTCCTGCCCCAGTCCCTGCACCCCTGCCGCGGGGTCCTCTTGGCTGCTGTGCCCCAGGGTCTGCACCCCGAGCTTCTGTCTACACGGCTGGATTTCACCCAGCCTCGGAGTCAGCCCAGGAGAAGCCAGGGACCGGGCGCCCCCTGCTGCCGTGGCCAAGGGCCAGAGCGGACGGCGCGAAGCTCGGGGTCCATTCCCCAGACTGTGCGGGCCAGCGCGTCCCAGCCTGCTGGGCGCAGCTAGACTGTCCTTGGGAAACGCCCGCTCGGGGGGACGTGGGCCGAGGACAGGCGGTCACCGTGAGGCCCGTGGCCCAGACCCCGCTCCACCGCCAGACACCGTTGTCCAAGCACGGGCTTAAAGCTGAAAAAGGTCACGGCGGGATTAGAAAAGCTGCGCGCAGGTGTCTGAATTTCAGTCTACGGAACCTCACTCCGAGTTCTTCACTGCATGTGTTTAGAAACATTTTTCTTGCGAGGTGGAAACAGGCGCTGATGTCCTCGGCCGTTTTCCTTCTCAGCACGGGAAACGCGCGGCTCAGCGTGGCCTGGGAACGCCGCCCGCGCCGCCCCGCCAGCACCGGGGACGGTTCTCCTGCACGCTGAGAGCGCCAGGGATGGGGACCGGGCCTGGCCTGGCCTGCTGGGCTCCCCAAGGCGCGAGCGTCGGTGGGGCTGGCGGGGGCGGGCCCTGGGGCCATTCTTGCCTGAGGCTTCATAGTTTCCAGATTTGAACAGTGAACTGCTGTATTTTAAACTCCTAAACAAACTGTGTTTAGTCGCCCCTGAGAGGCTGTGCCTTGCTGGGGGCAGAGAACAGGCCCCACCCCCCTCCTGTCCCCCTCCTGTCCCCCCCACAGCCCCTCATTTCTGAGATGGGGGGCCGGCAGGGAGAGCCGGACTGGAACCCAGATCTCCCGAGGCCCAGCGCCTCTGTTGTGCATCTCACGTGCACGGGCTGATACTGCTGGCTCCCAGCGCCCCTCAACTCCCCTGTGATAAGACAGACCCCAGGGAGCCCCCAGGCACGGGTAGGATGGGGCCCCAAGATGAGGCTAACGCCAGTTCTCATCTGTGAGGGGGGGATTCCTGGTGGCCGACCCCGCAGGCAGCGCAGGGACAGAGGCTCCCCCAGTGCGCTTTGGCATGGCGGCGCAGACAGCGTGGGACGCTCCGCGGAGGGGGAAAGCAGGGTCCTGGCGTAACATAAGGGGGGATGCAGAGGACCCCGACGGTCTTCCTGAGCCCGGGGCCCCTGTCTCCCCTCCGCAGCAGGCCGGGCACCGCCCACTGCAGGCCCTGCCGGCGTCTCTGGGCGCAGGGAGAGGCTGGGAAGACTCCAGCGCCCAGGCACAGCCACTCCCTGCTCGGAGCTTCACGCTCCCAACATGGCTCGTTGATTTCAACTCCCCCCTCCTGTGTCGGGTGTTTTCTGGGTGCTCTTCATACCGCGGCGTCTCTGCACCTCTCTTCTTGCCTCGCTGCATCCTCCAGGTGGTTGCAGGAAGTGTTGTACTTCTCTTAACCGGGTGTTAATTATCTGTGATGTCTGCACATTTGAGGCTAAATCGACGCTCACCAGCGTGACCGAGACCATCGCGCCAGCGCAGCCTCTTTCGGCCACGTTCCCGGAACGGCCCCCCACGAAAGCCTCATCCAGCAGGTTAACATTCTTTTCCGCTGGGGCTGATCTGCTGCACACTCCACTGCTGACAGTGGCCCACCAGGCGCAGCGTCACAAGCAGCCAACGCCGACAATGAGTGACTGTGGAGGACGCTTCTGTTTTCCTGTTGGCGAGATTTACTTCCAATGTCTCTCTAGTGTGTGACAGTTAAAATATTAGATAATGGATTTTTATTGATTTTTCGCTGAACATTGAGGATGCGCAAGACACATTTCCACGGCTGTGATGGCCGCGAGGCTGCTGACGCCACAGACGCAACACACTTGTTTGTTTAGTGTATGAACACCAGGAGGACCCAGGACGCATCCTGCAGGCTCCTGTGAGGAGCTGCTTGAAGGAGAAAGTGTTGGGAGAGGAGGGAGGAGGAGGGAGGGAGGAGGGAGGAGGGAGGAGGGGGAGAGAGGAGGGGGAGGGAGGAGGGAGGAGGGGGGAGAGAGGAGGGAGGAGGGAGGAGGGGGAGGGAGGAGGGGGAGGGAGGAGTGGGGAGGGAGGGAGGAGGGGTAGGGAGGAGGGAGAAGGGGGAGGGAGAAGGGGGGTGGAGGGAGGAGGGGGAGGGAGGAGGGAAGGGGGAGGGGGAGGGAGGAGGGGGGAGGGAGGAGGGAGAAGGGGGAGGGAGGAGGAGGGAAGAAGGGGGGTGGAAGGAGGAGGGGGAGGGAGGAGGGAAGGAGGGAGGAGGGGGGAGGGAGGAGGGAGGAGGGAGGAGGGGGGAGAGAGGAGGGGGAGGGAGGAGGGAGGAGGGGGGAGAGAGGAGGGAGGAGGGAGGAGGGGGAGGGAGGAGGGGGAGGGAGGAGTGGGGAGGGAGGGAGGAGGGGTAGGGAGGAGGGAGAAGGGGGAGGGAGAAGGGGGGTGGAGGGAGGAGGGGGAGGGAGGAGGGAAGGGGGAGGGGGAGGGAGGAGGGGGGAGGGAGGAGGGAGAAGGGGGAGGGAGGAGGAGGGAAGAAGGGGGGTGGAGGGAGGAGGGGGAGGGAGGAGGGAAGGGGGAGGGGGAGGGAGGAGGGGGGAGGGAGGAGGGAGAAGGGGAGGGAGGAGGAGGGAAGAAGGGGGGTGGAGGGAGGAGGGGGAGGAAGGAGGGAAGGGGAAGGGGGAGGGAGGAGGGAGGAGGGGGAGGGAGGAGGGAGGAGGGGAGGGAGGAGGGAGGAGGAGGAGGGAGTAGGGAGGAGGGGAAGGGAGTAGGGAGGAGGGGAAGGGAGGAGGGTGGAGGGTGGAGGGGGAGGGGGAGGAGGGGGGAGAGGGGAGAGGGAGGAGGAGGAGGGGGGGAGGAGGAGGGTGGAGGGGGAGGGTGGAGGAGGAGGAGGAGGCAGACACGTCCACTCCAACACAGTCCCTCTGGCTGCAGCGGCTCTGACCTCCCCTCCGTGCAGCTGTGCCCTCGCAGTCTGGGCCGGCGAGACCCGCAGACGCCGGACGCCCTCTGCCTCCGTCCTCCCTGTGGAAGGAGCCAGGCCGCAGCAGCATCACCTCTGCCGTGGGGTGGGGGGGTGTGAGGACACAGGAGCCGGAGCTCTGACTTTCACCAGGATTAGGCCCTTTCAGGAAGGGGCCTCCAGGGAGCTGGAAGAGGCGGGAGGCCCAGCTCTGCCTGGAGGGAGGTCTCGGAGGTTCATTCAGGTGCAGATGGAGGCTCCGCACTGCATGCTCATCTGTGTATCAGAGATGGTTCCTGCCCGGATTCCGCGAGCACTGTTTGCCTCTGAAATAACCGGACCACAGCGGCGTCCAGAGTCCATCCGGTGACGGCGGCCATTTCAGAGA